>NC_053162.1:5530068-6130068 GCF_016835505.1 Polypterus senegalus
GACTTTACACGACTAATTTCAGAAAGTGTTTGATGAGGTGCCAAATGTGAGGGTGGGCATCAAATTAAAAGAGGTGGCAGTTCAGGGGGCTGCTGCTATTTTTAATATAAATAAATTATTTAAATAGGAATATAAACAGCAAGCTGGTTAAATTTCCAGATGATACCAAGATAGGTGGATTGGCAGATAATCGAGAATTCGTTGAATCGTCACAGAGGGACTTGGACAGCAGACAGGCTTGAGCAGGTGAAATTATGTAAGGCGTTACACGTAGGAAGTCAAAATGTGAAGATCTGAATACAGAATGGGGGGGTCTGAAAACTGAAAGTCCACCTTATGAGAAGGATTTAGGAGTCATAGTGGACTCTAAGCTATTGACTTCCTAACATTGTTCAGAAGCCATTAAGAAGGATAACAGATTGTCAGGTTATATAAGTACGATCTGTGGAGTTCAAGTCACAGGAAGTTCTGCTCAAGTCTTTATAACCCACTGGTGAGACCTCATCTGGAGTCCTGATGCAGTTTTGGTCTCCAAAAAGGACATAACAGCACAAGAAAAGGTCCAGAGAAGAGCGACTAGGCTGATTCAGGGCTACAGGGGATGAGTTATGAGGAAAGATTAAAGGAGCTGAGCCAGGGGTGCCCGGCTTGCCAGCTAATTTTAAAATGACCAGGTCAAAATGATCTACCTACCTTAAAATATATATATATATATATATATATATATATATATATATATATATATATATATATATATATACATTGGTGTGAAAAACTATTTGCCCCTTCCTGATTTCTTATTCTTTTGTATGTTTGTCACACAAAATGTTTCTGATCATCAAACACATTTAACCATTAGTCAAATATAACACAAGTAAACACAAAATGCAGTTTTAAAATGATGGTTTTTATTATTTAGGGAGAAAACAAATCCAAACCTACATGGCCCTGTGTGAAAAAGTAATTGTCCCCTTGTTCAAAAATCACCTACCTGTGGTGTATCACACCTGAGTTCAATTTCCTGATTACTGCCACACCTGTTTCAATCAAGAAATCACTTCAATAGGAGCTGCCTGACACAGAGAAGTAGACCAAAAGCACCTCAAAAGCTAGACATCATGCCAAGATCCAAAGAAATTCAGGAACAAATGAGAACAGAAGTCATTGAGATCTATCAGTCTGGTAAAGGTTATAAAGCCATTTCTAAAGCTTTGGGACTCCAGCGAACCACAGTGAGAGCCATTATCCACAAACGGCAAAAACATGTAACAGTGGTGAACCTTCCCAGGAGTGGCCGGCTGACCAAAATTACCCCAAGAGCGCGGAGACGACTCATCCAAAGGGTCACAAAGGACCCCAGGACAACGTCTAAAGAACTGCAGGCCTCACTTGCCTCAATTAAGGTCAGTGTTCACGACTCCACCATAAGAAAGAGACTGGGCAAAAACGTCCTGCATGGCAGATTTCCAAGACGCAAACCACTGTTAAGCAAAAAGAACATTAGGGCTCGTCTCAATTTTGCTAAGAAACATCTCAATGATTGCCAAGACTTTTGGGAAAATACCTTCCCAATTAGATGATGAGATAATGATGAGACAAAAGTTGAACTTTTTGGAAGGCAAATGTCCCGTTACATCAGGCGTAGAAGGAACACAGCATTTCAGAAAAAGAACATCATACCAACAGTAAAATATGGTGCTGGTAGTGTGATGGTCTGGGGTTGTTTTGCTGCTTCAGGACCTGGAAGGCTTGCTGTGATAGATGGAACCATGAATTCTACTGTCTACCAAAAATCCTGAAGGAGAATGTCCGCCATCTGTTCGTCAACTCAAGCTGAAGCGATCTTGGGGGCTGCAACAGGACAATGACCCAAAACACAGCAGCAAATCCACCTCTGAATGGCTGAAGAAAAACAAAATGAAGACTTTGGAGTGGCCTAGTCAAAGTCCTGACCTGAATCCAATTGAGATGCTATGGCATGACCTTAAAAAGGCGGTTCATGCTAGAAAACCCTCAAATAAAGCTGAATTACAACAATTCTGCAAAGATGAGTGGGCCAGAATTCCTCCAGAGCGCCGTAAAAGACTCATTGCAAGTTATCGCAAACGCTTGATTGCAGTTATTGCTGCTAAGGGTGGCCCAACCAGTTATTAGGTTCAGGGGGCAATTACTTTTTCACACAGGGCCATGTAGGTTTGGATTTTTTTTTCTCCCTAAATAATAAAAACCATCATTTAAAAACTGCATTTTGTGTTTACTTGTGTTATATTTGACTAATGGTTAAATGTGTTTGATGAGCAGAAACATTTTGTGTGACAAACATGCAAAAGAATAAGAAATCAGGAAGGGGGCAAATAGTTTTTCACACCACTGTATATATATATATATATATATATATATATATATATATATATATATATATATATATATATATATATATATATATAATTATACTGACTATACTTTATACATAAAATATATGTTGTACTTTGCATAACCTGAATAACCTTTATGGCACAGTAACAATTCAATACATTTAAGGTCACTACAGTATTTGGATGTAATAATCGTCATGTCGGTAAAGGCTGACTCGCATAAATAAGTAGAGCCGAATAATGCAGTCAAGGAGCTTTTGAATTCAGCCGAGTGAAAAATGACGGCTGTCTGATTAACTGCGATTTTAGTTCCCTCTCCTTTCTCTTTGTCAGATCGCTTTTTGGAAGGAAGTCAGTTTCGTAGTTTTTATGAACAGTTCGAAAATGCCTTTCCACGTTTTCCTTCTTTGGAATAGCAATGATTGATTGACAGATCAGACAAACGCACTTCGATTGTCACATTGTGAGAGAAAAATAATCCTCTTCCAATTCCACATCCAGCCCATACCCTCCCCAAACATTTTTTTTAAATCCTTTCTTTAGTCGATATAAATTGGAAGGCTAACTAGATCACTTAGATAGCCGGAGTTTTGCAGTGGCTCGAGCGTTTGATCGTTCGTGCGGGATGACCAGTGTGTTAGAAGAGAAGAATTCTCAGACTGGCCGCCCTGTATGTCAATCACGTGGCAAATGCCATAGGGAGGGTATATGATAGACTAACGTTTAAAAAAAATTTTTTTTGAATGCAATGTGATCTACCTGCACTCCCATTCCGATCTACTGGTCGATCTCGATCGACGCATTGGGCACCCCTGAGCTGAGCCTTTTCAGAGAAGAAGTGGAGACCTGACTGAACTGTTTAAAATTATGAAGGGAATTAGTCGACTGGATCAAGACGGTGACTTTAAAATGACACAGTTGTAAACTTGTTAAGGGTAAATTTCGTACAAACGTTACAAAGTTGTTCTTGACACAGAGAACTACAGACACTTGTGACCAATCAGTATGGTGGACAGTAGGAGTTTAGGGACCTGATGTTATTTTAAAAGAATTAAGTGGATTGGACCGGCAAGCATTTTGGGCCTGTTCTTATTCAGATTATTGTAATGATAAGCCACGGAATGCCACAACTCTGAGGTGGCGCTGCCACTGTGCCTCCCCTCACTGCTTTATCTTTTCCTGTTTTTCATGAATGCCAAGCCCTAAACCGATAATACACTTTTTTGCTTCCAGGTTTTGAAGGCAATGCTGAAAGGAGAAGATGAGGACAGGCCAACGGCGGAAGGTGAGTTACACTAACTGTCATGATCTGTGCTTTGACTTTGGCTGCTATAAAGCAGGGGTCCCCAACTCCGGTCCTGGAGGGCCCCAATGGCTGCAGGTTTCTTAATTAGTAACCTGTTTTTGCTCCTAATTAACTTCTTTTGAATTCACTTTATTTGACTTGCTCTTGAAGACTTGTAGTTGTTTCTTTTTCCTTAATTAGCAGCCAAACCAATAATGAGATACAAAATGAGCCAAAACATGACCAGCAAAACATAACCAACATTGTCGATCATACAATATCTGAAAATAAAGAAAGGTGAAGGTCTCAGGAATGCTGTTCTGCTCAGGTCCCCAAAACATTCTATCGGTGCTCTTAGAAAAGAGAAAATCCACAATTTTGGACATGTCTGCTATTGCACCATGAGAGCAGCAACAAGCCATGGAATTAAAGAACAGGTTTAATTAACGACAAGAATCGGCGCCCGATTAAGCAACTGGTTGGAGTGAAATTGGTTGGAGTTTGAAGCCCTGACTTAGTTGGCCTTCTGTTGGCTCACTCACTTCACGTTTCATTTCCGTTTAAGGAAAGAAATGAAGAAATTCAGAGGAACAAATCTTAAAAAACAAGTCAATTAAAATGAAAGGAAAAGGAGTTAATTAGCAGCAGAAAACAATGCACTAATTAAGGAAAAGGTTAGAATGAAAACTTGCAGTCACTTGGCCCACCAGGACTGGAGTTGGGGACCCCTGCACTGAAAAAATGGGAAATGAATGTATTTACTTGATATTACAAGTATTGTTTATGTTCGACTTTTGAACATAACTCGATCAGGCTTAATTTATTGAATCTTGTGGGATGTGCAATATACTCATTTCAGTCGTTTAGGTAGAAGTCAAAATAGTTATATTTAGTCTTCACCGGAAATGCATACACATTTATCATCAGCAGAGGTTGGATAACTTGGCGGTCAAGTCATGTGACTTTCAAAGAAGCAACAGGTTGGTTGTATGAGTTATTTTTGCTGATTAAGAGCAAAAGGTTGGTGAAATTAAAGTAAAAAAAAAAAAATAAAAATAACAACAACAACAACAACAACATTTATTTCTATAGCACATTTTCATACAAACAGTAGCTCAAAGTGCTTTACATAATAAAGAATATAAAAATAAAAGACACAATAAGAAAACAAAATAAATCAACATTAATTAACATAGAATAAGAGTAAGGTTCAATGGCCAGGGGGGACAGAAAAAACAAAATAACTCCAGACGGCTGGAGAAAAAATAAATATAAAATTTAAATAAAATATAAATATCTGTAGGGATTCCAGACCATGAGACCGCCTGACCAGTCCCCTCTGGGCATTCTACCTCACATAAATGAAACAGTCCTCTTTGGATTTAGGGTTCTCACGGAAGGACTTGAGGATGATGATGGTCACGTAGACTTCTGCCTTTTAATCCGTCCATCATTGTTGGAGCCTCATGAAGCTTTGAGTAGGTGGATGTGGCGCAGGCCACCACCACAAAGAAACCGGAAAAAGAAACAGAAAAGAGAGAGTTGGGGTCAGTAGCGATTTTAGAGCCACCATGAGTAGTTATTATAAGGAAATTGAACATATTGAGTATCAGGATTAAGTTAAATTAAGTTAAATTGAAGTTATAGGAAGTCCATGTTACAGTAATGTGTTTTCAGCAATGTTTTAAACTGCTCTACTGTATCAGCCTGGTGAATTCCTATTGGCAGGCTATTCCAGATTTTAGGTGCATAACAGCAGAAGGCCGCCCGCCTCACCACTTCTTTTAAGTTTTGTTCTTGGAATTCTAAGGAGACACTCATTTGAGGATCTGAGGTTACGATTTGGAATATAAGGTGTCAGACATTCCGATATATAAGATGGGGCGAGATTATTTAAATATATTTAGTATAGTATATTTAAAAACACACACACAACGAGAAATATTCAGATATTCATTTAAAATACTTAATCACACAGACTAACGTTACTCTGTTTTGCATTTTTTCTTGTATTCCCTTTTAATATTTTATCAAGGCTGGCACGGTGGCGCAGTGATAACGCTGCTGGGTTCGCTTCCCAGGTCCTCCCTGCGTGGAGTTGCTTTATTGACATGAGCCATGTTTATTTAACATAACATAATTCATTTAGCAGAACATGAAAACGTTTCATTCATTTTACATAAGAATATCATATTGTTTCAGAATATAATAATTTAGTGCATTAAGCACAATTAAATTATTTTTGATAAAAACAATTTTATTATGTGCAACCGATGTACATTTTTTTAATTTTAATCTGACATGCCATTTTTTTCAGTGTGGTATTACGTCTGCTGTGCTGGTGATCCGCCCGTGCACACCTGTGACATTCCTTCTTCAATTACCTGTCCTGTCCTTCAGTACGGCTACTACAATACCCATAAACCCAGGCTGACATATAACAGGTGCTGGGGGACTAAAGACACGTCCCAAGTTTATTAGCTTTTAAGATTTACAGTCTTATGAAGAAAACAAGACATCCGACCATGAAGAGCTATCTGAGTATGTCATTCAGATCATTTTTAAAAGTTGTCCCCTTCAACTCCATAACCTGACAGTTCCAGATTCCCATGATTTTTTACTAGCCCCCAACTTAAATGAACTTCTTAATTTCCACAGTTTGTACTTAAGTATTTGATTCACCTGTTAAACTCTTTGCTCTTCATCTTCTGCTTGTGTTTCTATGAATTCTTCTGTGGTACCCGTCACTCCTCAGAGACTTAATTGTTAGGTTAACTTGTATCCCCAAACTGTCCCCGTGGACGCCATGCACCCCATCCATTGCTGGCTCCCACCTTCCACCCAGAGGTCTCTTCTGACACATAAATGAACTAGGGAATGGCGCTATATAAATACAATGTATTATTTTTACTACTATTATTAGTATTATTGTTATTATTATAAACTTTGACTCTTATTAAATCTATAGGCATTTGTAGGAGTTAGCAAGTTGTGTAATCGAAAGTAGCATCTTTTACCAAATGATATTTTGGAAATGATAGATGAACAAGGGCAGCAAGGTGACGCAGTGGTAGCGCTGCTGCCTCGCAGTAAGGAGACCTGAGTTTGCTTCCCAGGTCCTCCCTGCATGGAGTTTGCATGTCCTCCCCATGTCTGCGTGGGTTTCCTCCCACAATCCAATGACATTCAGGTTAGGTGCATTGGCGATTCTAAATTGTCCATAGTGTGTGTGCCCTGCAATGGGCTGGCGCCCTGCCTGGAGATTGTTCCTGCCTTGCACCCTGTGCTGGCTGGGATTGGCTCCAGCAGACCCCCGTGACCCTGTGTTAGGATAAACCGGGTTGGAGGATCGATGGATGGATAGATGAACAGGAATGAAGTTATAATAACAACTGGAGATTTCAATTTTCATTAGCTCTACATAGTTTGGGCAGCACGGTAGTGCAGGGTTGCTGCTTCTGCCTTGCAGTAAGGAGACTGGGGTTCGACTCCTGGGTGTCCCTTTGTCTCCACAATGGTTTCCTCATACAGCCGTGGACAAAAATTTCGAGAATGACACAAATATGAATTTACACAAAGTTTGCTGCCTCCGTTTTTATGATGGCAATTTGCATCTACTCCAGAATGTTCTGAAGAGCGATCAAATGAATTGCAATTAAGTGCAAAGTCCCCCGTTGCCATGAAAATGAACTTCATCCCCAAAGAAAAAACATTTCCACTGCATGTCAGCCCTGCCACAAAAGGACCTGCTGACTCTCATCACAGATGAGAGTGTCGGCGAGGACAAGGCCTGAGGTCACTCTGTCATGCTGATTGAGTTAGAATAGAGCGGTGAAGAAGTCTTCAGGGCACCCAAGAAAGTTCAGCAAGTGCCAGGACCATTTCCTATGGTGGGTTCAGATGTGGGCACCACCAGGGCAGAGCTGGCTTAGGAAAGGCACCAGACAGGTGTGAGTGAGGCGAAGACTTTTGGAGGATGGCCTGGTGGGTGTCAAGAAGGGCAGCAAAGTAGCCATCAGGGACAGACTGATATTCTGGGACTGGACTGCTGACGACTGCTGGGGTCAAGTCATTTTCTCTGATGAATCTCCTTTCCGATTGTTTGGGACAATTCTGACAAACTCTAAGCATTGATTATGCAAGAATGGGCAGCTGCCATCAGTCAGGAATTGGCACAGAAGTTGATTGCCAACTGACAGGGCAAATTGCAGAGGTCTTGAAAAAGAAAGAAGGGCCAACACTGCAGATATGGACTCTTTACATAAACCTCATGTCATTGTCAATAAAAGCCTTTGAAACTTCTGAAATGTTTGTAATTCCAGAGAAACATCTGACAAAAAGATCTAAAAACACTGAAGCAGCAAACTTTGTGAAAACCGACACTTGGGTCATTCTCAAAAGTTTTAGCTATGGTTGTACAGTCCAAAGACATGCAAGTTAGGGGGCTGGTGATGGTAAACTGCCCCCTGATGTGTATGAGTGTGTGTGTTCATCCTGCAGTGGTCCAGTTCCTCTCCTGGGATTGTTCCAGCCTTGTGCCCAGTGCCACTTGGGCCAATTTAGCATCACCAGTCCATCTTATCTGCATGTCTTTCAACTGAGGAAGAATAAACTGGAGCACCTGGAGGAAACCCACAAGGACACGCAGAGAACATGCAAACTCCACAAAGGAAGCACTCAGAATATAAACGCCAGCATCTTTGACGAGATGCTGCAGCACCACCACCTTCACCCCCACACGCAGTATGCATTTTATGCACAGACTCATATTTATATTAGTTATAATTAGATCTTCTTCTTCTTCATCATCTTTTACCACTTCTTGGAGATGTTTATCTACCTTCTCCATACAGCTCAGTCCTGCACCTTCTGCATAGGAATTTAATACTCTTCTTCTTCTTCTTCTTCTTACTCTTCATCTTTTCCCTCTTCTATGTGTGGTTGAGGTGCCTGATCAACTTTCTCCAAACAGCTCAGTCCTGCACCTCCTCCTCAGTCAGACCCTTTACCTTCAAAGCTTCTTTTGTTTAATCCATCCACACCTCCGCTTTGGCCTCCTTTGCTTTCTCTTCCTCTGGACCTCCACTCCCATCAGTTCATCTCGTTTTGTTCATCTATTCCTGCTCTCTCCTCATCACATCTCCATACCACCTCAGCCTCCTGTCCTGTACTTTCTCAGATTTCTCTCCCACTTTTGCCATACCCCTGATTGTCTCCTTTCTTCTTCAGTTCCTTTTTTGTAACTCCACACATCCATCTCAACATTCTCATTGCTTCCACATCCAATTTCCTCTCCTTCTTGTGACCATGTCTCCGTTCCATCCAATCATTGCTGGTCTTATAAACCTGACCTTAAACCTTCGCCTGAATTCTTTGCTCAGACAATACTCCTGATCCCTTCTTCTGATTGTTCCATCCACACTGCACTTATCTTTTCCTCTGATGCTCCATCTTGGGCTACCACTGATCCTAGACCTTTAAATGTATTTATCTTCTCAATAGCTCGCCCTGCAGGCTAACGTCTGAATCCTGATCATCATTATACCTCACATATCTTTCATCTTCTCCCTATTTATCTTCAATCCATTCTTCCAACTTCCTTTCCTATTCCCCCTTTCTGGTTGCCACATAGCACAATGTCATCAACACAAAGCCTGCACCTGGGGGGTTGTTTAGACTTTTATCCCACCAGTCAATGCCTCCATAACCAGATCAAAGCGGCGAGGACTTCAAGAACATCCCTGCTGCAGACCTTGTCTTACCAAGACCCCAGGTCCTCACTCCCTCATACATATCCTGGAGGGTCCTCACACAGTTCTCTGGACCCCCGTTGTCTCTCATGCTCCTCCAGATCTTCATCATAAGCCTTCTCCAAATCAATGACTGTCTGCATTTCTTGTTGCTTCTTTATGATTTCTCTCAATGCACGGACTGCATTAGTTGTTCTGCTCCCTCGTATAAATCCAAACTCTTCCACCCCTATGCTGGTCTCCTCCTTTAACCTTCTCTCTATACCCCTTTCCCAAATGATATCAACTTTAGCCCTCCATAGTTTCCACCACCCAGAATGACTCCCATCCCTTTATAAACGGGTACAATCCCACTGTTCCTCCACTCCTCTGGTGTTCCCTCCTGTTCATAGATCTTCTGCATTATTTTAGTTATAATTTGATGCAGGAGCGCTTTATTTATTCACATAATTGCTTTCCATGTCATATTTGAAGTTCAAAAACCTGCCCTTGCTCTTTCCTCTTTATAAGACACCCGGGATCCATTCTGTATTTGAAGCAATGCGGACACCAGGAGGTTTCAGAAGTAACCAAATCCCCGCAAAAAACGACAAGACTCCTTCCACTATGACGAGCTGCAACATGGCAACGCTAAATAATTCAGCAGGTGACTCTGTCATGGACAAGCCATGTAATGAATAGCAGGCCAGATGAAATATGAAAATCATACGAGCTGCTTAATAATTTAGTGCTTGGCAGGATTTGAGGGAGACCAGGGAGTTTGCCAGTGGATGGAAGCAGGAGAGGTCAGGATTGTTCATAAACCGATCGGCCACAAAGAGCAACAGGAGACCTGAACTTTGAGACCATTTCATGACTTTCTGGCCCTCAATACTCTGAGCAAAAATTTGGTTTCCAGCACAGAACATTCCTCGCATAAAGGAAAAGCAGATAAAAAATTTATTAGGTTCAGTGAAATGACCGAATGATATCTGGTTCTCCATTCCAGTTGCGCTGCACTTGTGGCATGGATGTCAGAAAGTACCAAGACCCCCTCACTTTCTACACATTTCATTGTGCCTATCAATAATCTACACTCAATATCCCATAATGACAAAGGGACTACATTATCCAACCTGCTATATCCTAAATACAGGGTCACCTGGAGCCAATCCCAGGAACAAACCCCAGGCAGGGTGCCAGCCCACCACAGGGCACACACTAGGGACAATTCAGGAAGCGAACCCGGGTCTCCTAAATGTGAGGCAGCAGCGGTACTACTGCACCACCGTGCAGCCCTAGTTAAATCATTTAATAATAAATCATTAAATCACTCTGGTGGGCTGGCGCCCTGCACAGGGTTTGTATCCTGCCTTGCGGCCTGTGTTGTCTGGGATTGGCTCCAGCAGACCCCCACGACCCTGTAGTTAGGATATAGCAGGTTGGATAATGGATGGATCAAGAAATCATTAATAAATAGATAATAATAAATAATAAATTATAAATAATAAAAATGAACCATAAAAATAAATAATACTAATAAATAAGTTATGAAATCATTAATAAATCATTAAATAATTTCTTCTTCCATTTATTTATTAATATTTATTATAATCTAATAATAAATTATTAAATCATTAGTAAATAAATAAATAATAAATCATAAAAAATAAATAATGAAAAATCAAAAATAAATAAATAGCAATAATTAATCAGTCATTAAGACATTAATAAATCATTAAATCATTTAATAATAATAATAATAATAATGTATTAATTCATATTTAATTAAACATCATTTAATAATTAACATTTACTGTATTATCATTTATTAAACATACTTTATGTATTAATATTTATTATCATTAAATAATAAATTATTAAACCATTAGTAAATAATAAATCATAAAAAATAAATAATAAAAAACGTACAAATAAATCATAAATAAATAACTATAATAAATCAGTTTTTTAAGTCATTAATAAATCATTAAATCATTTAATAATAATAATAATAATGTATTAATTCATATTTAATTAAACATCATTTAATAATTAACATTTACTGTATTATCATTTATTAAACATACTTTATGTATTAATATTTATTATCATTAAATAATAAATTATTAAACCATTAGTAAATAATAAATCATAAAAAATAAATAATAAAAAACATACAAATAAATCATAAATAAATAACTATAATAAATCAGTTTTTTAAGTCATTAATAAATCATTAAATCATTTAATTGTAAATTAATAATTTATTAATAATGTATTAATTATTATTTATTATCATGTATTAAACATCATTTATTAATTCATATTTATTATCATTTATTAAACATAATTTTTTTATTAAACATCCATCCATCCATTATCCAACCCATTATATCCTAACTACAGGGTCACGGGAGTCTGCTGGAGCCAATCCCAGCTAACACAGGGTGCAAGGCAGGAAACAAACCCTGGGCAGGGCGCCAGCCCACCGCAGGGCGCTCACAGACGCACAAACCCACACACCAAGCACACATTAGGGACAATTTAGAATCGTCAATGCACCTAACCTGCATGTCTTTGGACTGTGGGAGGAAACCCACGCAGACACGGGGAGAACATGCAAACTCCATGCAGGGAGGCAAACTCGGGTCTTCTAACTGCGTGGCGGCAGCGCTACCTACTGCGCCACCGTTTCGCCTTTTATTAAACATTCAAACATTTATTAAACATTCAGAGCCTTGCGCTGTAGCACTCCAAAATGAGCTTAGGCTTTCATTCTTCTAGAGATGTTTCTAGAATTTGATTGGAGTCCGCCTCTAGTAAACTGAATTGATTGGACATCATTTAGAGAGGCACGTGTGTGGCCCGTGTATAGAAAGTCGCACAATTCACATTGCATTTAAGGACAAAAACCAAGCCATGAAGTCCAAAGAACTCCCTGTGGTGAGGCGTAGATGGCAAGCAAATAAAACCATTTTTAAAGCATTCAGTGGTCCGAGGAATGCAGTGGTCTTTTAAGAATTGTGAAATGGAAGACGTTTGAAAACTGCCATCCAGTCAAATTGAGTAACCAACAAAAAGAGCCTCAATCAGGGAGGTGACCAATAACCCAATGGTCACTGTTACAGAGCTTGAGAAGTCCTCTGCTCAGAATAGCAGGGCAATCATCCTAGCAGCACTCGATCAATCAGGTGTTTTATGTTGGACTTGCCAGACAGAAGCCATCCACCTTAATAAAAGGACAAGTGTCTGTGTGTGTGTCTGTGTATCTGTGCGTCCATTCGGTTGTTGTGTCTCTGTTACGTAAATTTTGGGATTCTTAAAAGCAGTGCTAATGCATGTGATGCACCATCTGTTGAAATGAAAAATGTAATGTATTTAATAAAATTGTTTGTGAGGCGCCATCTTTTGGAAAGTCAGAAACATAGCAACCTCACGGACACACAGATACAGACACAGAGTCACTTATCCTTTTATTAAGGTGGGCTAGCTGTGCTACCTGTCTATGATGAGTTGAAATCTAAATAATCAACATGGATTCTCAAATTTAACATTTGCAGTGCACCATGCAATGCACATGTCTCTGTTATTTGCCATGTGGTGTTGGATTTGTTAAAGCAGAGTTAATGTGTGTGATGCACCATCTGTTGGAGTGACAAATGCAATGCATATGTCTCAGTTATATGCCATTTGACATGGGATTCGTAAAAGCAGTGTTAATGTTTGTGACAATCTGCCTGTTAAGTTGACAAATACAAAGCATCTTATTGCTACAAATGTTTGTGATAGTCTTCTTTTGGAATGACAGAGACATAGCAACTGGACAGAGACACACAGTCACTTATCCTTTCATTAAGGTGGACTAGCTGTGCTACGTGTCTAAGACAGGTTGAAATCTAAGTAATCGACGTAAACCTCAGCATTAATGTTTGCAGTGCGCCATCTATTGGAATATACTTTGTTACACATTGTGGTCATCTGTGAGAATGACACACTCAAAGAAAAATATATTTTGGGGTGCCAACCCCTGCCGCCAATGTTTACTTAAAGGTTCAAACAAAAACAAATGCTTAGTGGCATGAAAATGAAAAATAAAATGTCACTACTAAAATAACGTGTCTATAACAACTATGGCCTCTTCATTTATAGTCAAGTGATTGAGGAACTCCTTTGCTTTGATCGCTGGAGTAAGAAGTGATGCCTCCTTCCGGATGTTCGTACTATTTTGGTCCAGCAACCATTAGGGGCAGGGTCAGTTGCCCTCCCTGGCCATTTCTCTGCATTATGGAGGAAGAAGAGGACAAGACAGTTAATGGCAGCACCCCCTCTTGGTCTGGGGTGGTACCACATACCTGGGAGGAACTCAGAGGATGACCCTCTGACTCACATACCTGACAACATGTAATAAGAAAATGCGTTGCATTGGTCATTCCAACAGATGGCACTTCAGAAACATTTGTAGTAATAAAAGGAAAACTCTCTGTTTTTTTGTCTATTGTCATTACCAAAAACGTTGCATCAGAAACACTTTTAGTAATAAAATGCACTGCATTTACCATTCTAACAAATGGCGCTTAAGAAACATTTGTAGTAATAAAAGGATAAATAGCTGTGTGTCGATTTGTCTGTGAATCCCTCTGCTTTCTATGTCTGTTTTAATTCCCAAAAAGGTTGCATCACAAACACTTTTAATAATAAAATGCTCTGCATTTATCATTTCAACAGGTGGCGCTTCAGAACCATTTATTGTAATAAAAGGATAACTATTTGTGCTTCTGTTTGTTTGTGTATCCATCCGGTTGTGATGTCTATTGTCATTCCCAAAAACACTGCATCACAAACACTTTTAATAATAAAATGCATTGCATTAGTCATTCCAACAGATGGCGCCTCACAAACTTCACCACTTTACGGTCAAAGCCCATACAGAGCCCTAGGCAAGGTCCCTTCAAGGAGTCCCATTTCTACCTCAGCCTGTCTGCTGACCGCCCCTCCTCTTGCCAGACATGCCAAGTCTGCACAAGGCTTCTCCATTTTTGCTTGAAAGCTGCGGAATGATCTCTTTTTTGTCTACTTGAACTGCACTCAGTTACCTCACATTTAGGCGTCCTTTGAAAATGCATCTTTTCATTAAATATTGTGGAACTCCTTCATTTTCTCTACTACAGGACAGCTGCTGTTGTACCGACAAAGACTTAAGAAACCCAATTTGTGTCTTGGTCCAGTTGTAGGTTTAATGACGTAGTAGTAGGACAACTCCATCTTGTTCAGTTTGTCGTCTCGTTCTCTCTTGTTCTTCTGTGTTTTATGACTTGCTTGGTAAGTCTCCTTGGATAAAGGCGTCTGCTAAAGAAATTAACAATAATAACCAAAGAGCAATTACAGGTAGGTCCATAAATATTTGGACAGAGACAACTTTTTTCTCATTTTGGTTCTGTACGTTACCACAATGAATTTGAAATGAAACAACTCAGATGCAGTTGAAATGCAGACTTTCAGCGTTAATTCAGTGGGTTGAACAAAATGATTGCATAAAAATGTGAGGCAACTAAAGTATTTTTTAACACAATCCCTTCATTTCAGAGGCTCAAAAGTAATTGGACAAATTAAATAACTGGAAATCAAATGTTCATTTCTAATACTTGGTTGAAAACCCTTTGCTGGCAATGCCAGCCTGAAGTCTTGAACTCATGGACATCACCAGATGTTGGGTTTCCTCCTTTTTAATGCTCTGCCAGGCCTTTACTTTCAGTTGCTGTTTGTTTGTGGGCCTTTCTGTCTGAAGTTTAGTCTTCAACAAGTGAAATGCCTGCTCAGTTGGGTTAAGATCAGGTGACTGACTTGGCCATTCAAGAATTTTCCACTTCTTTGCTTTAATAAACTCCTGGGTTGCTTTGGCTGTATGTTTTGGGTCATTGTCCATCTGTATCATGAAACGCTGCCCAATCAATTTGACGTCATTTAGCTGGATTTGAGCAGACAGTATGTCTCTGAACACCTCAGAATTCATTCGGCTGCTTCTGTCCTGTGTCACATCATCAATAAACACGAGTGTCCCAGTGCCACTGGCAGCCATGCACACCCAAGTCATCACACTGCCTGACTCCACCGTGTTTTACAGATGATGTGCTATGCTTTAGATAATGAGCTGTTCCACGCCTTCTCCATACTTTTTTCTTACCTTCATCATCCTGGTAGAGGTTCATCTTGGTGTCATCTGTCCAAAGAATGTTTTTCCAGAACTCTGCTGGCTTTTTTAGATGTCCTTTAGCAAAGTCCAATCTAGCCTTTCTATTCTTGAGGCTTATGAGTGGCTGGCACCTTGCAGTGCACCCTCTGTATTTACTGTCATGCAGTCTTCTCTTATGGTAGACTTGGATATCGATACGCCGACCAAGCCCTGGAGAGTGTTGTTCACTTGGTGGGCTGTTGTGAAGGGGTTTCTCTTCACCATGGAAATGATTCTGCGATCATCCACCACTGTTGTCTTCCGTGGACGTCCAGGTCTTTTTGCGTTGCTGAGTTCACCAGTGCTTGCTTTCTTTCTCAGGACGTACCAAACTGTAGATTTTGCCACTCGTAATATTGTAGCAATTTCTCAGATGGGTTTTTTCTGTTTTCGCAGCTTAAGGATGGCTTCGTTCACCTGCATGGAGAGCTCCTTTGACCGCATGTTGTCTGTTCACAGCAAAATCTTCCACATGCAAGCAGCACACCTCAAATCAACTCCAGGCCTTTTATCTGCTTAATTGATAAGACATAGAGACGGACTTGAAGACACCTGCCATGAAATAGCCTTTGAGTCAATTGTCCGATTACTTTGGAGCCCTGAAATGAAGGGATTGTGTTCAAAAAATGCTTTAGTTGCCTCACATTTTTATGTAATATGTTCACCCCACTGAATTAAAGCTGAAAGTCTGCACTTCGACTGCATCTGAGTTGTTGCATTTAAAATTCATTGTGGTGATGTACAGAACCAAAATGAGAAAAAAGGTGTCTCTGTCCAGATATTTATGGACCTAACTGTATGCTCAGGCCGTGTAATATGGCAGTATGACTGCATCTGAAGTCCTGCTCAGCACATTCCATAAAGTGACCCAGGGACTCTAGAAGCCGTGTGAAGGGAAGCAGCCGAGCCCTGGGGTCCTTTCTAAGAGAATGAAACCATTTTAGTTCTGGGCAGAGGAGGCTGCATGGGAGCTCCACACAGGTCCTCACAATTGTCAAAGCAATTGATAGGGAGGATGTAGCAGAATTCTTCTAGTTAAAAACAGTGATGTGGAAAAGTATTTGCCCCCTTCCTGATTTCTTCTATTTTTCGCTTATTCACTACACTTTGATGTTTCTGACCTCAAAAATTATTGAGTTTAATATGAAAGATAAGCTGAGCAAACGCAATACACAGTTAATGAATGATCACCTGATTTACTGAAGGAAAATAGACCAAGAAATGCTTATATCACCTGTGTGAAAAAGTAATCGCCCCCTGAACTTAATACTTGGAGTGTAGCACAGTGGTAGTGCTACTGTAAGGAGACCAGGGTTAACTTCATGGAGTTTGCATGTTATCTCCGTTTCCTCGGGTTGTTCTATTTTCCTCCCAAAGTCCAAGGACATGCAGGTTAGGTAAGTTAATAATAATAATAATATTAATACATTTCATTTATATAGAGCCTTTCCCATACTCAAGGATTCATGACGCTGAATTGGCCCTAGTGTGTGTATTGTGTGTGTTCACGCTGCGACCGACTGGCATTCTGTCCAGGGTTTGTTTATGCCATGTGCCCTACACTTACAAAGATGGGCAAGCAGATTAGAAAATGACATGAATTAATAGCTGGCTGTGCCTCATTTAGCAGCAACAACTGAAGTCAAACACTTCCACTAACAGGAGATCAGTCTGCTGCATTGCTGTGGAGAACTTTTGGCCCTCCTTTCTCTACAGAACATTGGAGGGTTTCGACAAGAAACTTCTCATTTAAGGTCCCACCACAACATCTCAATGGCGTTCAAGTCAGGACACTCCAAAAGCTTCATTTTGTTTTTCTTCCCCTTAAGCTTCAGATTCTTTTCCTGCTCCATAACCCGACTTTGCTTGATCTTCATATCCACGGACAGATGACCGGACGTTCTCCTTTAGTGCTTTCTGACAGAGAGCTGAATTCAGACTGCTCTCAATTAGGGCAAGATGGCCAGACACTCGAGCAGCAAAGCCTCCCCACACTATCACACTACAACCACCATGTTGGGCTGTGGGTCTGATGTTCTCATTGTGGAAAGCTGTGTTAGCTTCACGCCAGATATGGTCTCTCTGAAGCCAGGTGTATATTCTGTAAGTGCTTAAAACTGGGTGGACACAGTTAGATGGCTCAGTGAGTCTCACCTTTGTAGACCAATCTAGTGTCTCGTGAAGGCCTCATCACAAATTCCTTCTTCATACTACAACTTACCTCAGCTGCCAATGGCATGGATGAAGCAAACCACCAGGTGCTCCTCATCATGCACAGATTACTCATCTACCAAGCAGTAGTTGTGGCAGCACAGGACTAATACACACACATGACTGCCTATAGCCCAAACCCCTCCACTAAAGATGTCATTATCATCTACTCTTCATCTGGCCCTGTCCCATCTGGACAACCTAGACCCTCATACTAGAATGCTTGTTCATCATTCAAGACCCTTCAAGGCCACATCATCCATTAGAAGCTTATAAGAAAACTGAGTCTGCTTAGCACTTCAATATGCAATTGCATCCTGGACCTTTGACAGTCCATATCAGAAAACACCATCACCTTGGTCACTGGCATCCCCCATGGTGGAGTACTCAGCCCACTTCTGTGCACTCTACTCATTCACAACTGTATAACTGCTCTAACACCGGTAACCAGTAGGTTGTGCTACCGGGCCCCAAGACCCAGACCCAAAAATATCCAACACAGTCCCAGGTTCAAGTTATGGAGTTTTAATCCAGCAAACACTTTTATACAATGAAGCACAGCCAAAACCAAACAAGCAATGAACTTCTTTCCTCTCCTTTCGCCTCCAGTTGAGTGTCGCCCACTGCTTGTTCATTCCCCTGGCACCTTCTATCTTGTCCTGAGGCCATGCCATCATCTAGCTTGGATGCCCATCTGTCCTTCAGGCTCTCACACAACATCGTTAAGATTAAAGACAACACATGGGTGGTAGGCCTCATCAGCAATGGGGATGTGTAAGCTTATACAATGGTGTCCAATGATTGGTGGACTAGTGTGGGTGCAAAAATGTGTCTCTTAATGAGGACAACGTGAAGGAGATGATAGTTGACTTGAGGAAAGTCCCAGCTGCCTACACACCACTGCACATGCAACTGGTCAAGGGCAGGAAATTCCTTGGTGTGCACCTGGCAGTTGACCTTACTTGGTCAGTTAACACCACTTCCATAGTCAAGAAGGGGCAAAAGGGTCTCCAAGCCCACCTCCGTCCATTCCCTCCATCGAGAGCAGATGCATCACCATCTGGTTTGGGAACTGCAGTGTCTCTGATCTCGATGTCCTGCAATGGATAATACTTGTTGTCTTTCAGCCAGGGTTCCCTTTTGTTCCTTCCATGTTTTAGGTCTGTTGTGTTCATTTTTGATTCTTTTATTTATGCTGATGTTATGTTTGTTGACTATCTGCATTAATTAGTCTTTGCTTTTGGTTGTGTCTGTGTTTGTAAGCTGCCTTGGTTATGTTTCATGTGTTTTGTGGGCGGTCCATCAAGGGGTGGGGCCACCTGTCAATCACCGGCAGGGGCCGCCCTCCCTCCACCCTGTACAGTGGTGTGCAGAAGTATTCACACCCCTAGAGAGAGCGAGAGGTTAGGAGCAGGCGCTGATACAGCACATTGCCTCGCCCACCACATGACAAACCAACTCAGGATCCCAGATTAGGACCCGAGTGCAGCCATGCAACGGGTGAAACCACAGCACCACACTAGCTCAGATGGAGTGGAACACTGTGAGGTTTTTTATGGAGGCTGGAGTGCCAATTCTGCCACCAACCCCCAAGTTTTTCTCTGCAGGTTGGAGGGCCTTAACGTCATACCCAGGGCTGTAGCAATTGCAGGTTGAGGGCCTTGCTCAAGGGCCCAAAAGAGCAGAGTCCCTTTTGGCATTTATGGGATATGAACTGGCAACCTTTCAATTGGTAGTGCAGATCCCTAGCCTCAGAGCCACCACTCCGCCCATACACTCCTAGAAAGTCGTCATAATTTTCTGCAAAAGATTTGTACACATTTATTGTGATTTAATGGTATACAGTAGACCCTCGTATTTTCTTTAGGGGTCTCTAGCTCCTTAGTTGGAATAAGTTCTTTTGTAATTGTGGCATTTTAAGTAATCTGAAACTATAGGGTGGTCCAGATCTAATTATGCAATTTTCATTACGCTATAACTCATTAAGTTTATCCCTCCATTATCCAACCTGCTAAATCATAACTACAGGGTCACGGGGGTCTGCTGGAGCCAATCCCAGCCAACACAGGGCACAAGGCAGGAAACAAACCCCAGGCAGGTTTCCAGCCCACCGCAGGGTGTGCACACGCACAATTTAGGATCGCCAATGCACCTAACCTGCATATCTTTGGACTGTGGGAGGAAACCCACGCAGCCACGGGGAAAACATGCAAACTCCACAAAGGGAGGACCCGAGAAGCGAACCTGGGTCTCCTAACTGCGAGGCAGCATCGCTACCCACTGCGCCACCCCTTATTAAGTTCATTACATAGAAAATCACCCAAAAAATCCTGGACCATCGATAAGTGTGCGAACTGACGACATTAAGAATCGTCTTTCGTGCCAAACTGGAATCGTCCCCACATAAATCAAAGTCATCCAGACGATCTGGATCTGCATAATTAGATCTGGACAACACTTTATTTAAATATAATATTAAAAGTAGACCTTTGTATTTTCTCTAGGGGTCTCTAGCTCCTTAGTTGGAATAAGTTCTTTTGTAATTGTGGCATTTTAAGTAACCTGAAACTATAGGGTGGTCCAGAAACCTCTCCCATAGTGATATGGTGGTAAGAAATTACATAAGAGAAAATGACTTAGCTTTCTTTAATGACGATTTACACGGCATTACAGGCGAAGGAAGCCATAGCAAGACTTTTATCAAGGTGGGATCTCGATGTATACAGTCTGCCATTTGTCATCGCTGCGCTGGAAGGATGACGTTATCACCCATCCGTCCGTCGGCTTCGAAGTGTTTGGCTGCTATCCAAGTCTTTTTACACTGTTTTCTCTACGTGCAGGCCCTTACTTACAGTGGTGTGAAAAACTATTTGCCCCCTTCCTGATTTCTTATTCTTTTGCATGTTTGTCACACAAAATGTTTCTGATCATCAAACACTTTTAACCATTAGTCAAATATAACACAAGTAAACACAAAATGCAGTTTTTAAATGATGTTTTATTATTTAGAGAGAAAAAAAATCCAAACCTACATGGCCCTGTGTGAAAAAGTAATTGCCCCCTTGTTAAAAATAACCTAACTGTGGTGTATCACACCTGAGTTCAATTTCCGTAGCCACCCCCAGGCCTGATTACTGCCACACCTGTTTCAATCAAGAAATCACTTCAATAGGAGCTGCCTGACACAGAGAAGTCGACCAAAAGCACCTCAAAAGCTAGACATCATGCCAAGATCCAAAGAAATTCAGGAACAAATGAGAACAGAAGTAATTGAGATCTATCACTCTGGTAAAGGTTATAAAGCCATTTCTAAAGCTTTGGGACTCCAGCGAACCACAGTGAGAGCCATTATCCACAAATGGCAAAAACATGGAACAGTGGTGAACCTTCCCAGGAGTGGCCGGCCGACCAAAATTACCCCAAGAGCGCAGAGACGACTCATCCGAGAGGTCACAAAAGACCCCAGGACAACGTCTAAAGAACTGCAGGCCTCACTTGCCTCAATTAAAGTCAGTGTTCACGACTCCACCATAAGAAAGAGACTGGGCAAAACGGCCTGCATGGCAGATTTCCAAGACGCAAACCACTGTTAAGCAAAAGAACATTAGGGCTCATCTCAATTTTGCTAAGAAACATCTCAATGATTGCCAAGACTTTTGGAAAAATACCTTGTGGACTGATGAGACAAAAGTTGAACTTTTTGGAAGGCAAATGTCCCGTTACATCTGGCGTAAAAGGAACACAGCATTTCAGAAAAAGAACATCATACCAACAGTAAAATATGGTGGTGGTAGTGTGATGGTCTGGGGTTGTTTTGCTGCTTCAGGACCTGGAAGGCTTGCTGTGATAGATGGAACCATGAATTCTACTGTCTACCAAAAAATCCTGAAGGAGAATGTCCGGCCATCTGTTCGTCAACTCAAGCTGAAGCGATCTTGGGTGCTGCAACAGGACAATGACCCAAAACACACCAGCAAATCCACCTCTGAATGGCTGAAGAAAAACAAAATGAAGACTTTGGAGTAGCCTAGTCAAAGTCCTGACCTGAATCCAATTGAGATGCTATGGCATGACCTTAAAAAGGCGGTTCATGCTAGAAAACCCTCAAATAAAGCTGAATTACAACAATTCTGAAAAGATGAGTGGGCCAAAATTCCTCCAGAGCGCTGTAAGAGACTCATTGCAAGTTATCGCAAACGCTTGATTACAGTTATTGCTGCTAAGGGTGGCCCAACCAGTTATTAGGTTCAGGGGGCAATTACTTTTTCACACAGGGCCATGTAGGTTTGGATTTTTTTTCCTAAATAATAAAACCATCATTTAAAACTGCATTTTGTGTTTACTTGTGTTATATTTGACTAATGGTTAAATGTGTTTGATGATCAGAAACATTTTGTGTGACAAACATGCAAAAGAATAAGAAATCAGGAAGGGGGCAAATAGTTTTTCACACCACTGTAGGTTTCAAACAAGGCAAGGAGAGGATTCAATTTCATCTCTAACATACAGAAATAGTACAAGGCCTATTTTCATAGTTGTACCTTCTCCCTTCAAATGCTTGCCTAGCACTTCTAAATGCTGAGAGCCCCTGTGTGCTAACTTTGGCCTGGCCTGTACATGTGAATGGATTTATAAAATAATTTTTGTACAGAGCACAGTGACCTTAAACTTATATTCTGATTACACCTCGCAAAGTTGCAGTTCAGAGTTCACAGATTTTTCCTTAGAACCTAATTAATAATTGTTAGCGGAAACCACAATTTTTTTATGGCTTTTTACATCGTAATACTGTACTATAGAGAGAACATAAAGGAACTATAGAGGAAAATGGGTCTTGGGATGGTGAAAGTAGCCAATCCGAGGGCATTATTCATTTCTCCTTGCTGTTGATTGGTTGCTGCCCTGTGCCGCATTTCCAGCAGATGCAGCCCAGCATTCCCGCATCATAACCGTTTACCACCTGTAGTTCTCTTGAGTGTTTCGCTGAGCGTTCTCGTGTTTTTCGGTTTGTTCTTCTTAAAGCCCTAAGATGGCATCCAAATGCCCTGCACCTTGTAAGGCTTCTGGCAATGGACCTAAGTGCCAGAAGAAGTTAAGACACTCCAGGAGAAGGCTGAACTACTGGATTTGCTCTGCTATCCGCAGTAGCGTGCCATTATGGCATCAACACTACATAAAGGAGAACGAGCCACCAATCAAGAGTACTGTATTAGTAGGTTTCTGTGCCAAAAAGGTAACGACTGTAAGAAATAAGAATATCGTCAGGATATTTTTTTTTTAGGTAATGTATTAAGCTGAGTTTGAAATGAAATCGCATGTTTTGTGGGCATATTTAGGGTTTAAACTATAAAAATAGGCAATTTTTTGACCACATCCAAAATTCGCGGTTTTTCACATGTCGCGGGTGCTTTAGGAGCATAACCCCCGTGAATTTCAGGGGTCGTCTGTACAGTAAGTCAGAAAGTACCGGGGATCAGCAAGACTGAAGTGAGGGAAGCAATGAAGAGGATGAAAATGGGAATAGCAGTTGGCCCACACGATATACCAGTGGAGGCATGGAGATGTTTAGGTGAGATGGCAGCAGAGTTAGAGTGAAATTATTATCGTATTTACTTGTGTATAAGTCGTTCAAAAATGTGACAACTCATTTCTTTTTTTTACATCTTCTTACCTCCTCCAATCTCACACCAATTTCTCAGATGCATCGACTTCTGTGCAGCAGTTCAGTTACCAATTGCTTTTCCCTCTTCAACGACTTTTAATTTAAAACCAGCTTCATATTTTCTTCTGATCGAACACTCCATCGTTGATAAGGGATGCTCTTATGATAAAGGTGTATGAGGGTGTGAGATATAAAAAAAACACAAAACATTGCAAATGTGGCTTCGGAATAGTTTGGGTATTACTATGTGGTCACCTGCGGTGGGTTGGCACCCTGCCCGTGATTGGTTCCTGCCTTGTGCCCTGTGTTGGCTGGGATTGGCTCCAGCAGACCCCCGTGACCCTGTGTTCGGATTCAGCGGGTTGGATAATGGACAGGTGGATGGATGTGTGGTCACGTAGGCACAATACATTGAAAAGAAAAGGCTGTGTGCCCCGCGGTTACTCTCTCAGGTGTGCGTTAGCATATCATATTCTCTTGGACAAATACCGTGAGGTTTTCCGCATTCGACTTATACGATCGACTATTACAAAATACTGGAAATTATACTGTAAAAGCAAGTCCCAACAAATCCGCGGGAGAACTTACCCCCGAGTATATACTGTAACTTTTTATTTTCTTCAATAAAACTTACAGACGCATCGCCTCACAGAGTAGTTCAGACAGTTTTTTGTCTCCACTGCTCAATCCAACAGAGCAGTTTTTCTAAACATAGGGCCATCTTAACATATGGGCACTGGATGGGGAGCCCATGATGTTTCTGATGCCCATGTATGTTTCTGGTTTGCTGTCAGAACAGGGGCCACAGCACACTACTTTACCAAGGGACCTACAGTTAGGTCCATAAATATTTGGACAGAGACACTTTTTTTCTCATTTTGGTTCTGTACATCACCACAATGAATTTGAAATGAAACAACTCCGATGCAGTTGAAGTGCAGACGTTCAGCTTTAATTCATTGGGGTGAACAAAACGATTACATAAAAATGTGTTTAAGTATTTTTTGAACACAATCCCTTCATTTCATGGCTCAAAAGTAATTGGACAATTGACTCAAAGGCTATTTCATGGTCAGGTGTGTTCAAGTCCGTCATTCTGTCTTATCGATTAAACAGATAAAAGGCCTGGAGTTGATTTGAGGTGTGGTGCTTGCATGTGGAAGATTTTGCTGTGAACAGACAACATGCGGTCAAAGGAGCTCTCCATGCAGGTGACAGAAGCCATCCTTAAGCTGCGAAAACAGAAAAACCCATCGGAGAAATTGCTACAATATTACGAGTGGCAAAATCTACAGTTTGGTACATCCTGAGAAAGAAAGCAAGCACTGGTGAACTCAGCAACGCAAAAAGACCTGGACGTCCACGGAAGACAACAGTGGTGGATGATCGCAGAATCATTTCCATGGTGAAGAGAAACCCCTTCACAACAGCCAGCCAAGTGAACAACACTCTCCAGGGCTTGGTCGGCGTATCGATATCCAAGTTTACCATAAAGAGAAGACTGCATGACAGTAAATACAGAGGGTGCACTGCAAGGTGCCAGCCACTCATAAGCCTCAAGAATAGAAAGGCTAGATTGGACTTTGCTAAAGAACATCTAAAAAGCCAGCACAGTTCTGGAAAAACATTCTTTGGACAGATGACACCAAGATCAACCTCTACCAGAATGATGAAGGCAAGAAAAAAGTATGGAGAAGGCGTGGAACAGCTCATTATCCAAAGCATAGCACATCATCTGTAAAACACGGTGGAGTCAGGCAGTGTGATGGCTTGGCGTGCATGGCTGCCAGTGGCACTGGGACACTAGTGTTTATTGATGATGTGACACAGGACAGAAGCAGCCGAATGAATTGTGAGGTGTTCAGAGACATACTGTCTGCTCCAATCCAGCTAAATGACGTCAAATTGATTGGGCGGCAGGCGCTTCATGATACAGATGGACAATGACCCAAAACAGACAGCCAAAGCAACCCAGGAGTTTATTAAAGCAAAGAAGTGGAAAATTCTTGAATGGCCAAGTCAGTCACCTGATCTTAACCCAACTGAGCAGGCATTTCACTTGTTGAAGACTAAACTTCAGACAGAAAGGCCCACAAACAAACAGCAACTGAAAGTAAAGGCCTGGCAGAGCATTAAAAAGGAGGAAACCCAGCATCTGGTGATGTCCAGGAGTTCAGGACTTCAGGCTGGCACTGCCAGCAAAGGGTTTTCAACCAAGTATTAGAAATGAACATTTTATTTCCAGTGAGCCCCTGAAATGAAGGGATTGTGTTAGAAAATGCTTGAGTTGCCTCACATTTTTATGTAATCGTTTTGTTCAACCCACTGAATTAAAACTGAAAGTCTGTACTTCAACTGCATCGGAGTTCTTTCATTTAAAATTCATTGTGGTGATGTACAGAACCAAAATGAGAAAAAAGTTGTCTCTGTCCAAATATTTATGGACCTAACTGTATAATGCTGTTAAGATGGCCTGTCTTTTTTCTACTGATGCTGTCCCAGTTCACTCCTAAACCTGTGACCCCTGATTGTTGTTTAATGCTAAGACATTCTCATTAATGCAAGTTAAAAATAATTCAACGAGCGTATTATGAGACTCAGATTACGCCACTCCCTGGGTGCCTTGTCTGTTGTCTCAGTGTGTGCTCCGACTGCAGTGAGTGATGTCTCGGTGATTGAGACATTTTATTCTCAGCTTCACTCGGTGGTTGATGGGTGCCCACGAGGTGACACTCCTCTGGTCATGGGTGACTTCAATACAACCACTGGCACTGACAGGGCTGGCTATGAGGATTGTCTCGGTCCCCATGGGTCTGGTGACCGTGGCGAAAGTGGCTCCATGTTTCTTGACTTTGCAAAAGGACAGGGGCTGCGAATCGCTGGATCCTGGTTCCAGCGCCATGAACCGCATCGTTGGACTTGGTACTCCAATACTGGTGGTGCGGTGAAGGAGATCGATCACATCCTCGTGGGCACATGCTGGAGGCTCTTGCAAAACTGCAGGGTCTACAGAAGTGCAGAATTTGTGAATTCCGACCACAGACTTGTTGTTGCTACTCTGATGATCCAGCTTAGGTCCAGTAGGTTACCACCTACTAGGAAAATGAGCCTGGACTTGCCCAGACTCCAAGTCCAGGCTGTTTCTAATGAGTTTGCATGCAGTTTGTGTGAGGAACTTGCAGATTTGGGTGCGGCTGCTTATCCTAATGCAGTGGTTCTCAACATGTGGGGTGGGCCCCCTTGGGGGGCGCGAAGTAACAAAAAGGGGGGCGCGAAGATGTGAAAAAAAGAAAACAAGATTCAAAAATATGAAAAATACATCTATTGAAACCAAAACAAATTAACTTAAACTACATTCTGATACTAGAAAAATAAATATAGAGTTAGATAAATGTCGATAAAAGTTAAGTAGGCATAATAAAATATGCATCTACATTTCAACAAAATTTTAGGGGGGGTGCAATTAAAACTGTTATGAAAACTCGTGTCGCAAATACTTAAAGGTTGAGAAACGCTGTCCTAATGTGATGTGGGAGACCTTCTGTGATAAGACCCTGAAGGTTGCTGAGGGATGTCTTGGTATTACCGATGTTCCCAGAAGGAGGTGTTTCATCTCACAGGGCTCCCTGGATATCATCGAGAGGAGTTGCGGCGCACGGCTCAATGGCAACTCAGGTCTGCACCGGGAACTGAGAAGAATGGCTGCGAGGGCTCGGAGGTCAGATAAGGAGGCGTTTGTTAGAGGAATCTGTGAGCAAGTGACACGCCATCTGTGGTCTAGCGACCCACGTCCTGCTTACAGAGGAATCAAAGCATTACGCACATCTAAATCTGTTCCTCGGAGAGTCGCAGTCAGGACAGCTGATGTAACGGTCCTTACGGATGACACTGCAGTTGTGACCCGCTGGGCTGGCTACTTTGAGCAGTTGTTCAAAGCTGATCCTCTGGCTAGGATGTTGGATATTACAGGGGCCATGGTTCTTGAGGATGATCCTCCAGTTAGCTGTGAACCACCCAATCTCATTGAGATGGCACAGGTGGTGAACCAGCCAAGGCTGTCCTCCTGGCATTGCAAGCAATCTTTGCTTCCATTTGAGAGACTGGCATCATCCCAACTAACTGGAAAACGGGACTTGTCGTCCCTATCTGGAAAGGGAAGTGTGATCGCCTGGATTGCAGTAACTACAGGGGGATAACGCTGCTCTTGGTGTTGGGTAAGGTCCTCACTAGGGTCGTCCTGAATAGGATCTGTGATCACTTGCTCACCTACCAGCGACCGGAACAGTCTGGTATTATGCCTAAGAAGTCTACCATCAGCCACATCTTGGTACTGAGGGTTCTGATGGAGCGCAAACGCAAATATCGGAAGAGTTTCTTTGTAGCCTTGATCGAGTTGCCCTGTGGAACATCCTGAGGATTTGCGAGATCCCCTCGAGGTTGATGGATATCATGGCTGGCCTGTACACTAGGACTATGAGTGCTGTGCAGAGTGGAGGCAGGACATCTGTGTTTTTCCCAGTTGATTCTGGCGTTCGTCAGGGTGGTGTGTTCTGCTCCTACTCTGTTCAATGCTTGTATGGACTTGGTGTTGGGCAGGGTCATGGCGTACAGCGGCTTGGGGGCATCTGTGGTGAAGAAAGATTCACAGATCTTGTCTTTGCTGACGATGTTGTGATCTTCGCTGAGTCAATGGAGGCTCTGATCAGGGCGCTTGAGAGACTGAGCAAGGAGTCTGAGGGTCTGGGCTTGTGAGGGTCCTGATAAAAACCAAAGAGCCAGGCCTTTAATGACCTCATGGGCACAGCCATCAGCAGTGTGTCTGTTTGCGGAGAGAGTGTCAACCTCATCGAGAGGTTTGATTACCTCAGCGGTGACATTCATGTGACTCTGGTGACTCTTCCTGTGAAGTCAGTAGACAGATTGGGAGAGCATGGGGGGGTCATAAGGTCGCTGGAAAGGGGTGTGTGGCATTCCTGATATCTCAGCAAAAGGACGAAGGTCCAAGTCTTTAGAGTCCTGGTGCTTCCTGTCTAGCTATTGGTTGTGAGACATGGACGCTATCCAGTGACCTGAGATGAAGACTGGACTCCTTTGCTACTGTGTGTCTCCGGAAAATCCTTGGGTACCGTTGGTTTGACTTTGTGTTGCTCATGGAGTCCCGAATGAGGCACATGACCTGCATTGTGAGGGAGTGTCAGTTACGGCACTGCGGCCATGTAGTGTGTTTCCCCGAGGGTGATCCAGCTTGTAAGATCATCATTGTTGGGGACCCGAGTGGCTGGACCAGGCTAAGGGGTCGCCCACGTAACACCTGGCTGTGGCAGATGAGGGTCATTTCCAGAGGGTGGGACTGGACCGTGTGTCTGCCTGGGGGGTTGCCATCCTGGATCTCAAGATGATTCATCATTTAGTGGGTGCGGCAACGCTCTGTACCAGTGCATGCTCCCCAACTTGACTTGACTTGACTTGCTAAGACATTCTCATTAATGCAAGTGAAAAATAATCGTCAATAATTTTGTTTTTTTCTTTTATCATTTAATGATTTAAAATCTCCACAGTGTCACCAAATCCTCTACAGTGTCACCCATGCATATTTAGCTACTGCCTCCAACAAGCGATGTCTCCACCTCAAATGGCTGCTAGTCTGACACATACAGTGGGTACGGAAAGTATTCAGATCCCCTTCAATTTTTCACTCTTTGTTATATTGCAGCCATTTGCTAAAATCATTTAAATTAATTTTTCCCTCATTAATGTACACACAGCACCCCATATTGACAGACAAAAAAAGAATTTTTGAAATTGTTGCAGATTTATTAAAAAAGAAAAACTGAAATCTCACATGGTCCTAAGTATTCAGACCCTTTGCTCAGTATTTAGTAGAAACCCCCTTTTGAGCTAATACAGCCATGAGTCTTCTTGGGAAAGATGCAACAAGTTTTTCACACCTGGATCCTCTGCCATTCCTCCTTGCAGATCCTCTCCAGTTCTGTCAGGTTGGATGGTAAACGTTGGTGGACAGCCATTTTTAGGTCTCTCCAGAGATGCTCAATTGGGTTTAAGTCAGGGCTCTGGCTGGGCCATTCAAGAACAGTCACAGAGTTGTTGTGAAGCCACTCCTTCGTTATTTGAGCTGTGTGCTTAGGGTCATTGTCTTGTTGGAAGGGAAACCTTCGGTCCAGTCTGAGGTCCTGAGGTCTATCTTGGAGTTTGCTAAAAGACACCTGAAGGACTCTGAGATGGTGAGAAATAAGATTCTCTGGTCTGATGAGACCAAGATAGAACTTTTTGGCCTTAATTCTAAGAGCTATGTGTGGAGACAACCAGGCACTGCTCATCACTTGTCCAATACAGCCCCCACAGTGAAGCATGGCGGTGGCAGCATCATGCTGTGGGGGTGTTTTTCAGCTGCAGGGACAGGACGACTGGTTGCAATCGAGGGAAAGATGAATGCGGCCAAGTACAGGAATATCCTGGACAAAAACCTTCTCCAGAGTGCTAAGAACCTTAGACTGGGCCGAAGGTTTACCTTCCAACAAGACAATGAACCTAAGCACACAGCTAAAATAACAAAGGAGTGGCTTCACAACAACTCTGTGACTGTTCTTGAATGGCCCAGCCAGAGCCCTGACTTAAACCCAATTGAGCATCTCTGGAGAGACCTAAAAATGGCTGTCCACCAACGTTTACCATCCAACCTGACAGAACTGGAGAGGATCTGCAAGGAGGAATGGCAGAGGATCCCCAAATCCAGGTGTGAAAAACTTGTTGCATCTTTCCCAAGAAGACTCCTGGCTGTATTAGCTCAAAAATGTGCTTCTACTAAATACTGAGCAAAGGGTCTGAATACTTAGGACCATGTGATATTTCAGTTTTACTTTTTTAATAAATCTGCAACAATTTCAAAAATTCTTTTTTTTGTCTGTCAATATGGGGGGCTGTGTGTACATTAATGAGGGAAACAATTAATTGAAATGATTTTAGCAAATTTCTGCAATATAACAAAGAGTGAAAAATTGATGGGGGTCTGAATACTTTCCGTACCCACTGTACAAAAATGAAGTAAATATAAGTTAATATCCATACCACCTTTACAGCAAGTTTTGATACATCTATAAAGGTGGAAAAAAAAGACCCCAGTTAGTTTAAACTGTTATCTGTTACTCATTCATTGCTGGCTCCTGCTTACAGCTGTGGGTGCCAAGAAGGAAGGATGAGAATCCTGGCCAGGAAAAAAGGAGGGATTCATACCCGTCCATGAGGGCATAATGGATGGCCTGGATGAAGGGGCTTACCGGGAGCGGTTCACTCCTCCACACAACAGGTGGCAGTGTTCCTCAAGGCTGGACCAGATTATGACTGCTGGGGAGGACTGCCCTGGTTTCCACATGACCCACCAATGCTATGGATGACCTGGTCAGGTGACAGGAAGCAGTTCGTGCATCTACTTTAAAAGAAAGCCTGCTGCCTCACTTTAATGGAGTCCGAGTTGAGAGACAGTGGGCAACTCTCTTTTTAGAGGAGGAAGGAGGAATTGTGATTGGTGTTGTTTTTCTGGTATTTATATGTAGAAGGCAGTTTGTTGAATAGAAATCCTTTATTTGAACCTGGAACTGTGCTGGGTGTTTCTCTGACTGTGGTGCCCCCAGCGGTTACACAGCATTAAGCTCAGTACCATTTATTTATTTTTTACTACATTCTATACATTTCTCTGTTTCACTTTTTAATTTAGCAGTTTCCCGGTAAACACTCAAAGTAATTTTACAGAATTTTATTGGCTTTGAAAATGTCTGCTAAATAAACATTAAACTGAGGATTAAACACAATTGGTGTAGTCGGCAGGATCACCTGCCTGTCTGCTTGGCAGGGACCTGTAAAGTATAAGATTAATTGTGATTACTAAGAGACGTCTTGGACCCCAAAACCTCAGATTAGCCATGCAAGGAGCAGTCCTGGAATATCTTGTATGACCACAGAATTTCTGCGTTCATTTTTATTGACGGCTCTTGGTATCGCACATGTCCTTCCATGGGCTGGAAAACAGCCTGGGAGTAGAGCAGCGGTAATAATTTGCACAAGAGGACACCAAGTAAAGAAGCAGAATAATTATTGTATTACTTATATTTTATATAAAAGACTAATGAACAAAAATTCAAAATGTCCAGCTGATCAGCAGCTCTAGTCAGGGTATGCCAGACTAAAGTCACGAGTCTTCAGCCCGAGACTGAAGGGGCATCTCTTATGCTAGCAGGCAGACTATTCCTCAGCTTTGGAGTCTTGTAACTTAAAGTTTAATCTTTCGCTGTTATTTAGCTAATCTTTGGAATCTTAAGTAGGCTGGCATCTTGAGACTTTAATGCACAGTCTGGCCTGTATGTGAGTTTGGATAGGTAAGTAAGGCCTACACCACTTAACCCTCAGCCTCATTTATGTCAATTTTCTTCTGCGTTGGTTTTTAGTGGCCATAACTTCATCATCCTTCATTCAATATTCATGTTCTACCTCTCATAATAAAGGTCAGACATTTCTCTTTTAGAATTATTACACCTGGAGAATAAGATATGCTGTACACGTATGTTGCAGCAGAATACAGTGCTAAATTCAGTAAGATTTTTAACAAAAAAATTGCAAATAAGTTTGCGCTATTGTTTAGTCCCACCGGTGGGTCCAAAAAAATTGGGGCTGAGTTTAAAGGGTTAAAGCTTCATACAGTAGAAGGAGGATTTTGAAATTAGCCCAAAACTTAACTGGAAACCAGTGTGTCAATAATGTGGTCTTGACAGAGGATTAAACCCCAGTGTCCTACATGACAGTCAGAGATGTTTAGCATAGTCCTAACTAGGACAAGACTATGAGATTTAAATTCCTATTTTTGCCTTTAAGTGTAGACATTTGTTAGATGTTACAGGTGCTTGTTATGTTTAGGAATATTCGTTCCATCCATCCATCCCTCCATTCGTCTTCCTAACCCTCTTTTGCAAGGCAAGGTCATGGGGCAGTGTAGATGCCGCATGAGCTGGACGAGTATCCTGGCCAGTAGAGGGGATGGTTTCTTACCCGGATGGGAGTCTCCTAATAGACAGATAAGCATCCTGGCTGGGGAGAAAGAAGGGATCAGACCCGGAAGGAAGGACCAAAAGGGATGAATGTACAGCCCACTGAGAGAGAGAGAGAGAGAGAGAGAGAGAGAGAGAGAGAGACAGAGATGTCGCTGGAGGCTTTTTATTCCCCCAGCACGCTAGATGGCAGCAGCCCTGAATGTCGGTGCCCAGTAGGAAATCTGCAAGGCATGCCGGGAGATGTAGTCCAGAAGAGCAGACCTGCTGGAGTCACTGGGGGCCACGAGAAGGCACTGTAGAGAGACAAGCTCCCTGTTATAATGGACTTCCATGTGACCCGGAAGTGCATTTTATCGGGCAGTCGCCTTGGCATTGGAAGTACTCCCGGGTCTGTAATAAAAGGGACCTCACTCCATTATCCCAGCGAGTTAGAACTGGGAGGTAGAGAGGCAACAGTTGACTGGAGGAGGGCAGAGTGGTGGTGAGAGAATTATTGCGAGGAGAGACAAGCCTGTGTGTTGTGCATATTGTAATGTATTTGAGGTATTCAGGTTAATAAACCAACCTTTATTTGAACACAAGACTGTGCTTGTGTGTTCATGCTGGGGTTTGGGCCGTTGATGCCCTGGTTTCCATCACAGCAGCTTCTGTTGGTCCCAGCAAGCATCAGGTGAGAGGCTGGACTATCTGGGCAGGGCGCCACCCCAACTCCAAGCACCAAAACACACGCACACACACGGGCCAGTTTCAAATGCCAATTCACCTGACTGGCATGTCCTTAGACTGTGGGAGAATGTGATGAAGCTCACTGGGGTCCATGATGGTGCCAGAATTTTTAAATAAACACAGTGAGGCTGAGGCTCCATGGGTGTGGTTGTGTGCGTTAGCTTAGGCGTTTAGCACCAGAGTGATTTGTCTATTCACGTCTAGTCACGTCCGCATGTTGTACAATACAATACAATTTATTTTTGTATAGCCCAAAATCACACAGGACTGTCATTGTTGAGGATCCGAGTGGCTGGACCAGGCCAAGGGGTTGCCCACGTAACACCTGGCTGCGGCAGATAGAGGGTCATTTCTGGAAGGTGGGACTGGACCGCGTGTCTGCCTGGGGGATTGCAAACTGGGATCCCGAGTTGTTTCGTCGTGTAGTGGGTGTGGCAACGTGCTGTACCAGTGCATTCTCCCCAACTTGACTTGACAACAGTCTTAGCATCGAGGCCCTTACAGTACACTCCGTTCCCCAGCCACACTTGCCATCTCATACTGAGGCATCCTAAGGTGTCCCCGGGCCATTTGGGACCTATAATCCTCCCAGTGGACCCAGGGTCATCCCTAAGGTCTTCTCACAGCTGGTTGAGCCCGCAAAACCTTCATAGGGAGGTGATGAAGAAGCGTTTATAACTTAATACATTACACTTCTACTGTCATTTTCCAAGTACATTCACGAGTACATTTGGTTTTATTGATGTGACTTATGTGACCGATTGGTTTCCCCTAAATTTTCTTTCTTTTTTTCACTGCAGACCCCACCATCATTCAAAGATACGATGCTTCTCTCCAGGAGATGTTCTTCCAAATGTGTGAGCGGGAGCTGGTCAAGATCAACCTCTTCTATGCAGGTAAGTGGAATCAAGTCCATGACCAAGCAGTCAAGTTATTCTAAGTTGTTTATGATGTCATTTAGTCCACTCTGTTCTTATACGGAGAGTTGATTTGTTCCTTCTCTAGCTGATGTAAAAACTCCAAAGAACAAAAGCTTTGACTTTCATTTTGCAGAGCTCAGCCCAACACAACACAGGTCTGGTCAGGTCCAGTCAGGTTGGGGTGCAGCACTGGTATAGCATGTTGATGCGCCCACCATGTGATGAAACAGCTTAGGATCCCGGTTGGTAACCTCCTAGACAGACACGTGGTCCAGCCCCACCCTCTGGAAATGTCCCTCTATCTGCTGTAGCTAGGTGTTACATGGGTGTCCTGTTGGCCTGGTCCACCCACTCGGGTCCTTGACAATGAGGGTCCAGTGAGCTGATCACCCTCAGGTACTCGAGCCACATGGCCGTAGTGCTGTAACTGATGCTCCCTCACAATGCAGGTCATGTGCCTCATTCGTGACTCAATGAGCAACACAAAGTCAATCCAGCGGTGCCCAAGGGTTCTTTGAAGAGACACCAAAGGAGTCCAGTCTTTGTCTCAGATCTCTGGATAGCGTCCATGACTCGCAAGCAGGAAGCACCAGGACTCTAAAGACTTGGACCTTCTTCCTATTACATAGATATCGGGAACACCACACACCTCATGACCCCACATACTCTCCCAATCTGTCTACTGACTTCATAGGAAGAGTCACCAGAGACATGAATGTCACTGCCGAGGTCAGTAAGCCTCTCAATGAGGTTGAACCAAGATCCAGACACATCAGCACTGTGCGTTCAATGGCTACTTCACAGTTGTAGGGGTCCGAGTTCAAGTGCCAGGCCATTCACCATCTTCTACAACTTTGTGATGGGCAGTGTGGTGTGCTGGGCCACTAACATCACTTCAAGAGAGGCCCATCAAAGAGGAGATGGGGTAGGCAGAGATCTTTGTTTTGTGGTGTAAAAAGAATTGTCTGCATCTTAACTTTAGCAGACCAAGGAACTGTTTTTTAATTTTCACTGCAGCAAAGAGACTTCATGTCTGGTCAGTATAGCAGGAGAGGATGCAGAGGTGGTCCACTCCTACAAATACTTGGGGGTCCACAGGTGGGACTGGTCTCACAATACAAAGGAACTATGGAGGAAAGGGCAGAGCAGGCTCTTCTTCCTTATAAGACTTCATTACTTTTATGTGGGAAGTGATGTCCTTCATATCTTCTGCAGCTCTGTGATGGCCAGCGTGGCGTGCTGGGCCGGTAAGATCATTTCAAGAGAGGCCCATCAAATCAAATTCCATATCTTCCTGTCCTCTGCATCTTGTTCTGTTACACCCATGACTTGCATGTCTTGTCTCACCACATCCATAAACCTTCTCTTAGGCCTTCCACTTTTCTTTTTACCTGCCAGCTCCATCCTTAGCATCCTTTTCCCAACATACCCAGCATGTCTCCTCTGCACATTTCCAAACCAACGCAATCTCACCTCTCTGACTTTGTCTTCCAACTGCCCAACTTGAGCTGACCCTCTAATGTCCTCATTTCTAATCCTGTCCATCCTCATCACACCCAATGCAAATCTTAGCATCTTTAACTCTGCTACCTCCAACTCTGTCTCCTGCTTTCTGGTCAGTGCCACCGTCTCCAACTCATATAACAAAGCTGGTCTCACTACTATCCTGTAGACCTTTCCTTTCACTCTTGCTGGTAGCCGTTTGCCACAAACCACTCATAAAAAATAAGGCTCCTGTGGTGGGAAAGCACCTTATGGTTCTGTGTGTGAAGAAATACATCCTAATGTTTGTTTGAAATTTACCTAGTCTTCAACTGTGTTCTTGATGAACTCATTTTAATGTCACCATCTTGTTCCACTGGACTAATTCCCCTCATAATTTGAAACACTTCAGTCAGTTCTTCTCTTTATCTCTGTAAAGGTTCAGCTCTTTTAATCTTTCCTCATGACTTACTCCTGTAGCCCTGACTCAGCCCAATTGCTCTTCTCTGGACTTTCTCTTGTGCTGTTATGTCCTTTTTTGTAGTCTGGAGATCAAACTGCACACAGTACTCCAGATGAGGCCTCACCAGTGTGTTATAAAGACCTGAGCAACAACACCATTTATTTTTATAGCACATTTTCATACAACTGTGGTGGGCTGGCACCTTGCCCAGGGTTTGTTTCCTGCCTTGCACCCTATGTTGGCTGGGATTGGCTGCAGCAGACCCCTGTGACCCTGTAATTAGGATATAGCAGGATGGATAATGGATGGATGAATTTTCATACAAATAATGTAGCTCAAAGTTCTTTACATGATGAAGAAAGAGAAAAAAAGGCAAAGTAAGAATTAAAATCAGAGAACATTAATTAACATAGGATAAAAGTAAGGTCTGATGGCCAGGGAGGACAGAAAAAACAAAAAAACTCCAGACGGCTGGAGAGAAAAAATTAAAATCTACAGGGAGTCCGAGGCCACAAGACCACCCAGCCTCCTCTGGACATTCTACCTAACATAAATGGCCTCAATCATTGTATTCAGGGTTCTCATGGAAGGACTTGATGATGACGGTCACGTGGACTTCTGGCCTTTAATCCATCAATGTAGGGACATCATGGTGCTTTGATTAGGTGGTGGTGGCAGGCTATTCCAGATTTTAGGTGCATAACAGCAGAAGGCCGCCTGCCTCACCATTTCTTTTAAGTTTAGCTCTTGGAATTCTAAGCAGACACTCATTTGAAGATCTAAGGTGTGGCAGTAGGGGGCGCTAGTGCTCCCTCGAACCCTCAGGTACAACTCCAGACACCGGGTAAAAGTCCAATACTTTTTATTTTTTTCCCACAGTGCACCAAGCACCATCCACACTACTCATATATTAAACTATGTAATTCACAATCCCAATAACCACAATAATCACTCCTCCTCGCCCAGACACTTTGCTCCTCTCCCACCCAGCACAGCTCAGTGTCTGGACTGAGGCACCAACCTTTTATAGCCCCAGCAGTCCACAGTTCCTTATTCCTTCCGGGTTAGGGCAATCAGTCTTTTACTTCACCCCGGGAGCACGCCATTCCTTCCCGTCACGCGACCGTGACGTACTCCCGGGTCATAAGGCACAACAGAGCCCACAAGTCCCCCCACAGCGACTCCTGGTGGTCCCCAAGGTATCCAGCAGGGCTGTGTATAAACACTACAGTCCATAAGGCCCTGCTGGACCTCGGGGCACGATCCTGCTGTCGAAAGAGCTCCTCCTGGCGGCCTGGGGGTGAGGACCGGCATGGGAAGCCGGCAGTCCTCCATAAAGGTTACAATTTGGAATATAAGATGTCAGACACTCCAATACATAAGATGGAGTGAGATTATTTAAGGCTTATTATTATTTAAGGATTATTTAAGCAGAACCTCCTGTGACTTGTACTCCATACATCAAGGCGCTATATAACATAATATTTTTTTTTTTTTTTTTTTTTTTTTTTATTAATTTTATTATAATCAATACATAGTAATCAAGTTTTTACAAAAAAAGAATTATGCTAAGAACAGATCGATCCCCACCCTTGAGAGAGAGAGCAAGCCAAATGGTGTAAAATTTAAGGCTTGTAAAAAATACCTAAATCAACAAATTCTCTGTGCTTTATAAACTCATTTCAAAATATTACTGATTAGATCCTGCCATGTTTTGAAAAAAGTCTGCACAGATCCTCTAACTGAGTATTTGATTTTTTCCAATTTTAAATAATATAACACATCAGTTTCCCACTGACTTAAAGAGGAGAGTTTGGGTTCTTCCAGTTTATCAGAATAAGTCTGCGTGCCAACAGTGTAGTGAATGCAATCACAATTTGTTTGTCTTTCTCCACCTTAAGACCCTCTGGAAGAACCCCAAACACAGCTGTTAATGGGTTAGGAGGGATTGTGAGTCCAAGACTGTCTGAGAGGTAATTAAAATTTTTGTCCAGAATAATGTTAATTTGGAGCAGGCCCAGAACATGTGACCCAGTGAGGCTGGGGCTTGGTTGCAACGTCGCAGGTTGGATCATGCCCTGGAAACATTTTGAGAGTTTTAGTCGAGACAGATGTGCTCGATATATAATTTTGAGTTGTATAATTGTATGCTTTGCGCATATGGAGCTTGAGTGAATTCTCTGCATTGCTACTTTCCACTCCTTTTCTGATATATTAATTGAGAGGTCATTTTCCCAGTGTCCTCTTGGATCTTTGAAAGGAAGGGATTGTAAAAGGATTTTATATATTGTAGAGATGGAGTCTAACTCCTTGAAATTGAGCAATACTTTTTCCAGCGTGGATGAGGGTGCAAGATGAGGAAAATCTGGAAGGTTCTGTTTAACAAAGTTCCTGATTTGAAGATAGTGAAAGAAATTTGTAGCTGGAATGTTAAATTTGGACTGTAATTGTTCATAGGATGCAAAGACGTTGTCTATATAAAGATCTCTAACAAGTTAAGTCCAAATTTTTCCAGATATTAAAACTGCATATGTTTGTGAGGGTTGAAAGAGGTGGTTCTTTTGCAGGGTGCCACAGAAAGAAGCTTCTCCGTCTTAAAATGCTTTCTACATTGGTTCCAGATTCTAAGTGAGTGGAGCACAATTGGGTTATTAGTGTATTGCCGATAACGTGTGTTTATTGGAGCACAAAGCAAGGAATACAAAGAAGTACTGCAGGATTTTACTTCTATTGCGGTCCATGCCTGTGTATGTTCTTCTATTTGTGTCCAGGTTCTTATCGACTGTATATTTGCCCCAGTAATAAAACTGGAAGTTAGGTAGAGCCATGCCACCTTCTGCCTTTTGTCTTTGTAGGGTCGCTCTTTTGATGCGTGGATGTTTAGAATTCCAAATAAATGAGGTTATTGTTGAATCTAATTGCTTAAAGAACGATTTATTAATGTATATTGGTATGTTTTGAAATAAAAAGGAGCTTAGGAAGAATATTCATCTTAACAGTGTTAATTCTTCCAGCTAGTGTGAGATGAAGGGTTGACCATCTATGCAAGTCTTGTTTAATTTTTTCCATGCAGACGACGAAATTTTGTTGATAAAAGCTTTATGTTTACTTGTGATGTTTACCCCGAGGTATTTAAACTGTTCTGCAATGATAAAAGGAAGGGTGTCTAATCTAATATTATATGCTTGCGAATTCACCGGAAAGAGTACACTTTTATTCAGATTAATTCTGAGACCAGAGAGCTTTTGAAATTCTGTGAGTGCTGCTAAGACTGCAGGCAGAGAATTTTCTGGGTCCGATATATACAGTACCATGTCATCTGCATATAATGAGATTTTCTGTTCCAGTCCTTCTCTGCTAATCCCCTTTATCTGATCAGTATTTCGACAATGTATTGCCAGTGGTTCAATGGCAATTGCAAACAGCAGTGGTGACAAAGGGCATCCTTGTCTTGTGCCACGTTCTAGTTTAAAGTAGTCTATATAACATAATATTCTGTTAGCCTTCTTAATGGCTTCTGCACACTGACAGTTGATTGTGTCGAGTTCACTATGATTCCTAAATCCTTCTCATAAAGGTGGACTCTCGATTTTCTGATATATTCCAAAATAAAAAGAAAGAAAGGTGAATGTCTCAGGAATGTCAATCTGCTCAAGTTCAGTTTGACAGTGGTCGTAAAAAAAAGAATATCAACCATTCTGGAAATATCTGCTGTGGCAGAATGAGAGCAGCAGGAAGCCATGGAAAGTTTAATTAACAAAAATAACTGACTTCTTATTAAGAAACTAGCTGGAGTGAAGTTGGAGTTTGAGACCCCTGACTTAGCCGGATATTTGTTGGCTTTTCATGAGGTGGACTTTTGATTTTCAGACCTTCTGTTGCATTTTTCCTTCCTACATGCAACACTTTACATTTACTGACATTAAATTTCGTCATCCACAAATCTGCCTGTCTGCTGTCCAAGCCCGCCTGTGATGATTCAACAGATTTCTGTTTATCTGCCAATCCACAGTTTGATGTGCAAGCTTTCTAAACCTCGAAATAAAAAGTGCACAGACTTGATGCACTCAACCCAACACACTGCACTTTATACTCAATAACACTTTATTCTTACTCTAAGTAATATCGTACCAGGGGTCAGAAGCTGCTCCGCTCACGAGCAACACTCTTGCTCAAATTTTCAGATATGTCGGTCGTATATCTTTTGGGTCAGTTCTCGCAGGCATACCTTAGCAAAGGCCAGGAGCCTCGTCAGGGTCTAAGCGCCTGCCAGAATTCACAGAGTTATGTTTTGGGATCCTTCCCTGGCTTACGTTCCTTTTCCTTGTCTTTTCATTCATTTTCCAATTTGAATTATATTATTATTATTATATTTTTCTACTAATATTGTTCTTTTCATTTGTCATTTGGTCAGTATCTTCATTGTATTGGTTTTCTTCTGTTTAAAAATATTTATGCCCTCTTTCTTTAAATGCTCCATATATTTTGTGGGTGGTACCCCAAGAAGTGGGGCCACCTGTCCATCACCATTGAGACTATAAAGGCTCATGGGAGTTGCAGTCCATCTGCAGTTCATTGTGTGTGTGCTGGTGGTTTGCTGAGTTCTCCACGGTTTTCTTATTATTATTCTTTCCATTTGACTTTTTGACATTTTTTTGCTCTGTTGACGGATTTTGAGTTGTGATTTTTGTGTTGGGATTTGGTAACTTTTTTCTTGCTCTTTTGAGCATATTGCTATCTTTTTATTTTTGTTAATAAATCTTAATTTTGTAAAGATTCCTTCTGGGGCTCGTCTCTCCTCTAGCTGGAGTTACACAGCCATCCCCTTGTTGAGACATTTCCAAGAGATTAGCTTTATTTTGATTCTTCTTTAACTTTAAGGCTTATTTCCTGCTTAAAGGCCTACTTGGGTAATAAACCTCCCATTTTCCTGGGTCGGGAATGCCTTGAGTGAGATCTGTTTTGTAAGACTGTTAGAGGCCAATGGCGTAGCAATGGATTGTGCAGATTTTGTAAAGCACAAGGGCCTATGAGCTTCGGGGGGGACGGGGGGCACCCGGGGCTGTATAAATTTAAAAAATTTTTTTTAACAACTTGAATCACTTGCACAGTGCAATGTGTTAATAATTCCCTAATTCAGTGCTTCTCGACCGTTAAGTATTTGCGAACCGAGTTTTCATAACAGTTTTAATCGCGCCCCCCGTAACGTTTTTTTGAAAGGAGCCCACTAATACCAATTTGTTCTTTTTTAATTAATGATATATCATAGATGCATATTTTATTACATCTACTTAACTTTTATCGACATTCATCTAACTCTATATTTATTTTTCTAGTATCAGAATGTAGTTTAAGTTCATTTGTTTTGGTTTCAATAGATATTTTCGATTCTTGTTTTCTTTTTTTCACATCTTCGAACCCCCCTAGGGGCCAACCCCACAGGTTGAAAATCACTGCCCTAATTCAGTGGCATGTTTGCACCATCACCAGGCAAGTACAATTCAATCCATGATGGTGTTACGTATTCGGCAGGCCTACCGTTTACACAAACTTAGACTTCGGGAGTTCGGAGGCACAACATGTCCTAGTCCGCCTTACAGAGAAGTGCACAATCCCAAATTTGGTGATCTTTGCCGTGCCATAGCAGACGTGAACGGAAGAAGTTTTGAAGGACGTCTCATGAATAGTGCAAATATACATTATTATTGTAAATAATTGTTACTTTTCTACTTTGATTTGATGTCAACAGTTTTCGAAGTTCGAACTCGTAAACAGTAAATCGTAGCAATTCTGTTGTTAAGGTATGGTACCCGTTTGTCGGCAAACACCGAATATTTGAACAATTTGTTATATTCTCACCATACGACGGCATGTCGTCCAGTAGCAGCGTTTGCAGCAAACATTATAAGAGTGGCGCTGCTAAACGTAAGGCACGTCGGCAACACGAATTGAAAATGTTAAGCTTACCAAGATTTCTACCTTTCTCAAAATTGAGCAAAGGCCAGCGGTGGTAACTGAGAATGCTGATGTTGGTGAATCCTCGCAACGGCTGCAAGCAGGTTATGCAGACATTGTGGTGAGTGAAATGGTTGAAACTACCGAGTCTGGAAGTAGCGATAAAATGGCTTCAGATCAGGTGCTGTCTGCTGAAACCGTTTAAAATGGAGAAACTACTAAAGACAAACACACAATGTATATGACTAAGAAATCTCCTACCGACAAGTCAAATTTCTTGGAACCAATGACACCTCACTTTATGATGTCCATTTTCTCATAAGTCGTGTAAAATAGGTTGATGGTGTAGTTGTATTCCGATGTTGTCGTTGTAATTTGTTACAAATTGAAATGGCTTCATTTTATAGCACAGAACAGTTTCTACTTCCTAGCTTACGTTACATTTTAATCATCTTCCTGCACAAAATTGTCTTGGAGAAGTAAGCAGGTCCACATCTTACATTTATTTTTGTACTACTACTACTACTACCACCTCCCACAAACTGGTGAGGAGGGCAGGCTGTATTGTGGGCACGGAGCTGGACAGTTTGACATCTTTTGGCAGAGCGATGGGCACTGAGCAGACTCCTGTCAATCATGGAGAATCCACTGCATCCACTGAACAGGATCATCTCCAGACAGAGGAGCAGCTTCAGTGACAGACTGCTGTCACCGTCCTGCTCCACTGACAGACTGAGGAGACCCCACACTATGCGACTCTTCAATTCCACCCGGTGTGGTAAACGTTAACACTACACAAGATTATAGATTGTTATACCTGCCTCGCACTCGACATCTTGCATTTTTTAACTTACACTGCGCTTTTATTGCTCTTTAATTAATATTGTTTTTATCAGTATGCTGCTGCTGGAGTATGTGAATTTGCTCTTGGGGATTAATAAAGTATCTATCTATCTATCTATCTATCATATACTGCTTTTCACTCTATCTATCTATCTATCTATCATATAATGCCTTTCACTCTATCTATCATATACTGCCTTTCACTCTATCTATCTATCTATCATATAATGCCTTTCACTCTATCTATCTATCTATCTATTGTTCTTGTGTATTGTAATTTTCTTTTTAAATTCTGTTATATTATGTTTTGTGATGTGTGCTGTTGGGGAGCAGAAAGGGCGGAATGAATGCTGTAAGTGATGGGACTGGAGGAGGGGCTTTCATTCTGTGATGGACGGACACGCCTCTTAGGAGATGAGTGACAGGAGAAGTGAGGAGGAAAAGGAAGGGGCGATGGAAAGAAAAGAATGTGAGTGGCAGGAGATACTGAGTGGTAGGGGAGGCTTTCTTTGATTGGTTTGGAGGTGGGCTCTGTAACCTGGATAATGGAGTATAAGACACGGCACCATTTAATAATAATAATAATAATAATAATACATTTTATTTATATAGCACCTTTCCCATGCTCAAGTAAAACGAAGAAAACTCCTGTACCTTTAAGTTGTATTTCCTTATCACACTAGTCGTTACAAAATTATATGAATTAATTCATTTTGTTAATACTATATTATATTTTGTTTTGTAAATAAATATGACTATTTGCTAATCTACAGTATATCATTTTTAAATTCTCTGTTCTGTTATCCGTCTTTTCTCTTGTCCATCACTGCCTCGGTCCCAACCCCTGATGGATCATCGAGGTTTTACTGTGTTTTCTTCAAGGAAAAATGGTAATAAATGTTGGATATGAAATACAAAGTTTCAAATTGGGGTTACACAGTGTGGTAGCCGGCCCGGACACAGATAGGAGGATGCGTTGACATCACCCACAACACGTTTATTATACATATTTAAAGTTCTATGTGCAATACCAAGTGCACAAAACACCCCCAAGACTCCCCAACATCCAGGCTTCTCACACTCTGCCTCACTCTTCAGACCGCCTCCACTCCTCTCCTTCAAGCTCCGTCCTACTCCACTCCCAACTCTCGCTGCTCAATGGAGGGAGGTGGCCCCTTTTATCATCACCCAGATGTGCTCCAGGTGCTCCCCAGCTCCCCAGTGTGGCGGAAGTGCCGGCCGCGCACCCAGAAGCACTCCGGGTGTCCCCGCTTCTCTTCCCCCCAGCACTTCCAGGTGTGGCGTAAGTGCTGAAATCCCAGGCTCCCAAGGCATCGAGGCACCCCCTGGCGGTGATCATGAGACCCTACAGGGTTGAGCTTCAAAGCTCTGTATCCGTGGTCCGCCTAGCCAGCCCCATGTGGTCCGGGACAGGCATAAGCCCTCTTCCGGTCTTCCGGGGCGACCCCCAGCCACCTGCAACAGCAGCAAGCTTCATAATTTGGTGGTTGTAGGTTTAGTTGTTGCAGAATTTGTCTTCTTAAAGCAGGTGTGATGCTTGTTAGCACAGGGAAGGTAAATGGCCAATCTGTCAGGATTCTTCTCTCTATATATAGAAGTATGAAATGCAGGACTTCCAGGCTAAAGAGCTCTTTCTTTCCCAAGGCCATTAGACTCCTCAATAATTGACTGAAGTTTATAACCGTGGTCCACCTCATTCTGTCAACCTCACACAACTGTATTTGACTTGTCCATCACACACCTACCTGCACAATTACACTTTATACTTCTATTCTGTTTTTATACTTTATGCCGCCTCTGTTACTTATTATCTATCTGATACTTATTATTTATGTTTATCGTTGGTTTTGTCATTTGGTGTGAACAGCAAAGAAAGAATTTCATGGTACAGGGAAATGTGTCTCCTTACTGTGCACATGGCAATAAATTTGAATAGCAGGAGTGATGTCTCTGAAAATGCGTTTCAAGTCCCTCCCTTTGAGGACCATTTTACCTGAGACCCTACATCAGCTGAAAATGATTGAGCTCCACGGCCTGGTTAGTTGTCAGTGAACTTACTTTGAAAAACATGTTGACTTATGAAGTCCCAAGCTCCTGTTTTACATTTTCTTACAACCACATGCACTACACACTGGTTAGTTTTTTCTGAGCCTAATTGTCTACATAGATAAATGAATAACATTCAGAATATTTACTTTTACACTTGCTTGTCTTCCCAGAATTCTTTCATCAATATGTAGGAATTTCATACACTTATTCTTCTTCATCGTCATCTTCCTCTTCTTCTTCCTTTTCATTTTTTCTCATTTCTACATGTGGTGGATGTGCCCGATCAACCTTCTCCACACATCTCGGTCCTGCCCCTCCTCGCCAGTCAGACTCTTTTCCTTCTTTAGCCTCCCTTGCTTTCTCACCCCCTGCGCTTCTTTTGCCCATATCTTCATTGTCTCTCCTCATCACAGCTCCATTCCACTTTCTTGTACTTCCTTAGGTTTCTCTTCCATTTTTGTTGCAACTTAGATTGTCTCATTTCTTATCCTGTCCTTTTTTGTAACTTCTCACATGCATCTCACTATTCTCATTTCTGGCACATCTCACTTCTTCTCCTGTGCCCGTGTCTCAGCGCCATAGATCATTGCTGGTCTTACCACTTTCTTAAAAACCTCACCTTTAGCCTTCACCTTAATTATCTGACCACATAACACTCTTGATACCTTCTTCTGATTGTTCCATCCACACTGCACTCTCTGGGTTATCACTGCATCTGATTCTCCATCTCGGGCTACCACTGATCCTAGATATTTAAACTTCACCACTCTTCTCAATCGCTCCACCTGCAGGCTAGCTTCTGTATCCTGATCCTCATTAAACCTCACACATCCTGTCTTCTTCTTCTTATCCTTCCTGTTTATCTTCAATCTCTGCTGGCTTCTGTCTTTCCTAACTATATGCAGAAGTACTGTCCATATGCCAGCGTCACTCTTTCAGTCGTTCTCCCTCTGTCCCTCTCTCTTTCTTTATGATTTGGTTTTTCTTTGTCGTACCACTCTGGTGCCAGGTCTATTCCTGGAAACCCCTTACCAGCTGGAAATCCCTCTGTAATAATAAGACAAAACAAATTGATGGGTATCAAAGCATATGAAAAAACCAGAACTTCATGTCCCCTGCATGATTGGCAGGCATGACAGTTTACATGCCTGTGTCATTTCATGTGCTGTTCTGCACTCCATGTGGTTAAACACTGCACACGTGATGTTGTGTATACGGCAAACACAAGCCCACAACTGCCATCGCCAAAACCTCCAAAGAAAACTACCCTCGCTTGTCAGAGGACAGAGAGTCCATGGCTATCAGTGGGAAATGCTTTTCAATCGTTTCCCACAACACAGTACAGTGAAGAACCAGCAGTATACAGTAACAGTTGTGAGACATGCCCGGACACCATCAGACTGAGACCACATCTTTATCAAAAGGCACACGTTTATTTAAGCACAAATACCAAAGTCCCGCACAGCACATTGTGCTCCCAGCACCCATCACCCCTACTCCGGGCTTCTCTCTCACTGTTTGTGGGCCACCTTTCCTCTCTCCACGGGAGCTTCGTCCTACTCATACTCCCGACTCTAGCTCCCTGATTGTATGGAGGAGACCCCTTTTATTCCCACCCAGATGTGCTCCAGGTGCTTGATGACGTCCTTCTGGCAGCACTTCCTGGTGTGGCGGAAGTGCTACCCTTGTACCCGGTAGCACTCCGGGCGACCCTGGAAGGATCTTCCTCCATCTTCCTGGGTGTGGCGGAAGTAAACGTTTCCCGGGTCTTGGGCTTGAGGCTTTGGGCGCCCCCTGATGGTGGCCACGGACCCCAACGGGCTTGAGCCTCCTTGCTCTTCTCCCATTCCAGGGCAGTTGCCCCATCATGGCATAAGGAAGACGTATATGCCACCTCCCCGTCCTTCCAGGCATCCCGGCTGGGTCTGTCCCCCAGCCTCCTGTGACACAGTGCTTTCTCTTTCTCCATCTCTGTCTCTTCTTCTTTCTTTCTCTCTCTCTGGCTGACCTTCTTTCTGCTTTCACCTTCGCTCCTCTTCTTGCAAGTGTTGTCTTCTCCTTCCTCAAATGAAGGCAGCAGGCTTCTTTTATCCTGCACCCAGAAATACTTCCGGTGGCCCATCAGTGTGGTCCAGAAGTACTTCTGGGTGAGGCAGAAACCCAACAAAGTCAGGTTCCTCAGTCCCTGCAGCACCCCCTGGTGGCACCAACAGAACCCAAAAGTGCTGTACTGAACTACAACTCCCATCAAGTCCTGTGGGAATCTGAGGCACTGCTGCAACCCACGGGGGATACCTTCTAGCACTCTGGGGTTAGATAATGCCCTGTGTATGTTCTCTCCCCTGGCCCTTCCTTTATGAAGGTGTCCTGGCCAGGTAAGTGTCCTGGATGTCTGTCACAGAGGGTGCAACGTGTTGCTAGGGTATTTTTGTACGGAATGGAAAACAAAGGTTTGTGGGTCTTTTAAATGGTAACCCTCTTGGTGACTGGTGTGCGAACTGCAGCACACAGGAAAAAATTCAAACCTGTGAGACCCCCAGGGTCAACATTTTGTGATCTTGTGGTGTTTGGTCACTCATACTTGTTCCTCATCATGAAGGTGGCAGTCCTTAAACCAGCAGGTTACTTTGGCTTATCATTTATTTGTGGACCACAGTTTTGGTGGCTTTAATTTGTTTTTTTTAAATATAGGGTGGGCACAGGTACACTGCAGGTCTTAACAATGACAGCCATGTATGACTCATATGCCATTATTTAAAAGCTGTTTTGTTTCGTTTCTTTTTTTCTCCAAAGAGAAGCTAGCTGAGGCACAAAGAAGACTCGCCACGTTGCACTCCGACATGGACGCCGTCTTTGAGGTTCAGAAGGAGAGACATCTCAAGTCCGGTCAACGGAAAAGAGGCCTGGCACGGCCGCATGGCCATATTGCAGAGCGCAAGACATTGCAGGATCTCAAGCTGGCCTTCAGCGAGCTCTACCTCAGCCTGGTGCTGCTTCAGAATTACCAGGCAAGTTACAAACTGTCACCGTCACGTCATATCTGCACCGCCCCGGGGGTTCTTTTTGATTTCTTCAGGATGGAGACTCCCAGAAACGAAGATCTTGGACTTTCTTCCAAATGGTTGCTTAATGTGAGGTCATTTTCAATTATATACAGTATAGGAACTCCACCAGGGACTATATGGCCTCCTTCCTTTTGTGTTTGTCCTCTATACTGGAGACTTCAGGTACATCTGTGAAGTGTGTCATCTGCAGGAATCCCCAGCAGATATCAATGGAGGGCAGGCAGGAGGAGAGGAGAGCAAGCAGAACATTAGCAGAGCAGAGCAAAGCAAATGCTGGTGAACCTCAGGAGGTCCAAGGCCCCTCCATCTACTGTACTGGCTGAGGTGTTTTATTATGGAAGGGTTTTGGGGTCACACTCTTTTATTTCTACACACACATGTCCTCCAACTGTTGTTCTCCTCTTCCTCACACTCACTTGGCCTCAAAAAAGAGACATTCTTACACCTGGGGGATCACTAGCTTCAGCACTTATTAGGGGCTTTATCCCCCAATAAAGTGGATGGAAAGCAGAAGTGCTATTGTTGTGAGATCGAATAGCAGAGGCTGGGTTTGGAGAGTTCTTGTAGGGTTAACCACATGGTGGTATAAGGGAACCTATGCCATGCCTTTGTAGTTTTTGCAGGAACGACCCGTAAAGTGGTGGTGGAGGTGGTAGCGATGGTGTTGTCACCCTTAGATAGATAGATAGATAGATAGATATGAATGCCATTATATAATAGATAGATAGATAGATAGATATGAAAGGCACTATATAACAGATAGATAGATAGATAGATAGATAGATAGATAGATAGATAGATAGATAGATAGATAGATAGATAGATAGATATGAATGGCATTATATAATAGATAGATAGATAGATAGATAGATAGATAGATAGATAGATAGATATGAATGGCATTATATAATAGATAGATAGATAGATAGATAGATAGATAGATAGATAGATAGATAGATAGATATGAATGGCATTATATAATAGATAGATAGATAGATAGATAGATAGATAGATAGATAGATAGATAGATAGATATGAATGGCATTATATGATAGATAGATAGATAGATAGATAGATAGATAGATAGATAGATAGATAGATAGATAGATAGATAGATAGATAGAACTTTATTTGTTCCCAAGGAGAAATTAAAATTGTTACCTTTCTTCATGTGACACTCCTGCCCTGTTGTGGACCCCAGATGATGTGTCACATGGTCTGTCTTACTCTAGCCCCTTACCTTTCTTCTTCAGACATTCCTTCCCTCTTATGGATGCAGGACAACATTACATCCTTTCATGGACTCCAGACAGATGGACACTTATCGATTTATATATATATATGTGATTAGCTGTGCCATTAGTAATCAATGGCAACCTCAGAGTTAACGCTTGTAGCGCACCTTCAACTGGAATGTATTTTGTAATGCAGGTACTGTAGTGATAAAATGCACTGCATTTGTCATTCCAACAAATGGCGCATCACAAACATTAGCACTGGTTTTACAAATCCCATATCAAATTGCATATAACAGACACACACAGTGACACTTGACCATTAATTAATTCTTAATACTTCAGTCTGGAATTGAACTTTGCCCTCCTAAACTATTGTGTCATCATCCTGTTATTATAAGTGGAACCTTTTGTTGTTTTTTTGTGTATCCTGCCAGAGATAAAATTAGTTTTTTTTTTCTTTTATTTCAGCTTTTTGGAAACATTCTGTCCAATAGTGCACTTTATTTTGGAATCAAAGACTCCTCTAAAAAGTTAATAATTGCTTACTGCTGTTTTTGACGTCATTTTTTGGAGTGTTTTGTGACGTTGTAGCCATGGCTGTCTTTTCTGTCTTTGGTGTTGGTCGATGTCAATGACTTGGTGGACTCTCACCAAAGCAGATGTAACTTTTACACCATTTAGAACGAATAGGTACTGCCGACTGGCCAATTGCACAGGAAGGATGTTGGATTAAAAGGAATAGAAAGTCACACATGAGAAGGGACACTCAAAGCCAGCAAGCACGAGATGAGAGAAACTTTTACGGCCTGAAGAATGCGAGCTGTTTCCGCTGTCCACAGAGGAATGGCTGCCGCGGTGTGGCAAGTTTTGAAGAGCCAGTAGCACTGAAATGTTCTGCGTCGCTTCAACCTGAGCATCATTTGTTTTTGGGATTTTACCTCGCAGATCTTTGGGATTTCGGTGTCAGTGGTGAACTCTTACTGTCGTTCGTGTTATTCATGGTGTTTGGTTTCGTGTTGTGTGTTTGTAAACTGTGGATGCGTGCGTCGATGTTGTATTTTGTGCTTTGAATTTTTATATCTATTATCTCAACTTTCATTATAAATTCCATTTATAAGTGTGGCGATTGGTCATTGCTAGGGAAAGGGGGAATCAGGGAAGTAATTCGCAAGGCCCCCATTAAGGAAAAGTCGGCCATGACTGGCGTCCAACCTGAGTTGGTGCTTGTACAGCATCAAAGGGGATCGGTACGCCAGGGGTGCATGACAGGTGACATCACTGATGCTATATGATAAAGATATCCATGCACACTGCCGGCTTATCTGAGCCTGATCAAAGGTTTGTGATTCTTCATTTGTCGTTTCAATAGAAACTAACTGTACTTTTGACTTTGATTTTTTGGTTAGCAAATTGATGTTTGTTGACTTTCTTTCTTATTTTTGGTATTGACCCCCTCCTTGTTATTGATCACCTCCTTCACTCCTGGTCATCCCTCATAACATTTTTACTAACTACCTTTTCTGTCAGTACACCCTAACCCTGATTAATCAAAATCAAACTGACCAATCAGATCAAAGCCAAACTGAACATTTTTTAAACATTTTCTTACTGTCTTCTACATTCACTACAGTCACTACATCCTTCCACTGAGCAATCAAAATCAAACTGACAAATAGGACCAAAGTTGTACTGACCAATCGGACCAAAGCCAAACTGACCAATCACATTTATTTACTAACTACCTTTTCAGTCAGTACACCCTACAACTTGGCAACCAAAATCAAACTAACCAATCAGACCAAAGCCAAACTGAGCAATCAGACCAAAGCTACACTAACCAATCAGACCAAAGCCACAATGACCAATCACATTTATTTGCTAACTACCTTTTCAGTCAGTACACCCTACCCCTGATTAGTTAAAATCAAACTGACCAATCAGACCAAAGCCAAACTGACCAATCAGACCAAAGCTGCAGTAACCAATCAGACCAAAACCAAACTGACCAATCAGACCAAAGTCAAACTGACTAATCACATTTATTTACTAACTACCTTTTCAGTCAGTACACTTTACCACTTGGCAACCAAAATCAAACTGACCAATCAGACCAAAGCCAAACTGACTAATCGGACCAAACCTGCACTGACCAATCAGACCAAAGTCAAACTGACCAATCGAACCAAAGCTGCAGTGACCAATTGGACCAAAGCCAAACTGACCAATCACATTTATTTACTAACTACCTTTTCAGTCAGTACACCCTACCCCGGATTAATCAAAATCAAACTAACCTATCAGACCAAAGCTGCACTGACCAATCAGACCAAAGCCAAACTAACCAATCAGACCAAAGTTGCACTGACCAATCAGACCAACGCCACAATGACCAATCAAATTTATTTAGTAACTACCTTTTCAGTCAGTACACCCTACCCCTTATTAATCAAAATCAAACTAACCAATCAGACCAAAGCCAAATTGACCAATCCAATTGCTCAGAGGGACTGGGCACACCCACACACAGAGTAGTATTTGATTAAACAGACAGATGGCAGAAGGAGGCACAGTTCTGTTCACTTGAGTAACGGAGGCTGTTTTTCATACAAAGTCACTGAAGTGGATTTCTGTTCTTGCTGTGGTATCAAACAGCTTTTATGCAGAATAACATTTTTCCTAGTTTTGTCATGGAGTATGAAAATTCTGGCGAAAATCCATAACACTTTAGGCTGTTTAAGTTTCAATTCTTATTATAAGCCCTTTCAAATACAGTAATCATAGCCTAAGGTGGGCTGGTCTTACACTGGCAGTTTATTTGATCTCAGAATTTTTGAATTTCTCTCTCACTGCGCATCAGATGATGACACATCGGGCTGGGGGGTGAAGTCCTCATGCTCAGTCTTTTCTTTTTCTATTTTACAGAACCTGAATTATACTGGATTTTGTAAGATCCTCAGAAAACACGATAAGACGTTTGACTCGTGCCAGGGGGGCACCTGGCAAGCAGAGAATGTGGATGTGTCCCCCTTTCACACTGGAAAGAAAACTGAGCAGCTCATTGCACAAGTCGAGGTGAGAGCTTCCAATTTGAAACAAATGTGAAAAAAGGAACAGACCTGTCTGCTTTACTCATCACTCCGTACACCACAGAGTAGGTATTGAACAGCCGGTCAGGTCATTTGCAGGAATTCTTAGAAGATTCTTATGGGGGGCATTGATAAGTGGGGGTCTGAGACCAAGGAGAGGAGTCAGGGGGGTTGTCTGAAACTCAACATCAGCAAAAACCTAAGAGCTGCTTATTGACATTCAACAAACCAAAGAGCCTCTCTGTCTGGTGGTGGTTACTATTCAGAGAGTGGATATAGAGGTAGTCCACTCCTACAAGTACCTGGGTGTCCACATTAATGGCAAGTTAGACTGGTCTTGGAACAGAGGAACTGGAGAAGAAAGGGCAGAGCAGGCTCATTTCTCTTATGAGACTGCACCACCTTAAAATGAGAAGTGACATCCCTCACATCTTCTGTAACTCTGTGATGGCCGGTGTGGCATGCATCACTTTAAGAGAGGCCCACCGACACACTTTGGACCCCCTGGCAGATGTAGCATAGGAGAGAATGAAGACAAAGCAGAGTGTCCCTAGGGAAAATGCTGCACATCCTCTCTGTGACACAACAACACTGAGGATGTGGAGCCAATAAATTAATCAGCAGAAGTGTGTCAAGAAACATGACTGGGGGTCCTTTACACCAACAGCAGTACCCCATGTAGCGCCTCGCTGGGACTGGGACTGCTAAGTCAGATATTTTTCTTTCTTCTTATTGTCATTCTGGTGTATATTCAGACCATAGTGTGTGTGTATATCTATCTATTATATACTGCTTTTCATATCTATCTTTCTCTTATAAACCACATTTCCTATCTATAGATTAAATATAATATATATATATATATATATATATATATATATATATATATATATATATATATATATATATATAAAATATATTATTAGATACATATATATTTTATTATATATATTTATTATATAGTGCCTTTCACTATATCTATCCATCTATCTATTATATAGTGCCTTTCATATCTATCTATCTATCTAATAAACTGCATTTCCTATCTATCGATTAAACATAATATAGATATAAATATATTATTAGTTACATATATATATTTTATTATATATATCTATTATATATTGCCTTTCACTCTATCTCATAAACCACATTTCCTATCTATCTATTAAACACAATATATATATAATATATATAATAAATATACATATATTATAAATAAATTATTAGATACATAAATATATTATATCTGCAGGTATATATATCTGTTCTATCGTGCCTTTCATACCTATCTATCTATTATATAGTGCCTTTCATATCTATCTAATAAACTGCATTTCCTATCTATTGATTAAACATAATATATATAATATAGATATAAATATGTTAGATACATAAATATATATATTAAACATAATATGTATAATATATATAATTAATTTATATTTTTTTAAATTATGTACAGTATATATTTTTATGATATATATCTATGTATTATATAGTGCCTTACACAACTATCTATCTATCTATCTATCTAAGTGAAATTAATTCCTTTGTCATTTCTAATGAAGTGTTGATCGGGTGGTCTTTTCCCGAGGCTCTGATGGTGTGTACCTAATCCTCTCGCTCTGACACCGACCCCTGCTTTACGGTGTGTCATTTTGCCTTTTTCATGCATTGAGCTATCTTTTGGGCAGATTTGCTATTTTGGAGTGATAGGATAAGTACCAATCATCACACTTAACAGGAGGGGCGGTGAGATTTTGCAATGTTAAAGAACACATACAAGTGAAAATACAGTAGCAGTGGAAAATGCAGTGGTGAGGAGTTGAACAATATCCCAAAATTCTGTACTGTTTATATAAAAAAAAAAAAGTAGCCCAAAAAACCACAACTCACGAAAGCTGAGTTTTTCCCTTGCAGACGACTATTAAAAATAGCCCAATTGGGAGAGAAAACTGTGGACCTGTCAACACTGACCGTACTCATCTCTTTCACAATACACGACCCTGCGTGACTCAAAGGGCAGAAACCTGTGACCCATTTTGGGGCTCGTTGCGATGTAAAGTGTCCCTGTACTTCTTGATCAAGGCATACATCGCCAGTTTGGATTGATGATATAACAAGAACAACAACAACAACATTTATTTCTATAGCACATTTTCATACAAACAGTAGCTCAAAGTGCTTTACATATTAAAGAATAGAAAAATGAAAGACACAATTATAAAACAAAATAAGTCAACATTAATTAACATCGAATAAGAGTAAGGTATAATGGCCAGGGGGGACAGAAAAAACAAAAAAACTCCAGACGGCTGGAGAAAAAATAGAATCTGTAGGGATTCCAGACCATTAGACCGCCCAGTCCCCTCTGGGCATAATATATATCTATATTATATTATATCATAATATAATCTGAAGTCGGATAAACTCAGGCTTGAAAGAAAAGGCCCATGTTTGTGAGTAGGAATTCTGAGATGGGGTGCGGTTCTTTTCCTGTTTTCCAAGTCGGAGATTGGAAATTACAAGTTCCGAGTTTTAGTTGAACGCGGCCTTATTCTTCCTGTTTCCAAAAATCAAACAGGACCGTTTGTACTTCGGCCAGCTTTTCCAGGCCCAGTTTTCATCAAGGGGTCTTTAGGCCTTTTAACAGCAGTCTGTACTGATGACTGCTCGAGTGTTTTTGGAGACACATCTGATTTTGCTATTGTGTGATGTTGTATTGTATTGTCATGCATACTTATGGCAGTAAAGTCGAGCTTAAACTGTGCCTCATTCCATTCATTTTATCTTTTGCAGTCCCTGGTCTGTCAGATGGAGGGAGGAGACCGACAGAAGGCCATGAAGAGGCTCCGCGTGCCTCCACTAGGGGCAGCACAGGTAAGATGGGCCCTAACGTTTAACACTTACTGTATGTGGAGTGATGGCGACTCCTAGTGGACACTTGTTTGGTTACCCTGCAGAAGGACGAAGGTCCAAGTCTATAGAATCCTGGTGCTCCCTGTTTGTGAGACATGAACGCTCTCCAGTGAACTGAGATGAAGAACTCCTGTGTCTCTTTGGAGAATCCTTGGGTGCCGCTGGTTTGACTTTGTGTTGTTGTGAGTCTCGAATGAGGCACATGACTTGCATTGTGAGGGAGCGTCAGTTACGGCACTAAGGCCATGAAGAGACACCGGAGTCCAGTCTTCATCTCAGGCCACTGGATAGCATCCATGTCTCACAAACAGGGAGCACCAGGACTCTAAAGACTTGGACCTTCATCCTTTTGCATAGATATTGGGAGTGCCACATAGCCCTTTCCAGCGACCTCGTGTCCCCCTCATGCTCTCCCAATCTGTCTACGGACTTCATAGGAAGAGTCACGTGAATGTCACTGCCAAGGTAAGTAAACCTCTTGATGAGGTCGACACTCTCTCCGCAAACAGACACACTGCTGATGGCCATGCCCATGAGGTCATTAAAGGCCTGGCTCTTTGGTTTTCATCAGGACCCACGCAAGCCCAGACACTCAGACCCCTCACTCAGTATCTCGAGCGCCACAATCAGAGCCACCATTGACTCAGCAAAGATCACAGCATCGTCAGCAAAGTCAAGATCAGTGAATCTTTTTTTGCCAAAAGACACCCCACAGCCGCTGGACCCCCCGACCCTGTCTAACACCTGGTCCATACAAGCATTGAACATAGTGGGAGCAGAATGCTGACGGACCCTCCGTATTTGAGGTCCGCCTTTATGTGGAGGTTCTAATTATTGGCACTTCATCTGAAACACCTGATTCTAATTTGATGGATTTGAAATGGTGGGAAATGTCAAAGTGGATGTCCTTTTTCCACCTTAGAATTATACACTTTAGTTCATTCAGATAATGAGAATAAATGTACTGTGTCAAGTCAACATGTTGTTTGTTCAAGTCCCGTATATACTCGTGTTTAAGTTCTCCTGCGGATAAATCAGGACTTGACTGTACCTTACAATTTCTTCTATTTTATAATGTTGGTCGAATGTAGAAAACTCACGCTATAGGTCCAAGAGATATATATGATATGCTAACACCCACCCGAGTACAGAAGCGTATTAAGGTCACGGAGAAGAAAAAAAAAATATGGACACAGTGAAGAAAAAAAAGTGTAAATTGAGAATAAAGTCGAGGAGAGGAAGAGAAGAAGTCAGTTTAAGAAGCAGGTACTGAGCAACATGGGTCAGGAAACACTTAACACAAAACATTTAATGTGCTACATTACTTATGACGGGATTTGAGAAAATCTAGTAAATTAAACATTGATATTAAAATAACGTTTACGATGTTCTGCTTTAATGACAAAATAAACTACGAGAATAAAAAAAACATGTCGACTTTATTCTTGACATTTCCACTTTAATCTTGAAGTTTATGTCGAGAATCTCGACATTTCCACTTTAATTTCAAAGTTTGTCGAGAATAAAGTCGACATGTTGACTTTACTCTCAACATTTCCACTTAATCTCAAAATTTCTGTTGAGAATCTCGACATTTCCACTTTAATCTCGAAGTTTATGCAGAGAATCTCAACATTTCCACTTTAATCTCAAAGTTTATGTCGAGAATAAAGTCGACATGTTAACTTTACTCTCAATATTTCCACTTAATCTCAAAATTTCTGTTGAGAATCTCGACATTTCCACTTTAATCTCGAAGTTTATGCAGAGAATCTCAACATTTCCACTTTAATCTCAAAATTTATGTTGAGAATCTCGACATTTCCACTTTAATCTCGAAGTTTGTCGAATCTCGACATGTCGACTTTATTCTCGACATAAACTTTGAGATTAAAGTGGAAATGTTGAGATTCTCTGCATAAACTTTGAGAATAAAGTAAAAATGTATTCTCGGCATAAACTTTGAGATAAAGAGGAAATGTCGAGAATAAAGTCGACACGGTGACTTTATTCTCGACATTTCCACTTTAATCTCGAAGTTTATGCCGAGAATACATTTTTACTTTATTCTCAGTTTATTTTGTCATTAAAGCAGAACGTCCTAAATGTCATTTTAAAATCAATGTTTAATTTGCTAGATTTTCTCAAACCTCATCATAAGTAATGTAGCACATTAAATGTTTTGTGTTAAGTGTTTCCTGACCCGTGTTACTCGGTACATGCTTTTTAAACCGACTTCTTCTCTTCCTCTCCTCAACTTTATTCTCGACATACACTTTTTTCTTCTTCACTTTGTCCGTATGTTTTTTTTTCTTCTCCATGGCCCCAATATGCTTCCGTACCTGAGAGAGTAACCACAGAGCACATGGCCTTTTGTTTTCTATGTATTGTCCCTACGTGACCACACGGTAATACCCAAACTATTCAGAAGCGACGTTTGCACTGATTTGTGTTTTGTATGTCTCACACCCTCATTCACCTTTAACGTCAGAGCAGCCCTTATCTACGATGGAGAGTTCGATCAGAAGAAAATAGGAAGCTGGTTTTAAATTAAAAGTCGTTGAAGTAGTGTAAGAAATTGGTAACTGCACTGCAACAAAAGTCGATATGTCTGAGAAATTGGTGTGAGATTGGAGGAGGCAAGAAGATGTAAAAAAACATTAAGTGTCGCATTTTTGATCGGGCGTATAAGTCGGGGTCTGATTTTATGATAGATTTTTCAGGTTTCAAGACACGACTTATACACGAGTATATACGGAACATCTGCACCTGAAGGCCCTGCTTGCTCGAAGATCCAATGTTTGCCTTTGCCAATGTGGTGAAGAAGTCAATAATGCCCATGGGGTGTACTTACTTTTTCACATGGCTGTATATCTACCCCTTAGCAAACAGTGTCTTTGCTTGGGATGATCTTTGTGAAAATTTACAATATTCTCTGAAAGTGGTCTGTAAAATGTGACTCACCAGCATACTGGGATTGCTGCCATGTCACGGGGTCTTCACTACATAAACCATCGTCTGTGTGGAGTTCGGGTGGATGTTCTCACAGGACATTTCATGGAAGGAACGATTAAGGAGAAGACGGTGCAACACGGGTCAGGAGCAGGAGTGGGAGTGAGCAGTCAGCGTGGAGTCAGAAGAGGTGGGGGTCGTATTTTACTGACATGCTGGAATTCTATGAGGAAGCAAAAAAAGGACACGACCAGAGTGGGGCAGAGGAGATTATTGATCAGGACTTACACAGAGCATTTAATGAGGTGCCACATGGGCATCAGACTACAAGATGTGGGAGTTCAGGATGTGTGCTGTGTAGATAGGGGCAGAATTGGCTCAAACACAGGAAGCAGAGGGTGATGGTGTGAAGAACCTCTTCAGAACTGGCCAATGTGAAGAGTGGTGACCAACAGGGTGCAGTGCTGGAGCCGCTGCTATTTTTAATATATAGAAATGATTTAGATAGGAAAATAAGTAACAAGCTGGTTAAGTTTGCAGACGATACCAAGATAAGTGGATTGGGAGATGATCAGGAATCCATTGAATCATCATAGAGGGACTTGGACAGCAAACAGGCTTGAGCAGATTTGTGGCAAATGAAATTTAATGTCAGTAACTGTAAAGAATTACACATATGAAGTAAAAATGAGAGATTTGAATACACAGTGGGTGGTTGGAAAATCGAGAGTACACCTTATGAGAAGGATTTAGTAGTCGTAGTGGACTCTAAGCAATCGACTTCCTGACAGTGTTCAGACGCCATTAAGAAGACTAACAGAATGTCAGGTTATATAGCGCCTTGATGTGTGGAGTACAAGTCATTTCACAGGAGGTTCTGCTCAAGTCTTTATAACACACTGGTGAGACCTCATCTGGAGTCCTGTGTGCAGTTTTGGTCTTCAATCCACAAAAAGAACATAGCAGCACAAGAGAAAGATCCAGAGAAGAGTGACTAGGCTGATTATGGGGCTACAGGGGATGAGTTATGAGGAAAGATTAAAAGAGCTGAGCCTTTACACTTTAATCTCGAAGTTTGTCGAATCTCGACATTTCCACTTTAATCTCAAAGTTTATTTTGAGAATAAAGTCAACATGTCGACTTTATTCTCGACATAAACTTTGAGATTAAAGTGGAAATGTTGAGATTGTCTGCATAAACTTCGAGATTAAGCGGAAATGTCGAGAATAAAGTCACCGTGTTGACTTTATTCTCGACATTTCCACTTTAATCTCAAAGTTTATGCCGAGAATAAATTTTTACTTTTACAGAGATTAAGAGGAGACCTGATTAAAGTGTTTAAAATTGCAAGTGGGCTGCAGCTGAGTGAAGGTGGTGAATGCTGGCCTGACTGCTCGCCGCTGCCCCCCCCCCCTTTTTTTAGAGGTTAAATTCTTAAATACTTTCGAATTAACTTCTTTTAAGCATTTTTTGAACTCATAACAATTCATAAAAATTTTTATGGACTTTCTGTGAACTCTTCAAGTAAGCTTTAAACTTTTTGACCAAATTGAACTCGATTTGAAATCTTATTGGGATTGCTGGGTGCGGTTAACAACTTCTAACGATGGCAGGATCAGTGCAAGGAAACTGGATATGCAGGGCTCTTACCTGTCTTGTGCTGGCCCTTTGCCTCCTGTCGACGGATCCGAGTGTGTTAGCCAGCCTAGCTACGGTGGCTAGCGCTCCTGCTCATCTCAGCGAGGATACCATCAACTTTGCTCATCTCAACATCCGTTCCCTTACAGGAAAGACGCATCTCATTCAGGATCTTCTCACGGATCGTAACATCGACATTCTTTCTCTAAATGAGACGTGGCAGCAACCCCAGGACTTTACTTTGCTCAACGAAGCAACACCTCCTGGGTTTGTTTGCATGGCGCAATCTCGCAACTCTGGTCGTTGAGGAGGTCTCGCGATACTCTTCTGCGAGACAATGCGAGTTACGCCGCTGACAGTTTCTTCCTATGGTTCATTTGAGTCTCTTGTCTGTCAACTACCTGGCTCTATTCCCACCATTGTTGCAACTATTTACCGTTCCCCTAAATTCAACAAAGAGTTTCTGAATGACTTTTCTGCTTTTTTAGCTTATTTGTCCTCGTTATCTTCAAACATAATAATAATGGGTGATTTTAACATTCATTTGGATAACAGTAAGTCCTTGGCGACCAGAGATTTTATTTCTTGCCTTGATAACTTTGACTTTCAGCAGTTTATGGAAACCCCGACACATTTCAAAGGACATATCTTGGATTTGATTTGCTGTACAGAACTCACTCCGAATGATTGTACTGCGGAAGAATTTCCCTCTTCAGATCATTTTCTTCTTACATTTAATATGACTCTTACTGTCTACACCATCAAACCTCTTTGTGTAATAACTTTTAGGAATCTTAAAAATATCAACACGGACAATTTTCAATCAGGTATTGATACATTTGTGGAATCATTACAAACTACTTCTCCGCCAGCTTTAGTTAACTGTTATAACGAAGGACTTCTTGACATTTTGAAAACCCGATCAGTTTCATTTACACACACTGCCCCATGGTTTACACCATTTTAAAATCTAAAGGTCAGCAGTTAGAACGGCTGTACAAGAAGACATGTCTTAATGTTCAATAAGAGATGTATTTCAGCCATATGCATCACTATAGGGACAGCATACGGCATGCTAAAGCTGCCTATTTTACTGCCCTAATTTCTTCCAACAAGGGGAACTCTGAAACACTTTTTTTCCCTGCTCAGATCGCTAACAAGTCCTCCAGACTTTCTAACGAATTCTGTAATGACATTCTTTAATGATAAAACCCAGGCAATACATTATAATTTAGGCTCTGCTGCTATTGACTCCACCATTGATGATTTTCCTCCTCCTACTCATTCATTTTCTATGTTTGAGCTTCCCTCCACCTCAGAAATCATGGATCTCATCAATAGCTCTAAGCCTTCGACCTGTCGCCTGGATCCAATTCCCACTGTTCTGGTTAAAGCCTGCCTTCCCTCGCTAGCTCCTCTCGTTGTTTCAATTATTCACTCGTCACTTTCCACCGGAATTGTTCACCAGTCTATGAAAACTGCAGTGATTCACCCCTTACTGAAAAAACCTGGGGTTGACCCTACTGACTTTAATAATCTTTGACCAATTTCTAATCTTCCTTTTATTTCAAAGGTTCTTGAAAAAACTGTGGCTTCCCAACTACATCAGCATTTATCTGCTAACAGTTTATACGAACCATTCCAGCCAGGCTTTCGACGTTTTCACAGCACAGACACGGCACTAATTAAGATCACTAATGATCTCTTAGTGGCTGCAGACTCAGGCCTAATCACAATCCTTGTTCTTCTTGACCTCAGTGCTGCATTCGACACTGTCTGTCACTCCACCTTACTAAACAGGTTATCTGCACTCGGTATTTCTCACATTCCGTTAACTTGGTTTAAGTCGTATCTTACAAACAGAACTCAATTCATTCAGCTGGACACATGTACCTCCACTCCCACTCCCGTAGTATCTGGGGTTCCTCAGGGTTCTGTCCTTGGCCCCTTGCTGTTTATCATTTATCTGCTTCCTTTGGGTGTCATTTTTCATAAATGGAAGATAAACTTTCATTGTTACGCAGATGATACCCAGTTATATATCTCAACTTCATCATCTGCATCGCTTCCACCATCCTCACTTACTGACTGCCTTGCTGAGATCAAGTCTTGGTTTTCATCTAACTTCTTCCAGTTGAACTCTAATAAAACTGAGGTGCTTCTTATGGGCACGAAATCTGCAATAGTGAAGGCATCAAAGATCTCAGTATTAATAGAGAACACATCTGTTACCTGTACAGATCAGATAAAAAGCCTTGGTGTGATTCTGGACAGCACGTTGTCTTTTCAGTCTCATATTAGTTCTGTTACTCGAGCAGCTTACTTCCACCTGCGTAACATTAATCGCCTGCGTCCATTTTTTGTCACAACACTCTACTGCCATTTAATGTCAACAGTTTGGTCACCTCCCGCCTGGACTATTGCAACTTACTTCTCTTTGGTCTGCCCCAAAAAGTTACTACATAAACTTCAACTTGTTCAAAATTCGGCTGCTCGTATAATTACTAAAACACCCTACTCTGATCACATTACACCTGTTATTCAGCAGCTTCATTGGCTGCCAATAAAGTTTAGGGTCAACTACAAAATTTTAGTCCTTACATATAAGGCTATTCATAATCTTGCCCCTACATATCTCTCACAGCTCCTACAAGTCATTAAACCCTCTCGTATGCTCAGATCCTCTTCTTCCATCAACTTAAATAATCCACCAGCACGTCTTGTCACGATGGGATATCGAGCGTTTAGCAGATCGGCACCTTCCTTATGGAACTCATTGCCTGCTTATCTTAGGAATATGACTACCCTTCACCAATTTCAGGCTAATCTTAAAACTCATCTGTTCAAAATTGCTTATTCACTGTAATTGTTACTGGTGTTTTATCTGATGTTTTATTTGGATTTAAAATGTTTTAGTCATTGAATGTTTATTTTTTTATCTGATTGTACAGTGACCTTAAGGTTGTCGATTCAAATCCTTTTACTGGATGGATCCTACTCCATCAGTCACTTAATCTGGACCTTCCTCCAGGGACGTTGGACAATGGCTGACCCCGAGTTCTGACCCCCCAAAGGTCAGGCAAAGACAATTTTCTACGGAAGCCGAGAGAGGATGTGCAATATCGTTGTTTTTTTAAATTGTCTCCTTGTGATAGCAGACTAATTTTATTGCAATCTCGATAAAATGAAACGTAACTTTTGCTCCTGTCATCAGACTCGCTTAGATTGCGACAGTTATTCAGCTGAAGCCTTGCCAACCGTCTTCTTAAATGACAGACACTAACGTTATTATTTTCTAAACTAAGACATAAACATTTCAGCCAGCGTCAGGCCTTGATTGAACAAAAATGTGATGTGCTGATCAATAAAGTTCTGCTCTTCTGCCGTTTCAAACAGGACGTGGCTTCAATAAGCTAAACATTAAACGTTAGATACAATTATTTCATAATTTTAAGAAAACAAGATCTTTTGTTTTCTCAAGATCTGGATAAAATGAGTCCGTTATCTTGAGGAAACAATTAAAAAAAATAACGAGATAGATAGATAGATAGATAGATAGATAGATAGATAGATAGATAGATAGATAGATGGATGAAAGGCACTATAAAATAGATAGATAGATAGATAGATAGATAGATAGATGAAAGGCACTACATAATAGATAGATAGATAGATAGATAGATAGATAGATAGATAGATAGATAGATAGATAGATAGATAGATAGATATATGAAAGGCACTATAAAACAGATAGATAGATAGATAGATAGAGATAGATAGATAGAGATAGATAGATAGATAGATAGATAGATAGATAGATAGATAGATAGATAGATAGATAGATAGATAGATAGATAGATAGATAGATAGATTCTTTATTAATCCCAAGGGGAAATTCCCATACTCCAGCAGCAGCATACTGATAAAGAACAATAATAAATTAAAGAGTGATAACAATGCAGGTATAACAATCTATAATCTTGTGTAGTGTTAACGTTTACCCCCCGGGTGGAATTGAAGAGTCACATAGTGTGGGGTCTCCTCAGTCTGTCAGTGGAGCAGGATGGTGACAGCAGTCTGTGGCTGAAGCTGCTCCTCTGTCTGGAGATGATCCTGTTCAGTGGATGCAGTGGATTCTCCATGATTGGCAGGAGTCTGCTCAGCGCCCGTCGCTCTGCCACGAATGTCAAACTGTCCAGCTCCGTGCCTACAGTAGAGCCTGCCATCCTCACCAGTTTGTTAAGGCGTGAGGCGTCTCTCTTCGTTATAACCGTCTGAAAGAACATCTGCAGCATCTTATTGCAGATGCTGAAGGATGCCAGCCTTCTAAGGAAGTATAGTCGGTTCTGTCCTTTCTTACACAGAGCATCAGTATTGGCAGTCCAGTCCAAGTTATCTTCCAGCTGCACTCCCAGGTATTTATAGGTCTGTACCCTCTGCTCACAGTCACCTCTGATGATCACAGGCTCCATGAGCAGCCTGGTCCTCCTAAAATCCACCAGCAGCTCCTTGGTTTTGCTGGTATTCAGTTGTAGGTGGTTTGAATCGCACCATTTAACAAAGACCTTTAATTGCATGTCCTCTCTCGGCTTCTGTAACTTTCCTCTCAGCGATTAACAAAGTATATTAGTGTTGTAAGACGCAGTACTGGCTGTGTCCGCCGTGGGCTGCTAAACTCACTGCAGTGGACTGGTGTGTCCCCTGCTTGTACCTGAGGCTATCAGAGCAGACCATCTGTGCCACTATAATGAAACACAAAGTCTCAGATGGATGGATATGAAACGTTAGAAACTTAGGAAGGCCATTCCATTAGGTAGTGTGCCTTCATTCACACTTGACACTTCCCTAGTTGCGTCTCCACAATTTACGGCAGTCTGGACATGAATCTGCCTTGAAGGGGATGCCAACAGAATAAGCAAGTGTTGAATCTGAAGTGAATGTACACGCACATGCGGTCTCAAACCAAATTCAATTCAGAGCCCCGCACAAGGCAGGACACACCACAGACGTTTCAATGCTCTGTTTACTGTCACCAGTTGGTGTCACCTGTTCCACCGGTGGAAATGATGGAGATATGCATTTAGGACTGAAGTCAGGAAGCACTTCTTACCACAAAGGATTGTGGGAATCTGGAAGAAACTACTGATCTGTGGTGTTGAAGCAGAGACCTTGAGAACATTGAAGAAGGATCAGGTGGATGATGTTGGGTGTTCTGGACTGACTGGTCCCCTCTCCTCTCCTCTCTCTTGTCAAATTTCTTATCGATGTCCTTGAGAAAAACCTACTGTGCCGCCATGAACCCCACCCCTCTGAATGTGAATATGTAATAGAAATTAACAAGGAATGAGCAGTGCAGGAGTAGGTGACAGCGTGTCGATATGTCGGTGACCTTCTTTTTAGCCTTGTCTGCCCGCTCGTCCCTTCTCACTGTGTGTGTTCTTTCTCTCCACAGCCTGCTCCGGTTTGGACCACCTTCCGGGTTGGAGTCCATTGTGGTCTTCTGCTGGCCCTGGCTGCTCTCCTAGGCTTTTCAGGTGAGCTCAGCCTGCCATATGGAGCCTCTGCCACTCCGGTTACACACACACCTGCCCCCCCGGCCCGGCCATTTGTTAACATCTCTCAGGCCATCAAATATTAACGTGGGGATCGGTGTCATTGGGCTCCATTTTCAGAGGTGTGTGTGCTCTTCACACACCAGTGGGGGTCGATGGGCCCTTTGTAAACACTGCCTGAACTGTGCAGCAATTAAACAGTCCAGCGCTGTCATTACAAAAGACGCCTTTTATAATTCATAAAGAGTGATTGCTGCAACCAGATGACAAGCCACTGGAAGCCAAGTGGTTCGGCCTGGCCTTTTTTTTTTTCATTCAAGATCCAACTTTCATTTGTTTATAAATATTATAAATAAAAATAAAGCAAATCAAGAACAAGTTAAACAGAAACTCCACAGTCACCCCCAAATTCCTGGAGCCCTCACTCACTCATGAGAAAGACACTTTCAGATGTACCCATTGCTCTTTCTAGCTCTCTGCACTGTATGACCCGAGATTTATTTGGGAGAGCACATCTCACCTCCCGAAATGATCTGATGGCCTTGCTACCTGTCAAAGATGGATGATAGAACTCATTTCACACTATTTGCCATCTCTCTGTGCCTGTATCCCTCTTGACCACCACTTCCTCTCTTGATCGTATTCACATCGAGCCTGCTACTCAGACACAGCCGTTATTTTTGAGACGCCTACCTCAACTCCTGTCCACTTTGAAGGCGACGGTCAGAGTGCCTCCTGTGGCTTTACTCCTCCTCGTGTCTCTTACACTTTCTCTTTCAATCGTGTCGCCAAAGCCAAACTGACCAATCAGATTGCTCTGAGGGACCAGACACACACACACTCCCACAGCTTAGTGTTTTATTATACAGAAAGTCAGATTAGGTCCTCAGTCATCACACACTCTGCTAGTCAGTACTGGATCTCCACAAGATTGTGTACTGAGCCCTCTTCTGTACTCTCTCTGCATCTCTGACTCATTAAATAACATTGCAGACGACACGGCGTTAATCAGGCTGGTATCGGGTAGCGATGAGTCGGCCTAAAGAGATGAGGCGCAGGGCTTGATAGACGCGGGCTCAGCTAATAACTCATTATTCAATACCAAAAATACTAAAGAGAAGGTATAGGGATGACCGGGTACCACTCACCCACCATGAAATGGGAGAACGTAGACTTACACAAAGTACAATCCTGAGAACTTAAATTACAGAGGCCATCTCTGGGATGACCAACACTGCATCACTGGCAAAGGGGGCACAGCGGCGGCTTCATTTCCTCTGAACATTAAAGAAATTCAGTCTGTCCAAGCAGCTGATATCCTTCTACTGACGTTCTGCAGAGAGTGTGGGACACCAGTAGCTCTGCAGCAGATTAAAAGGCTACACAAAGAGTTAAAATATTACAAAAAACAACACCGGGACTCAGATTCTGTCAGATGGATGACATCCACCATTCCTGCTGTCTCCGCAGAGCTACTAGGATCATTTGCTAAAGACAGAACTCAACCTGGATAGATAGATAGATAGATAGATAGATAGATAGATAGATAGATAGATAGATAGATAGATAGATAGATAGATAGATAGATAGATAGATATGAAAGGCACTATATAATAGACAGATATGAAAGGCGCTATATAATATTTATATAGATAGATATGAAAGGTGTTATATAATAGATATGAAAGGCACTATATGACAGATAGATAGATAGATAGATAGATAGATAGATAGATAGATAGATAGATAGATAGATAGATAGATAGATAGATGTGAAAGGTACTATGTAATATATAGATATGAATGTTGCTATAGAATAGATAGCTATGAAAGGCGCTATATAATATTTATATAGATAGATATGAAAGGTGTTATATAATAGATATAAAAGGCACTATATGACAGATAGATAAATAGATAGATAGATGTGAAAGGCGCTATATAGATAGATATGAAAGGCACTATATAATAGATAGATAGATAGATAGATAGATAGATAGATAGATATATAGATAGATATGAAAGGTGTTATATAATAGATATGAAAGGCACAATATGACAGATAGATAAATAGATATGAAAGGTGCTATTTAATAAATGATAGATATGAAAGGCGCTATATGATAAGTAGATAGATATGAAAGGCGCTATATAATAGAAGTTTGTGTGCCATTCCATGAGGCTTGAATTGGTCAGTGACTCTACTGAAAAGGAGTCACAAGCACTAAAGCGTTCCTAGGCACGTAGTCCCAAAAATGTCCACTAGAGGGGGATTTCCCCATTAAACTTCAGCTAGCAATCAGGGAGTACTAATAAATTAAAATGATTTATTCTTCACAAAAACTGCTCAGTAACACAGTGAAGCTCCAAAGAGCACAAAAGGTATTCGACGCCTGTTAAAGACAAATCCAAAATCAAACAAATTCCTAATCTAAAATATCAAGAATAGACATAATATGAGAGCAATAGGACAAAAAAATATAGAAGATCACTGAGCACAAGTACAGAAAAACACAAGTCACCATTCCAGAACCGTTACAAACTGTAGGAGACCCTCTAGATATGAAGGGCAGAGGGCATTTCCTGGCGGTGACTGGCAGGTGGCCCCGCCTTTTTGTGACACCACCCACAAAATACAAGGCACATAACAAAGGCAACAGTAATACAACAAAACTGAAAACAAATAACAATCCAAAATAAAAATGACCATAAAGGACATGAAATGAGGAATGCCGGCTGAACTGTTGCATGACAATTAGTTTGAGCTGGCATTACTTCATGCAAATGAGCAGCTTCAGATCCAGCTGCAGGGGACCCTAGTAAAACAGTGAGCCTGTCAAAGGTGGCATTTGAATTCCAGCAAGAGTGGCATCAGCAAACTGTCCTTTTAAGGACAGCAGGCTGCCTAAAACATCCATGTGAAGAGTAAGAGTTGAGTAGTGCAGATGAACATTGGCACAGTTTTAACTTAGTTGCCGAGCTGATGCTGACAAATATATCTAAAAGCAGTCAGAAGTCACTTATTATTCCTTCCATGCATTTTTGCAGTACTGTTAAAATTTTTTCCATGATGGAAAATCCAGTTGGGATCAGCTGAACGTCTGCATCATTAGGGTCCGGATTGAGGATTTCCACTGTACTTTTTTCACAGGCTACAGCACCTCACCCCATGTTTCAGCGACTCTCACTAATGGCTATTTCAAGCAGACAATGACAGCACCAACTGCAGGTATTAGTTGCTACTCAATTGAAAAGTAAAGCTGTGGTGCCCAGGGGCCACAATGCACCATTGATGTGGTCTGGGAGACGCATCTGAATGATTACTAAAATAAGTCGGGGTGCCAACCTGTTGAAAGCAAAAGAGAAAAAGTTATTTTGGATAACAAAAGAAACAGGCACTAGAGGGCGCTATAACAGAAACAAAGTCAATAGCCTTGAAATTGTCCTGTCGATGGCACTACAAAGGTATGGTTGGACTTTGGTGGGCCTCCGTGCTCGTCGTTGCTGTGGTCCAAAAAAACTATGTCAACTTCTGGAGATGCCAGTCTAGGCTGGAAGGGGCTGGGCTACTCAGTCTCAATTGCCTGCCCTCACACTGGGCATCTTCTCAGAACTGAGTGGGAAACAAAAGGGGAAAAAACTGTTAGCAACAGCGCCCTCTCTCGTCCCAGTGGGATGCTGTGTACCTCAGATGAGCCCAGATGGCGATCCTCTGGCGCACGTGTGACAATGTTTAGACGCACATGGAAGAGGCTTTGTGCCAATTTATTTATTTATTTTTTTATTAAATTGCTTGTTCTGAAATAGAGAAGGGGTGGGTAAGGAGGGCAATGGGGCCCACTGGGATTACTGGGATGGTTTAAGTGCCTCTCCACACCTTTCTTGCTAAGCTACACTTCCCTCTTTATTTCTTAACGCTTGTTGTTTTTTCCCATCCAGCCTTCCGGGCATCGGAGCAGCCACTAACGTGGCCTTTGCTGCGTCTTTATAGAGGGGGCTTCTTGTTGATTGAATTCATCTTCTTGCTTGGGATCAATATCTATGGCTGGAAGAAAGCGGGTGTCAATCACATTTTGATTTTTGAGTTGGACCCACGAGACCACCTGTCTTATCAGCACATGTTTGAGGTATGCAGCTAATTGCCTGGTTGGTATTGTACTCTTGAATCGATGGATGGGTGGATAAGCTGAATGACATTAATGACACTGACATTTTGGGCTCTTTGCTACTTGGATAAGATCTGGTTTTTCATGCCTATTATCCTGTACTGCATAAAGCCAGTGCAGAACATAAAGAGATGGGAAACTTATTTAGTTAATCAACTTTATTGTTATGGGTACAATGAAGTTTGTATTTGCATGTCTCCCCTGATGAAGAAAAAAAAGAGAAATCCTTAATGAATGGACAAGTACCTGTGTATCTGTATGTCCATCTGGTTGTCGTGTCTCTCCTCTCCAACAGATGGCGCATCACAAACATTACAGAGCTTTTACAAATCCCATACCAAATGGGATATGACAGAGACATAAGCATTTCATTTGTCATCCCAACAGATAATGCATCAGAAACATTTGTAGTAAGAGGTTGCATTTTTTTTCATTCTAACAGATGGTGTATCACAAACATTACAGTGCTTTTACGAATCCCATACCAAATGGCATATAACAGTGGCATAGAAACCAGATGAACAAACCACTGCAAATGATAACGCTGAATTCATCGAACAGAGAGTAACCGCCAGACAGACAGAAATCAGCTTATGACTTTAATAAAAGGGCAAGGATCTGCATGTCTGTGTGTTCATCTGTTTGCTATGTCTTTGTTATATGCCTTTGGAATGGGATTTGAAAAAGCAGAGCTAATGTTTCTGTTAGAATTAAGAATGCAACGAATTTTATTATTACAAATGTTTGTGATGCCTCATCTGTTCGAATGGCAAATGCAATGCATTGCATAACTACAAATGTCTGTAATGCACCATCTGTTGGAATTAAAAAATTAATGCATTTCATAACTACAAATGTTTGTGATGTGCCACCCTGTTGTAATGATAAATGCAATGCATTGCATAACTACAAATGTTTGTAATGCGCCATCTGTTGGAATTAAAAATTTAATGCATTTTATTACTACAAATGTTTGTGATGCCTCATCTGTTGGAATGGCAAATTTCAATGCATTGCATAACTACAAATGTCTGTAATGCACCATCTGTTGGAATTAAAATTTTAATGCATTTCATAACTACAAATGTTTGTGATGTGCCACCCTGTTGGAATGACACATGCAATGCATTTTATTACTACAAATGTTTGTGTTGCACCATCTGTTGGAACGACACATTCAAAGCATTTTTCACTGCAAATGTTTATGATGATGCTTCTTTTATTTTAACCTTGGACTGTGTCGGTGGTGGTTGTGTCTGGTGTTTGGGGTACTGAGGCTTCCCTAGTGGTCAATAAGGTATATAAGACTGACAGACTTGTAGGTTTGAATGACCTGTTCTTATCAAAATCGTTCCACTGTTCTAATGATTTGCACCCAGTACTACAAGGATTCCCTCCTGCAAACCATTTTAGCGAATAAAGTGAATGTGGAGTATACGTTAATGCATGAATGAACTAATAAGTTAGTTAATTAATTAGTAATCAGTGTTGGACACAGATTTGGTTCCTTACTTGCCTGACCTTCTCTATTTTCTCCACAGCTGGCCGGAGTGCTCGGAGTGAGCTGGTGCATCAGTCTGCTGGCCTGCCTCCACAGCACCTTCCTGTCCATTCCCCTGCAGCTCAATCCACTCTTGTTCTACGGTTTTGCCCTGTTGCTGCTCTTGAACCCGACTCGCACTTGCTATTACCGCACTCGCCTCTGGCTGCTTCGCCTCCTGGTAAGGACACACGCCAGCGTGTTGCTCGTCTGAACAATCTCAGTCTTTTAGGGAATCTCGAAGATCCCTTTGGCTGCTCGGTCTTAAGTTCTGCTTGTCGCCTGTTGAAGGCAAAGAAGTTAAGGCTAACAAAAAGGTCAAAGTTCAGACATTGTGCAAAATTAAACATACGTGTCTAATTACACATTACACATACAGCGCCCTCCATAATGTTTGGGACAAACAACAACATGTTGAATTTTGGCCAATTTTTCTTTAATTTCCCCTGCTGCTCCACAGTTTAAACTTACAAATCAAATAATTCAGACTTGTGATTAAAGTGCACATTGCAGACTTTACTTTAAGGGGATTTGCAGACATATCTCTGGCAATCAGCAGCTACCATCTAAAACACATAGAGCGCTGATCTCTCTCAAAAACGTCAAACGTTACTTATTAACAATCTCTAGATGATAATGTCTGTTGAACAAACGGGTATCGCTAGCTAAGTAGAGGCAGGGCGCACTCCGACACGTGGTGTGACGTAGAGCAACTCGAACGGAGGCTGGCGTGTGAATGAGGAAGGCTCCGCCCTCTGCTCTCGGCCCACAGCCACTCTGTTGGATTTGCATAAATACATCGGTAGCGCAAGCGAACTGTGGTAGGTACTTAGCGCAACGAGAGAGGTCGCAAAATCAACCGGAATGTTCAAGTAAATTATAGAAAACAACCAGATCTAAATGCGTTAAGTAATTCTCTTGTGAAAAGCAGACAGACATACAGACAGAACGCGCTTGGACCACGAAATTTTTAAAACCGTTTCTTAGCGAGCACCAATGGGCCAACGGTAACCTACATTCCAAATTTCAAGTCCCAAGTCCTTGTGGTTTGGGAGATTTCATGATGAGTGAGTCAGTGGGACTTGGCTTTTATAAATAGAGATTATGTTTGCGCCTTTATCTAGCCAGGGTTTGACCGGTAAAAGCCCCCACCATCACTGCCACCACCACCAGTGGGCATAGTCACAAGTGCTTTTGGGACCCTTAAATTCCACACACATAAGTTGCAGTTCTGTACATTGGGTGGAATTGTCTGTGGAGGACTTTGAGATCACCGAGTGAGGCACGCGGTGTAATTAAGGTGGGATGACCGGGACACAACCCCATCCATTGGTGTTCCCAGTGCTCTGACCAACTTGAGCTAATAGGTCTGTAATTTTCTTAATAAAATAAAGATTTAATGATTGAAAAGCAGGGGCAGCAAAGGTAAAAGTTCAAGTTTCATGCGATGCATACACATTACAATGAGACCCGCAATTGCACGTCCCCCACAGACTAGTGACAGTAGCACAATGCCAGCAACAGACAATGAATATCTCGGAGAGACAAAGAATACGGTGCCACATGCTGAATACAACGTCAGACGACAGATACAAGGAGTGCTGGCACAGCTGTCACTGTCACTGCCTGTCAGGTGGCCTTATGGCCTCAGGATATAAAGTGCTGTGCAGAGTTGTGGTGGGAGTGATGATGGTCCTGAAAAGCGACTGTGCAGGATGGCCGAGTTCTTTTGTTCTGGAGTGGCGGCAGGCAGTTGTGTGCCAGGGGTATTCTGTTATATGCCCAGCGACGGCAGGCTCCACCGCGTGCCTACAGAACTACGGGAGATGTGCCGCGACACAGACTGGGGCTCTGGCCAGTGCTGCCTCCTGCTTTTTTACCATTATGGTAGGCTGCAGCCCTCTGCAAATTCTGTATTGGAATACGTAAATTAAGAAATAAATTAATAAACATGAACTACAGTGCTAGTGACCTCTCCTAATTTTATAAGTAGTCTTAATTTTACTGTTCATACTCGTCACTTTGAGATGGAGCTCACTGTGGTCAATGTTATGCACAATATAGTAGCACAGCAAGAGGCCTGCTTATTAAAAATGGCTTAATGGTACGAGGCTCAGTCTCACACATCATGCATTTTTATGTCTTGTTAGACAGATAGACATGGAAGACACTGTATAATAGATAGACAGACGTGAATGGCACTATAAGATAGATAGATAGATAGATAGATAGATAGATAGATAGATAGATAGATAGATAGATAGATAGATAGATAGATATGAAAGGCACTATATAATATATATGATACTATAGATAGATAGATAGATAGATAGATAGATAGATAGATAGATAGATAGATAGATAGATAGATAGATAGATAGATAATACTATATTTGTCCCCAAGGGGATATCAAAATTGTTACCTTTCTTCAAGTGACACTCCTGCCCTGTTGTGGACACCAAATGATGTGATGGATGGTCCTCCACTGCACGGTTTACTATCTTACTCTATACACTTACCTTTGTGCTTCAGACATTCTTGTGGATGCAGGATGACATTACATCATTGCATTGACGCCAGACAGATGGACATCTTATCTATATATAGCCACCCCAACCCAGCAAAGACAGGCAGAGACACAAGTTCCAGACACAGTACATATTTATTCAGCTGTGGGAAATGCTAAGCTCTAGTTTCCCATCTGTGCAGCACAGTACAACAATAACTCCTCCTCCTCCTGCAAGCTGTGTCTTCCACCTCCCAATTGATGCTCCCCGAATGGAGTGAGGCGGCCCCCTTTTATAAAGCGCCCGGAATTGCTCCAGGTGTCCCATAATCTCCTTCCGGCCAAACTTCCGGGTGTGGTGGCAGCCCTGCAGAGGAGGGCTCAGCCATTCTCCATGAGCCCCCACCATTGGCCAGGCTGAACTAGGTCGAACTTTCATGCTCCAGACCTGTGGCACTGTAGCAAGCCAAGGGAGTTGCCGTCTATCACCCTGGGGTAGGTACTGCCCCATGCAAGCTCAGTCATCTTGTTGTTCCCTTACTATATATATATATATATATATATATAGTGATAGAATAAGATGCTTGCTCGCACCCTTGTACCCTCAGACTATACGTCAGACACCAGGTAAAAGTCCAAAGATGAAATTTATTATAATAATAAAGTGCACAAAGCACGCTCCTCTCCACAATCCTCCACTCCCAGACGCTTAGCCACCCTGCCTCCCAACTCAGCTCAGTGTCTGGACTGAGGCACCGTCCTTTTATAGCCCCTGACCCGGAGGTGTTTCTGTCCCAACAGTCCACAGTTCCTTTTTCCTTCCGGGTCAGGGCAATCAGTCTTTTACTTCAACCCGGGAGCACGTCGTTCCTTCCCGTCACATGACCGTGACGTACCCCCGGGTCATAAGGCACAAAAGAGCCCATATACCCCCCCACAGCGACTCCTGGTGGCCCCCAAGGTATCCAGCAGGGCTGTGTATAAATACTACAAAATCCATGAGGCCCTGCTGGTCCTCGGGGCACTATCCTGCTGTCGGAAGGGCTCCTCCTGGCGGCCTGGGGGTGAGGACCGGCATGAGAAGGCGGTCCTCCACAATATATATATATATATATATATATATATATATATATATATAGAGAGAGAGAGAGAGAGAGAGAGAGCTAGTCTATATACTGTATATATATTTATATATATATATATATATATATATATATATATATATATATATATATATATATATGTAAAAGGCACTATATAGCGCCTGACCCAACACAGATTGGACACGGGAGGCACGTGTAAAATAAAAGGATTTTTTATTCCTCTTCAGCTGGAGGGCACATCTTCCCCGTACTCCCCCCAGCCACAACACAGTCCCAAACACCAGTACAGCACCAGTAAAACACAAACACTCTTCTCTGGCACCACCACTCCTCCCTCACAACCTTGTCTTCCTCCACCCGACTCTGGCCGATGAGTGGTGGTTGCTGGCTCCCTTTTATAGGTCACCTGGAAGTGCTCCAGGTGTTTGATCACCAAGATCCGGCGGCACTTGCAGGTGTGATGAAGCTGTTTCCCACATGGGCTCAGGAGTCCCAAACACAGCACCCCCTGATGGTACCTGCGGGACCCAGCAGGGCTGCCCCCAACTCCAATTGCCATAGAGCCCTGTGGGAAACTGAGGCACTACACCAGCCCAGGGGGGCGGCCATCTAGCGTCCAGGGGGAGGTATTGCACTGTCCAGGGCTGCTCCCCCTGAATACAGTGTGTAGGGACGTCCCGACTGGGCATGGACGCCAGGCGCCTGTCACAATATATATATATTACAGTACAGGCCAAAAGTTTGGACACACCTCCTCATTCAATGTGTTTTCTTTATTTTCATGACCATTTCCAGCACTCCATCACTCTCCTTCTTGGTCAAATAGCCCTTACACAGCCTGGAGGTGTGTTTGGGGTCATTGTCCTGTTGAAAAATAAATGATCGTCCAACTAACCTGACTTCTGCACAACACAACTGCTGGTACCAACCCCATTGATAAAGCAAGAAATTCCACTAAATAACCTGATAAGGCACACCTGTGAAGTGAAAACCATTTCAGGTGACTACCTGTTGAAGCTCATCGAGAGAATGCCAAGAGTGTGCAAAGCAGTATTCAGAGCAAAGGGTGGCTGTTTTGAAGAAACTAGAATATAAAACATGTTTTCAGTTATTTCACCTTTTTTTGTTAAGTACATAACTCCACATGTGTTCATTCATAGTTTTGATGCCTTCAGTGAGAATCTACCAATGTAAATGGTCATGAAAATAAAGAAAGAAACACATTGAATGAGGAGGTGTGTCCAAACTTTTGGCCTGTACTGTATATTATATATATATATATATATATATATATATATATATATATATATATATATATATATATATATATATATATATATATATATATACTAGCTGTACCCCCCATCTAAAACAAGTTGAAATCTAAGTAATTAATGGAAATCTCAGTGTTAATGTTTGCAATGCACCTTCAACTGGAATGTATTTAGTAATGCAAGTAGTGATAAAATGCACTGCATTTGTCATTCCAACAAATGGCGCATCACAAACATTACCAATGCTTTTGTGAATCCCATACCAAATAGCAATAGCATAGCAATTGAAAGGAGACACAGCTACACATACAGACACTTGTCCTTTTATTAAGGTGGATAAGCTGATTTCTTTTTTCTGGTAGTTACTCTCTGTTGGGGATATTCAACATTAATGTTTGCAGTGCAGTGTGTCGATACATACAGTGGAACCTCGGTTCATGAACGTCTCGGAACACGCACAAATCGGTTTACGCCAATGATTTCCGCATGTGTTCAGTCTCTCCCTGTGCATTCCCTGTGCTGCCAGCGAGCGAGCGACACACACACACACGAGAGAGACACACACAGACACACAAGAAAGAGAGAGAGACAGACAGACACACACACGAGAGAGAGAGAGAGAGAGACAGACACACAGGTGCACGCAAGAGAGAGGACTGGACGCGAGAAAGCAGTTAAAGAATCCACTGGGCTTGTTTTTAAAGAGACAGATTCAAGCATTGTTTTAATCTCGTTGTATTTAATGAAGACTTTTTTATTGGATTTTAACAAATCTTTAAAAATATATATTTACATAAAATTCGTATGGTCTGGAACAGATTAATTGTATTTACATACAGTCCTATGTATGTAGGATTCGGTTTACGACCAAATCGGGTTACGACCAGAGTTTTGGAACGAATTATAGTCGTGAACCGAGGTTCCACTGTACATGGCATATAAAGTGCTCCCAGGTTCAATATTAAAGGAGGCGTCTCATACTCTCAGGGAGTCAGGACGGAGTTGGACGACACTCGCAACAGAGGATGAGAAGGAGCCAGGAGCTTTGTGGTCGTTCTGTAAGACGGTGTTGGTCTGTAAAAAGCCTGTGGTGGTACTACTGTTAATAAATAATCAGCTAATTGAACTTGGACCTGTCTGTGGTGTTGGAGCACAGTGCTTCCCCCTGGTGGTCACACAGCATAACCACTGACAAATGTGTTTTAATATGTTCCATGATGTGTTGCATGGATTATTAAAAATTTCATGTAAGAGGTGTAGCTGATAACTAAACCTCAGTGTACTCTGAGTGCATTATGTGACCTTGAAGATTTGATTGTATCGTTAGAGAAAGTCTTATATTTTTATGCATTTTTTGCACTAATTAAATATAAAGGTGCTATACACAAGAGGAAAATCTGCACACACAGCAAATACAAGTGGAGACCGTGCAGAATTTTTCCAAATATCTGAATTAGACTTTCTGCAAATCTAATTAAGCCTTCCATGTTTTTTGACTGTATAATAATCTGAACGCAACTCTGTCTTGTTCAATTTTCACAGGGCCGGGTGCTCACCGCTCCCTTTCACAAGGTGGGCTTTGCTGATTTCTGGCTGGCCGACCAGCTCATCAGTCTCAGCCCTCTCCTTTTGGATCTGTGGTCTCTCATCTGTTTCTATGCCATTGAAGTGAACTGGCACAGCCTGCAAACCCTGAACGCTCCACCGACAGGTAAAGGATGGGGTTTTAGATGAATGCCCTGGAATTGGTAATGGATGGCCAGTTTCTAGAACTTGATGTTCAGATAATGACCAGTGACCGTTATACTACTTTATCTTGGTTTAGTAAAACTGAAAATCGTGGTGGTCTTCCTCTGTGTGATTTGATTTCACATTTGTGGGGATGTGCATTTATTCAGGAGTCACTCTGGATTTTAAACTTAACTGTACTAGAAGTTCAACTTTATCATACAAAGATAAAATGGTGGTCAGAAAGTTGAAATTGCTAGCACTCTATAAAAATTGCCAGACTTAGTGTTAGTAAATGAAATCACCAAATGTTAGCTGTTTCACAGTAAGTAACAACAATAATGTTCATATAAGAACTGCTACATCAATGAAGCAAAGTTTGCAAAGCTTGTATTTTTACCTGAAAGATGCGACTCAGTGTCCTCGTCCTGGAGTGTCACTCTTTTACTGTTCTGGAAAACAACGTAACGGTCCATCCTCTGCTGATGCCATGCAGTGTAACTTCAAGGCTGTTGATCGATGACTTGTGAGGAATACGTTGGGAGGTTCGCACGTGTCTTCAAAAATCGCGCAGAAGAAGAAGTACCTCCGGTTTCAGACAACGAAAATGCGTTGGTTTTGTTGTTTTTGAGCTATAACACTTTCATTATTTGAATGACAAATAAATCCAGAAAAGCATGTGTAATTTTAAGTTTATGACTGCTATTTGTTACCACAGAATTACAAAATACCTTATTTTCCCTCATTTTATTCTTTAATCAAAAATCGAACTCTGAAAATTCCTTTCGTTTTCGTTTTTTTCATTTCTGCTTCTAAAATGAAATTTCAAATACCAAAAAGTACACGGACCCTTTTGTTACCTCTATCTCCAAATGTGTAAGAGAGTCGACAGCCCAAGATTTGCTCAGCACAAATCTTTCTTGCAGAAAACCCTCTCGCTTCTCCGGGTTCATATGACAGACGCTCAAGATATAATTTTCGATGACAGGCCTTGATTTGCCATCTCTAAAATCACGTCTGACTACTGTTCTAATGTCATGACGATGGTCCAGTCTACACACCAGTGACCAGTGTTTGCTTCAAGTGGCGCATTACCTGACCAGGTTGTTGACCTATAAAAACGTCCGGTTCAGACAAAATAAATAAGGGCGTTTTCTCGATCTCGTTTCTTGCATTTTTCTTTCCTGATGTGCGAAAGAACAAAAGGAAAAAAGTAATTGTTTTGCGCTTTCCGTTTTTCCCCTTTAAGTTGAAAATCAAATAAGTGTTTCTTTTTCTTTTTTAAATGATATTTTCTGAAATGAAATTTCAAATACCAAAAAGTAAGGTCCGTTTTAGAAGCAAAAACGAAAAAAAAAAGGAATTTTCAGATTTTGATTTTTGATTAAAGAATAAAATGAGGGAAAATAAGGTATTTTTTAATTCTTTGGTAACAAATAGCAGTCATAAACTTAAAATTACCCATACTTTTCTGGATTTGTTTGTGATTCAAATAATGAAAGTGTAATAGCTGAAAAACAACAAAACAGACGCATTTTCGTTGTCTGAAACCGGAGGTACTTCTCCTTCTGCGCGATTTTTGATGACACGTGCGAACCTCCCAACGTATTCCTCACAACACATCCATCTATGGCCTTGAAGTTACACTGCATGGCATCAGCAGAGGATGGACCGTTACGTTGTTTTTCAGAACAGTAAAAGAGTGACACTCCAGGACGAGGACACTGAGTCACATCTTTCAGGTAAAAATACAAGCTTTGCAGACTTTGCTTCATTGATGTAGCAGTTCTTTTATGAAGGTTATTGTTGTTACTTACTGTGAAACAGCCAACATTTGGTGATTTCATTTACTAACACTAAGTCTGGCAATTTTTAGAGTGCTAGCAATTTGAATGGTAGTAAACGTTTCGAGTATTAACAGCGTGCACAAGTAGGAGAGCAACGTGATTTACAGAAAGTTTTCTTAACAAATTCTTAAAAATTTCCAGACTTAGTGTTAGTAAATGAAATCACCAAATGTTAGCTGTTTCACAGTAAGTAACAACAATAACGTTCATTAAAGAGCTGTTATATCAATGAAGCAAAGTCTGCAAAGCTTGTATTTTTACCGGAAAGATGCGACTCAGTTTTTCTGCAGTCATGTCCTCGTCCCGGAGCTTTACTCTTTTACTGTTCTGGAAAACAACGTAATGGTCCATCCTCTGCTGATGCCATGCAGTGTAACTTCAAGGCCGTTGGTCGATGTGTTGTGAGGAGGACTGTTCACACGTGTCGTCAAACATCGCGCAGAAGAAGAAGAAGTACTTACGGATTCAGACAACGAAAATGCGTCTGTTTTGTTGTTTTTCAGCTATTACACTTTCATTATTTGAATCACAAACAAATCCAGAAAAGTATGTGTAATTTTAAGTTTATGACTGCTATTTGTTACCAAAGAATTAAAAAATACCTTATTTTCCCTCATTTTATTCTTTAATCAAAAATCAAAATCTGAAAATTCCTTTTATTTTCGTTTTTTCGTTTTTGCTTCTAAAACGAAATTTCAAATACCAAAAAGTACACGGACCACGGACCCATTGATGTAGAAGTTCTTTTATGAATGTCATTGTTGTTACTTACTTTGAAATAAAGGACATTTTCTCGTTCTTGTTTCTTGCATTTTTCTTTCCTGATGTGTGAAAGAACAAAAGGAAAACAGTAATTGTTTTGCGCTTTTCGTCTTTCCTCTTTAAGTTGAAAATCAAATAAGTGTTTCTTTTTCTTTTTTAAATGATATTACCTACAACGAAATTTCAAATACCAAAAAGTACACGGACACTTAAGGGATCTCTTTTGATTTTGACACAATGGCATCACTCACATTAATAGTCACGCGTACATCAAACCCTCAATCCCTAAGGATTCAGTAAGACAGTCACGTCCACCCGCTGTGGCACACATGAAAGGCCAGCTTTTAAACAGACAATCGCCGCACTTGCAGTTTAAAAAGGGGACGTAGTAGTGTGGCCGGAGTGGTTCCCCAGTGCTTTGTGATGCGGGCGGTCCTCGTTTAAGTGCACAGTTGAGGAATCGTCCACATCCGTAATTGAAAATGGGTGGTGCTAATTGCCACACCTGAACCACGTCCTCACTATATATAGTAGGATCGCGAGTCAGGAGGGGAGAAGAATCAAAAGAAGGGAAGTTAAAGGAGAAGAAGGTGGCAGGAAGGAGAAAGCCGGTGTGTGAGCGAGCGAGTGAATTCATGCTTGCTGTTAAGAGCAGAAAGCAGCTGAGCAGTGAGCCCTAGCAGGGTGTTTGGCTGGCACCCGGAGCAGTCAGTAGTGGTCGCTCCTGCTGAGCGCTCAGTGAGGAGCAGGAGTGACCGGAAGGAAGATGGCTCACCGTAGAAGAGAGCGGGACTCAGGAGGCTTGGGAAGTGGAAGCCCCAGCATGACTGACCTGGTCACAGAGCAGTGCCTGGTTGTCTCCACACATACCGCTTAGAATTAAGGCCAAAAAGTTCAATCTTGGTCTCATCAGACCAGAGAATCTTATTTCTCACTATCTCAGAGTCCTTCAGGTGTCTTTTAGCAAACTCCATGTGGGCTGTCATGTGTCTTGCCTCTCCTCAGTGTGTGGAGACAACCAGGCACTGCTCATCACTTGTCCAATACAGTCCCCACAGTGAAGCATGGCGGTGGCAGCATCATGCTGTGGGGGTGTTTTTCAGCTGCAGGGACAGGACGACTGGTTGCAATCGAGAGAAAGATGAATGCGGCCAAGTACAGGGATATCCTGGACACAAACCTTCTCCAGAGTGCTAAGGACCTCAGACTGGGCCGAAGGTTTACCTTCCAACAAGACAGTGACCCTAAACACACAGCTCAAATAACGAAGGAGTGGCTTCACAACAACTCTGTGACTGTTCTTGAATGGCCCAGCCAGAGCCCTGACTTAAACCCAATTGAGCATCTCTGGAGAGACCTAAAAATTGCTGTCCACCAATGTTTACCATCCAACCTGACAGAACTGGAGAGGATCTGCAAGGAGGAATGGCAGAGGATCCCCAAATCCAGCTGTTAAAAACTTGTTGCATCTTTCCCAAGAAGACTCCTGGCTGTATTAGCTCAAAAGGGGGCTTCTACTAAATACTGAGCAAAGGGTCTGAATACTTAGGACCGTGTGAGATTTCAGTTTTTCTTTTTTAACAAATCTGCAACAATTTCAAAAATTCTTGTTTTTATCTGCCAATATGGGGTGCTGTGTGTACATTAATGAGGGGAAAAATTAGTTTAAATGATTTTAGCAAATGGCTGCAATATAACAAAGAGTAAAAAATTGAAGGGGGTCTGAATACTTTCCGTACCCACTGTGTATATATATATATATATATATATATATATATATATATATACACAGTGGTGTGAAAAACTATTTGCCCCTTCCTGATTTCTTATTCTTTTGCATGTTTGTCACACAAAATGTTTCTGATCATCAAACACATTTAACCATTAGTCAAATATAACACAAGTAAACACAAAATGCAGTTTTTAAATGATGGTTTTATTATTTAGGGAGAAAAAAAAATCCAAACCTACATGGCCCTGTGTGAAAAAGTAATTGCCCCCTTGTTCAAAAATCACCTAACTGTGGTGTGTCACACCTGAGTTCAATTTCCTGATTACTGCCACACCTGTTTCAATCAAGAAATCACTTAAATAGGAGCTGCCTGACACAGAGAAGTAGACCAAAAGCACCTCAAAAGCTAGACATCATGCCAAGATCCAAAGAAATTCAGGAACAAATGAGAACAGAAGTAATTGAGATCTATCAGTCTGGTAAAGGTTATAAAGCCATTTCTAAAGCTTTGGGACTCCAGCGAACCACAGTGAGAGCCATTATCCACAAATGGCAAAAACATGGAACAGTGGTGAACCTTCCCAGGAGTGGCGGCCGACCAAAATTACCCCAAGGCGTGAGAGCGACTCATCCGAGAGGTCACAAAGACCCCAGGACAACGTCTAAAGAACTGCAGGCCTCACTTGCCTCAATTAAGGTCAGTGTTCACGACTCCACCATAAGAAAGAGACTGGGCAAAAACGGCCTGCATGGCAGATTTCCAAGGCGCAAACCACTGTTAAGCAAAAGAACATTAGGGCTCGTCTCAATTTTGCTAAGAAACATCTCAATGATTGCCAAGACTTTTGGGAAAATACCTTGTGGACTGATTAGACAAAAGTTAAACTTTTTGGAAGGCAAATGTCCCGTTACATCTGACGTAAAAGGAACACAGCATTTCAGAAAAAGAACATCATACCAACAGTAAAATATGGTGGTGGTAGTGTGATGGTCTGGGGTTGTTTTGCTGCTTCAGGACCTGGAAGGCTTGCTGTGATAGATGGAACCATGAATTCTACTGTCTACCAAAAAATCCTGAAGGAGAATGTCCGGCCATCTGTTCTTCAACTCAAGCTGAAGCTATCTTGGGTGCTGCAACAGGACAATGACCCAAAACACACCAGCAAATCCCCCTCTGAATGGCTGAAGAAAAACAAAATGAAGACTTTGGAGTGGCCTAGTCAAAGTCCTGACCTGAATCCAATTGAGATGCTATGGCATGACCTTAAAAAGGCGGTTCATGCTAGAAAACCCTCAAATAAAGCTGAATTACAACAATTCTGCGAAGATGAGTGGGCCAAAATTCCTCCAGAGCGCTGTAAAAGACTCATTGCAAGTTATCGCAAACGCTTGATTGCAGTGGTTCGTTTACTTGGCAGTATGTAGATCGGGGTAATTACATTCAAGGCATTCATAGTCTGAGTCGCAATCTAATTGTATGGGTGGCTACCTACCAGGTAACGCTTGTGGTTGGTCAGCAAGTCGGCTAACGCCACGCCGTGTGGTTCGTTTATTTCACAGTATGTATATATATATATATATATAGCAAAATACCCGCGCTTCGCAGTGGAGAAGTAGTGTGTTAAATAAGTTATGAAAAAGAAAAGGGAACATTTTAAAAATAACGTAACATGATTGTCAATGTAATTGTTTTGCGACTGTTATGAGTGTCACTGTCATCAAAGATTTGATTCTCATTATTTCTTTCAATCAGGTTCGTATTTGGAGGACGTGTTGTGTTCAAGTTACATTCCGTGTTTGTCAACCATTGTAAAGATAACAGGTTTCATTTATCGATTCCTTTCTTACTACATCAACAAACAGCTCATCTACCTCTTTATCTGAGACGTGACACACTGCATGCACGGGGTTTTTTTTTACACTGTCTTCCTTTAGCAGGACATTGACTTTTTCCACCGTGTGCTTTGTTTCTGCAGTAGCTGCGCTTATGAACATGCTTGTATGTGTCAGACACTTCATATTGTTTTGCTGCCTTCTCAATTGTGTAACACTTTTTTGTTCTGCACTCTTTGGAGCTCTTTCCACGGCTTTATTTAATGTTAGCTAAGACCCCGGCACTTAAAAGTTTCTCTCGCAGTTTCGCTGAGTTTGTGCCAAACGCCACCCTGACCATCTCATCTTCCTTTCCATGAGCACAGTCCTTCGCGGCAGGCAGAGTGTTTCTATTGGATTGCCACTGACGGACGGCCTTAAATGGGCAGGCACTCAATTACGTGGGAGGCGTGATGATGTGAGACGCAAGACTTAACTCCGCCTCCCACGGCAACCGAGCTGCCCACTATGGCCGTATATAGAATATGAAAGTAGGTTCCAGTTATGACCATTACGCGTAGAATTTCGAAATGAAACCTGCCTAACTTTTGTAAGTAAGCTGTAAGGAATGAGCCTGCCAAATTTCAGCCTTCTACCTACACGGGAACTTGGAGAATTAGTGATGAGTCAGTGAGGGCTTTGCCTTTTATTAGTATAGATTATTATATCTTAATCATGCTTGAGTCTCCCCAGAATAATTTCAGTAATTTTTGTTTTTTTTATGTTTGGCAGAACAACTTGACTGCAGTGGTTACTCACGTGGCATGACCTGCCTAATTCAGTGCTTTCCACCCTGGATCCGCTTTGCCCAGTGTCTACGGCGGTATCGCGATACGGGTAGTGTGATGCCACACCTCTTCAATGCTGGGAAGTACTCCACGGTCTTTATCATGGTGACGTTTGCAGCCATTTACAACAATGCCAGGGGTGAGTATACCATTTGGGTTTATGTGCATACGCTGTATGTTTGTGTCTGGATATACACGTAGGGCCGGTTTATACTTCACACTCAGAACGCTTACTTGCCTGCCTCATGGCTGCCACGCGTTCTTTTGACACGTCCTCTGAGCACATCCTCGGAATTTAACGCAACGTGTGCGCAAGTTGCAGTAGCAAATATGGGTGGCGTGCGTGTTCAAGTCTTGGTATGTGACGTCAGCATCGTTGTTTACTATCAACATGTGACGTTGGGCTTGCAGTTCTAACAGGATCAGCCTGCGTGTTTCTATGTTTGATGAATGGCTCGATGTGATGAAGCAAATTATCAGACTTAAATGCATGGCAGGCGGATGTCCTCATGGTGCTTTTCTTCATCCATTTCTCACACAGGCAAAACGAGTGTCACATATTCCCCAATACAGTGGACCATCAAGAAGTGTGCAAACTGACGACATGAAGAATCATCAGTGAAACCTTGGGTCATGACCATAATTCATTCCAAAACTCTGGTCACAACCCGATTTGGTCGTGACCCGAAGTAATTTCCCCCATAGGATTGTATGTAAATACAATTAATCCGTTCCGGACAAAGTTCCCTCTAAGGAGTAGCATATAGTGAGCAAAAAACATTGTTTATGAGCGACATTTTGTTTAAGCCAAAAATTTATGAGCACCAATTTCCGCGATAAGTACGAGCGACGCCGTCGGAATGAGCGATCGTGCGGGAAGTATGAACGATGCTCTGAATTCGTATGAGCGATCGCTCACGCGTTCAACTTAGAGGGAACATTGGTTCCGGACCGTACAAACTGTATGTAAATACACTGCTCACAAAAATTAAAGGAACACTTTAAAGAAACACATTAGATACATCAGATCTCAATATGAAGTTGGATATCTATACAAATAACGACAGGGCAATGTCTTAGGAACAAAAGGATGCCAAGTCTTTTAATGGAAATAAAAGTTTTCTGCCTACAGAGGGCTCAATTGTGTAGACACCCTAAAATCAGAGTGAAATGAAGATGTGGCAGGCTTGTCCATTTTTTCAAAAACTTAATTTCTGCTACTCAAAATGCTTTTCAGTATCTTGTGTGGCCCCCACGAGCTTGTATGCATGCTGGACAACGTCGGGGCATGCTCCTAATGAGACGACGGATGGTGTCTTGTGGCATTTCCTCCCAGATCTGTATGAGGGCATCCCTGAGCTGTTGTACAGTCTGAGGAGCAACCTGGCGGTGCCTAATGGACCGAAACATAATGTCCCACAGATGTTCTATTGGGTTTAAGTCAGGGGATCGTGAAGGCCATTCAATTGTTTCAATTCCTTCATCCTCCAGGTACTGCCTGCATACTCTTGCCACATGAGGCCGGGCATTGTCGTGCATTAGGAGGAAACCAGGACCTACTGCACCAGCGTAGGGTCTGACAATGGGTCCAAGGATTTCATCCTGATACCTAATGGCAGTCAAGATGCCGTTGTCTAGCCTGTGGAGGTCTGTGAGTCGCTCCATGGATATGCCTCCAAGATCATCACTGACCCACCACCAAACCAGTCATGCTAAACGATGTTACAGGCAGCATAATATTCTCCACGGCTTCTCCTGACCCTTTCACGGCTTTCACATATACTCAGGGTGAACCTGCTCTCATCTGTGAAAAGCACAGGACGCCAGTGGTGGACCTGCCAATTCTGGTATTCTATGGCAAATGCCAATTGAGCTCCCCTGTGCTGTGCAGTGAGCACAGGGCGCAGTAGACATTTGGGCCCTCAGGCAACCCTCATGAAGTCTGTTTCTGATTGTTTGGTCAGAGACATTCACACCAGTGGCCTGCTGGAGGTCATTTTGTAGGGCTCTGGCAGTGCTCATCCTGTTCCTCCTTGCCCAAAGGAGCAGATACTGGTCCTGCTGATGGGTTATGGACCTTCTATGGCCCTCTCCAGCTCTCCTAGAGTAACTGCTTGTCTCCTAGAATCTCCTCCATGCCCTTGAGACTGTGCAGGGAGACACAACAAACCTTCTGGCAATAATACACATTGATGTGCCATCCTGGAGAAGTTGGACTACCTGTGCAACCTCTGTAGGGTTCAGCTATCGACTCATGCTACCAGTAGTTACACTGACTGTAGCCAAATGCAAAACTAGTGAAGAAACAGTCAGAAAAGATGAGGAGGGAAAAATGTCAGTGGCCTCCACCTGTTCAACCATTCCTGTTTTGGGGGCCATCTCATTGTTGCCCCTCTAGTGCATCCATCCATCCATCCATCCTCTTCCGCTTATCCGAGGTCGGGTCGGGGGCAGCAGCAAGCAGAGGCCCAGACTTCCCTCTCCCGGCCACTTCTTCCAGCTCTTCGGGAGAATCCCAAAGGCGTTCCCAGGCCAGCCGGAGACATAGTCCCTCCAGCGTGTCCTGGGTCTTCCCGGGGCCTCCTCCCGGTTGGGCGTGCCGGAACACCTCACCAGGGAGGCGTCCAGGAGGCATCCTGATCAGATGCCGAGCCACCTCATCTGACTCCTCTCGATGTGGAGGAGTAGCGGCTCTACTCTGAGCCCCTCCCGGATGACTGAGCTTCTCACCCTATCTTTAAGGGAAAGCCCAGACACCCTGCGGAGGAAACTCATTTCAGCCGCTTGTATTCGTGATCTCGTTCTTTCGGTCACTACCCATAGCTCATGACCATAGGTGAGGGTAGGAGCGTAGATCGACTGGTAAACTGAGAGCTTTGCCTTACGGCTCAGCTCCTTTTCCCCACGACAGACCTATGCAGAGCCCGCATCACTGCGGATGCCGCACCGATCCGCCTGTCGATCTCACGCTCCATTCTTCCCTCACTCGTGAACAAGACCCCGAGATACTTGAACTCCTCCACTTGGGGCAGGATCTCTCCCCAACCCTGAGAGGGCACTCCACCCTTTTCCGGCTGAGTACCATGCTCTCGGATTTGGAGGTGCTGATTCTCATCCCAGCCTTCACACTCAGCTGCGAACCGATCCAGAGAGCTGAAGATCACGGCCTGATGAAGCAAACAGGACAACATCATCTGCAAAAGCAGTGACCCAATCCTGAGTCCACCAAACCGGACCCCTTCAACACCCTGGCTGCGCCTAGAAATTCTGTCCATAAAAGTTATGAACAGAATGGTGACAAAGGGCAGCCCTGGCGGAGTCCAACTCTCACTGGAAGCGGGCTCGACTTACTGCGGCAATGCGGACCAAGCTCTGACACGGTTGTACAGAGACCGAACAGCTCTTATCAGGGGTCCGGTACCCCATACTCCCGAGCACCCCACAGGATTCCCGAGGGACACGGTCGAATGCCTTTTCCAAGTCCACAAAACACATGTAGACCGGTCGGGCAAACTCCCATGCACCCTCAGGACTCTGCTAAGGGTGAAGAGCTGGTCCACTGTTCCGCGACCAGGGCGAAAACCACACTGTTCCTCCTGAATCCGAGGTTGACTATCCGGCGGACCCTCCTCTCCAGAACCCCGAATAGACTTTTCCAGGGAGGCTGAGGAGTGTGATCCCTCTATAGTTGGAACACACCCTCCGGTCCCCTTTTAAAGAGGGGACCACCACCCCGGTCTGCCAATCCAGAGGCACTGTCCCGATGTCCATGCGATGTTGCAGAGGCGTGTCAACCAAGACAGTCCTACAACATCCAGAGCCTTAAGGAACTCGGTATCTCATCCACCCCGGGCCCTGCCACCAAGGAGTTTTTGACCACCTCGGTGACTTCAGTCCCAGAGATGGGAGAGCCCACCTCAGAGTCCCCAGGCTCTGCTTCCTCGTGGAAGGCATGTTAGTGGGATTGAGGAGGTCTTGAAGTACTCCTCCCACCGACCCACAGCGTCAGTGAGGTCAGCAGCGCACCATCCCCACCATATACGGTGTTGACACTGCACTGCTTCCCCTCCTGAGGCGCGGACGGTGGACCAGAATCTCCTCGAAGCCGTCCGAAGTCGTTCTCCATGGCCTCTCCAAACTCCTCCCATGCCCAAGTTTTGCCTCAGCAACAACCGGCCAGCGTTCGCTTGGCCTGCGGTACCTATCAGCTGCCTCCAGAGACCCACAGGACAAAAAGTCCTATAGGACTCCTTCTTCAGCTTGACGGCATCCCTCACGCGGTGTCCACCAGCGGGTTGGGGATTGCCGCCACGACAGGCACCGACCACCTTGCGGCCACAGCTCCGGTCAGCCGCCTCAACAATAGAGGCACGGAACATGGCCCATTGGACTCAATGTCCCCACCTCCCTCGGGGCGTGGTTGAAGTTCTGCGGAGGTGGGAGTTGAAGCTACTTCTGACAGGGGACTCTGCCAGCCGTTCCCAGCAGACCCTCACAACACGTTTGGGCCTACCAGGTCTGACCGGCATCTTCCCCACCATCGAAGCCAACTCACCACCAGGTGGTGATCAGTTGACAGCTCCGCCCCTCTCTTCACCCGAGTGTCCAAGACATATGGCGCAAGTCCGGCGACCGACCACAAAGTCGATCATCGACCTGAGGCCTAGGGTGTCCTGGTGCCAAGTGCACATATGAACACCCTTATGCTTGAACATGGTGTTCGTTATGGACAATCCGTGGCGAGCACAGAAGTCCAATAACAAAACACCGCTCGGGTTCAGATCGGGGCCATTCCTCCCAATCACGCCCTTCCAGGTCTCACTGTCATTGCCCACGTGAGCATTGAAGTCTCCCAGCAAAACGAGGGAATCCCCAGAAGGTATGCCCTCTAGCAACCCCTCCAGAGACTCCAAAAGGGTGGATACTCCAAACTGCTGTTGGCATATGCACAAACAACAGTCAGGACCCTTCCCCCACCCGAAGGCGGAGGGAGGCCACCCTCTCGTCCACGGGGTAAACCCCAATGCACAGGCTCCGAGTCGGGGGGCCATAAGTATGCCCACACCTGCTCGGCCTCTCACGGGGCAACTCCAGAGTGGTAGAGAGTCCAGCCCCTCTCAAGGAGATTGGTTCCAGAGTCCAAGCTGTGCATCGAGGTGAGTCCGACTATATCTAGCCGGAACCTCTCGACCTCGCGCACTAGCTCAGGCTCCTTCCCCTTCAGAGAGGTGACATTCCACGTCCCAAGAGCCAGTTTCTGTAGCCGAGGATCAGACCGCCAAGGTCCCCGCCTTCGGCCACCACCCAACTCACACTGCACCCGACCTCCTTGGCCCCTCCCATAGGTGGTGAGCCCATGGGGAGGCCCTCTAGTGCATCTGTTGTTAATTTCATTAACACCACAGCAGCTGAAACTGATTAACAACCCCCTCTGCTACTTAACTGACCAGATTAATATCCCATAAGTTTCATTGACTTTATGCTATACTCTGCTTAAAAAGTGTTCCTTTAATTCTTTTGAGCAGTATATATTTTTTTTAAGATTTTTAACCACAAATATAGTTAATTATACCATAGAATGCACAGTGTAATAGCAAACTAAATGTAAAACATTGAATAACACTGAGACAACCTTGAACAGAGAAAACTAACCTTGCAGGAGTTCACGCTACAGCCTTACGAACCGCTTGCTGTAAACACTTTTTTTTTTTTTTAATGAGTTGTAAACACAGGGGTAAAAATAAAAATTTGAAAAATCCTTAATTTATACAAAAACTCATCATAAACAACCAAGTAAACTAACCTTGTATGAGTCGAGTTCTGGCATCAAGGAAGTGAGCAGGAAGCTAGGTGGAAAGGAGATTACAGTTTTGAGGTAAAGTACCTCTGCGCGATGCACATCTGACCGAGAACAATGTACTGTACAGGAAGAGACTGAACACATGCATAAATCACCGGTGCGTACAAACCGGAAGGGAAACGACATAGAGCACAAGGAGCGCAGAGCGAAAGCTGGCACAAACACTAATGTGCAAGCACGCACGTCTGACCGAGAACAATGCAACACGTGCGGAATTCATCGGCGGGTACAAACCGGAAGGGAAACTGGCTTGTTCGTCAATTGAGTGTTTGGTCGAGAACAGTTTCAAAAGTTTAGCGAACTTTTTGGTCATGACCCGATTTGTACGTGTTCAGAGACATTCGTGACCCGAGGTTCCACTGTATAGACAAAATGCACGGCCACCAAATGCCAGTATTGCGTCAGCTCGCCTGTTGACAACATGTTGCAAAAAATCTTATTTTATCGCACTTGTTTCCTAATATTGTGTTGTGGTATTTCAGAAAACAAGTTATTTATTTCGTAAAATTAGAGACAAAAAAAGTTGAACAGCAAAACCTTTTAACCTTCTTTACTAGAGGCAAGGACAATATTCAGGAAAAAAAGTAGTGATGGTACCAAAAGTATACCAAGTACTAGTGCTTCAAGTTTAGAAGAAACAAAGAAAACAGAAAAATGCCGATACTTCAGAATGTGCAATACAAACCAAAAAGATAAAAGGAAACTTTGTTAGGCAATATGATAAGGTGTAGTTAAAGTTTGATTTCATTGTAACCCCTGGCAGTGAACTATCGCCACGGCCTTTGTATGTAGTATAATTTACAAATATTTTTACATTGAGAAATAAATGGATGCGTTAAAAATGAAACTGACTCTTTGGGATAGTCGCGTATAACAGGAAGACATAGAAATGTTCCACTTTTGGGAGAATTTTTAATTGCTGCTGCTGTCAACCAGAAAGTCATATTCAACATAATAAGTCGATATTTAAGGGCATTAGCGGAAAACTGCAAAAATTATTTCCCTGGAAATGAGGATCCTCGTAAAGATAACCTCTGAATTAATAATCCCTTCTTGGAAGATATAAAGTCATGTGCATTCAATCTTCGTGAAAAAGAAAAGCTGATTGAGTTGTCTTCTGATGTCACTCTGGTGTTCAGGCCTAAAATGCGACCATTGTCTTAATTTTGGATATCACTCGGAAAAGAATATCCATCTCTGAGTTATAAAGCAATCAAATTGTTGGCCATTTTTTCAACTTCCTATTTGTGTGAAAAGACTTTTTCAGCCTTTCCAGTAATAAAAAACCAAACAGAAAAATCAAATGGATGTTAATGCAGTGCTTTGTCTCTCAGAAACAACACTGCAACCACGTATATCAAATTTTCTAACAAAGAAGCAGCAGCAGATGACACACTAACTAAAAATTGTCATTTTGTAACATTAGGTTTAATAAATAAAATACTTTCTGCATTGGTTTTTATTTCTGTCTTAGCCGTCTGCAAAATATTTTTGCCAGTCTGCAGGTGTAAAAAGGTTGAAGAACGCTGGTTTAGAGTCAAACCCTCAAAAAACAATGGACATTTCTTTTGATGTTTGGAACCAATCTAACAACTGCAGCCAGACTACCACCCTGATCTGACCGGAAACCGGCTGCAAAGTAAACACACGAAGACAAACTACCTTTGTTCATAGACACAAACTTAATAGGTATTTGCAATGTGTTAGTCAAGCATAGCGTGTGGCAGATGCAGTCCTAAGTGTTCATACAATAGTAGTGCTTCACCCTGTAGTGGACCTTGTGTCAAGCGATGCAATGCTAGACATAGAAAATTCAATATCTTGGTTTATTTCAATGCAGCCTTGATTCAGCAAGATGACTCTCTTGCAATAAAAAAGCTGAGCTGGATGAACATTAGAACACTCTGGACGAGAACAGGCCATTCAGCCCAACAAAGCTCGCCAGTCCTACCCACTTATTTCTTCCAAAAAAACATCAAGTCGAGTTTTGAAAGTCCCTAACGTCTTACTGTCTGCCACACTACCTGGTCGCTTATTCCAAGTGTCTATCGTTCTTTGTGTAAAGAAAAACTTCCTAATGTTTGTGCGAAATTTACCCTTAACAAGTTTCCAGCTGTGTCCCCGTGTTCTTGATGAACTCATTTTAAAATAACAGTCTCGATCCACTGTACTAATTCCATTCATAATTTTAAACTCTTCATTCATGTCACCTCTTAAACTTCTTTTGTTTAAACTGTAAAGGCTCAGCTCTTTTCATCTTTCCTCATAATTCATCCCCTGTAGCCCCGTAATCAGCCCAGTCGCTCTTCTCTGGACCTTCTCTAGTGCTGTTATGTCCTTTTTGTAGCCTGGAGACCAAAACTGCACACAGGACTCCAGATGAGGCCTCACCAGTGTGTTATAAGGCTGAGCAGAACCTCCTGTGACTTGAACTCCACACATCAAGGCGCTATATAACCTGACATTCTGTTAGCCTTCTTAATGGCTTCTGAACATTGTCAGGAAGTCGATAGCTTAGAGTCCACCATGACTCCTAAATCCTTCTCATAAGGTGGACTCTCGATTTTCCAACCGCCCATTGTGTATTCAAACCTAACATTTTGACTTCCTATGTGTAATTCTTTACATTTACTGACATTAAATTTCACCGTCCACAAATCTGCCCAAGCCTGTCTGCTATCCAAGTCCTTCTGTGATGATATAACGGATTCCAAATTATCTGCTAATCCACCTGTCTTGGTATCATCTGCAAACTTAACCAGCTTGTTCCTTATATTCCAATCTAAATCATTTATATATATTAAAAATAGCAGCGGCCACTAGCACTGCCCCCTGCTGGTCACCACTCTTAACATTGGCCAGTTCTGATGAGGTTCCTCACACCATCACCCTCTGCTTCCTGTGTCTGAGCCAATTCTGCACACATCTAAAAACATCACCCTGAACTGCCACTTCATTTAATTTGATGCCCACCCTCTCATGTGGCACCTTATCAAATGCTTTCTGAAAGTCCTCATCTATAATATCATCTGCTCCACTCTGGTCGTATCCTATTGTTGCCTCCTCATAGAATTCAAGGATGTTAGTAAAACACGAGTGAAAAGAAGTGAGTTTTTAATCTTGTTTTAAACAGTTCAATTGTAGATGACTCCTTGATACGATGAGGTAGAGAGTTCCACAGGCGAGGGGCAGCAGTCGCAAAGGCCCTGTCCCCCTTGGTTTTACATTTGGTACGAGGGACAACAAGAGACAACTGACCAGAAGATCTAAGCACTCTGGATGGCTGGTGTAAAACACACAGTTCAGATAAATAGGCAGAAGCAAGCCCTCTTCTGAGCCCAAGCTGACTGTTCCTAATAACTCCTGTCCTTGCCAGGTGTTGCTCAATCTTCTCCTTAATAATTCCTTCCATTAATTTTCCTGTGATGCATGTTAAGCTTACTGGCCTAGGTAGTGAGGTAGTGCAGAGCAAACAGTACTGCAGCATGCTAGTTTCTATGAGTATTCTCCTGGACAAAACATGTAACATAGCAAAGTTTATCATCTCTTATATATATTTCTCTTCTGGTTCGTCCTGCTTCCTCTTCAAACCCGGTCACGTCACGTCACCGCCCTACTGTATATCTAGCCTGACCGCGTGACCTTTCACTTTGGTGGTGACGTGACACAAATTGGGTCATGAGAGGAGCGGGGAACGCGGTAGTCCGAAGGAGGAGTAGGAATCGAGAAAAGCAGTGCGGGGGTGTATGGGAGGCCGCAGCATAGCTGGGAGGGGGGCAAGGGGGGGGCATCTGTCCCAGGCGCAGCATCCTGGGGGTGCCAAATTGATGTTACAAAATTTTAGAATGAAATGTTTTCCATTCTTAAATGCACTAAAAAGTTAATAAAAAACATTTGCATACTCAGTCCATCACTCCATCGGTATGAGGATATCTTTTTTCGTTGTTTTTTGTCTCTTTCTGATTTCGAAGCACGTATTAGTTCTGTATACCCAACAGACGATAATTTATCCCCTCCACTACTCTATCATGCTTGACTCCCACCCAGAAACATTTTTGACGTTATTAAACAAGTCACGCGACTGACATGAGGCATTAGTGTATCACTGTCTAAGTTGCTGCAAACGCCATTTCTGTGTGCCAAGTGATACATTTTGATGAACTAATCGATAAATTTGCAGCAGCAAAGGTTAGGAAAATTTCTCTTTGAAGTTAATAATTACATTTAAAGCATTATACAGTACATCAAACTATTTTTTTTACTTTATACTAACTTAATTTTCAGGTTATTATATTATTATATCCAATGTAATGCTTAAGTTTTTGCAATGCTATATTTGAATAATATTTTTAAATAATTATATTTTCGAACTACCATTGTTGTCTTAATTATTTTACTTCGTTCTATCTTTATAAATTTAAACCTTAAATAAATTAAAAATTAAAATATTAAAAAATGTAAAGCTATTTAAAATAAAAAAATATGACTTTTTTTCTTAAAATGCATTTTTTAAAAATTTCTTTCCCTTCCCCATTGCATTTTGGCCAACAGTAGGGGGCGCGAAATCTTCAGTTATCTCCGGGCGCTGAAAACCCCAGCTACACCTCTGCAGCCAACGTGGGGAAGGGTTTGGAAGAGGAGGAATAGGAATTGAGAAACGCCATGTAGGGGGGGGGCCTGGGTTTGAAGAGGAAGCAGGACGAGCCAGAAGAGAAATTTATAGAAGAGACTAGCAGATTACCCGGTAGCTTCGCTCACTGAGTGGAAGGGAAAAATTTGTGGCTCTCATGAGGCAACGGCATTAATGACCCAATTCTATGACAGATTTGCCCTCGCATTTTAAATGTCAGAATTAAGCCAGACTCCTCGGTAGCAGCTGTGGTGCCAAATGATGTCATCTGAAAACACGAATTGCATTTCCTATTGTTCTGCAGAAAGTGAGTTGAATGTGGATTTGCGCCAGAAATAAGAGACAACAACGGTTCAGCTGGATGGCTTAAAGGTGTTAATTCCACCGTGCCGTCTAAACAACACATCCCACGTGATTCAAATTTAACCCTCTGTGCTTGGCAGTACTCACACATGATGTCCATTTCTCCTATTGTAACTTTTGGATGTAGGCAATAATCTTTTTCAATGTTATAATCGAATCCCTCCATATACAGACCCTGACACCTGTGTGACGTAGTAGCCTGTGAATACTGCATCCGTTGAATTCGATTCTGTTCAGCATGTTGTTCTGGTGTTTGTGAGGCCGTCAATTGTGATTTCCGTATACGTTGTTCAGTGAGCCTGCGAGTCTTCTCTCTCGATCTGATTCTGTCTCACTTTCTCGGTGTAACTTGACTGTTGTGGTCATACATAATTTCCATTTCAAATGCGAAAAGAATTTTATATATACAGGTACTCCTCACTTTACGTCCACTCGCACTTACGACCAATCGAGTTTCGACCTGCAATTCGGGGAATCCCCTTTCTCAGCTTGAGTGTCCGTCAGTGACATGCGCACTGAGCGTACTAAAGGCTTGCTATGCGTTTTTTTCAGTCAGTTTCATTCCTACAAGCAGTCACTGTGTAACCTTGTTTTTTTATTTTTTTTTTTACATATTTGTAACCCCAAAATAGTACAGATGTTGACGAAAAGAAAAAGTATGGCATCATCTGGAGAAATTAAGAAACACGACCTTGAAGTGAAAATAAAAATCATACAAGACTACGAAGCTGGTAAAACAGTTAAAGAAATAGCACGTGACTTGAAATTGGCACATTCGACAATTTCAACGATTTTAAAGGATAAAGTTAGAGTGAAAGAGGTGGTGAAATCATCGACAGGATTTAAAGCCATAATAACTAGGCAGCGAAAAGGTCTTATTAAAGAGATGGAGAAATTATTGGCGATCTGGTTTGACAACCAGATACAAAATAATATGCCGATAAGCCTTTTAATAATTCAAGCTAAGGCACGCAGTATCTTTGAGACTTTGAAGGCACATGAAGGTGAAAAATCGACAGAATCATTTACAGCAAGCCATGGATGGTTTCAGCGGTTTAGGTGGAGATTCAATCTGCATAATTGGAGAATCAGTGGTGAGGCGGCCAGCGGGGATGTAGAAGCAGCAGAAAAATTTGTTGACGAATTGGATGAAATAAGTAAATTATTATCTGCCCGAAACAGATATTCAATGTGGATGAAACCAGGCTGTGATGAAAAAAAATGCCTGAAAGGTACTATGTGCACAAAGAAGCTAAGGCAATGCCCGGTTTCAAAGCTTTTAAAGACAGGATCACGTTGTTGTTGGGAGGGAATGCCGCTGGGTTCAAGTTAAAGCCTTTCCTGGACTATTGCTCCAAAAACCCACGTGCATTAAAGAACGTGTCACAAGAACGAGACATGGACAGATAAAGAGTTGGGGCAGCCACCCGTATAATGTGGTATCCTGGCTGCAAAAGGTCGTTTTATCAAACAATCAGCACTGAAGTGCATTCAACTGAGTCCAGAACAAGACTGAAACAAAGGAAAAGGGGCAGGTTTTAAAGGGGGAGACAGGAAGTGAGGTCATATGGATCTGGCACGTGGTCTTCCACTATTGGCTCATAGCCGGACGTGACATCAGAGGGACTGGAGCTGGTGTGGCCGACTTCCATTGGCTCAGTCCCGGAAGTGATGTCAGGAGAGCCAGGTGAAATCCCCCGGGAATGGTCTACAGGCAAGGGAGAAAATGACTCAGTGCACTCTACCACACCCCGGCATGCCTCCGAACTGCCTTCACTCGAGCCCTTTAGCTGCCTCCCATGCGCACGTGTGTGACAAACGTTAGTAAAAACAGTCTGCCCGTTTACTATCGTGGAAATAAAAAGGCATGGATGACGCAACCTTTATTTTAAGATTGATTTTTGAACTGCTTCATACCCACAGTCCAGCATTATTGTTTGGAAATGGGAGTTCCATTTAAAATTATTCTCCTGCTTGATAATGCTCCAGGCCACCTCCGGCATCTCAATGATTTACTACAATGGATCAGGGCGCTATAGCTACGTTCAAAGCGTTTTATTTGTGCACGACTTTTTCCCAAGGTATAGCAGCAACAGAAAATGATCTAGTAACCCTTCGTGATTTTTGGAAATCGTACAGTATTTTAGATTGCATTAAAAACATTAAATCAGCTTGGGACGAAGTGACAGATAAGTGTATGCAAGGCATACGGAAAAAATGCATAAAAAGTTTCGATCCTATATTCCCGGCGCAAGCTCCTCGCTTATCGACCAATTTGCTTAGCGACGTAGTCGTCGGAACGGAACTCGGTCGTAAAGTGAGGAGTACCTGTATACACTCACCTAAAGGATTATTAGGACCACCATACTAATACGGTGTTTGACCCCCTTTCGCCTTCACAACTGCCTTAATTCTACGTGGCATTGATTCAACAAGGTGCTGAAAGCATTCTTTAGAAATGTTGGCCCATATTGATAGGATAGCATCTTGCAGTTGATGGAGATTTGTGGGATGCACATCCAGGGCACGAAGCTCCTGTTCCACCACATCCCAAAGATGCTCTATTGGGTTGAGATCTGGTGACTGTGGGGGCCATTTTAGTACAGTGAACTCATTGTCATGTTCAAGAAACCAATTTGAAATGATTCGAGCTTTGTGACATGGTGCATTATCCTGCTGGAAGTAGCCATCAGAGGATGGGCACATGGTGGTCATGAAGGGATGGACATGGTCAGAAACAATGCTCAGGTAGCCCGTGGCATTTAAACGATGCCCAATTGGCACTAAGGGGCCTAAAGTGTGCCAAGAAAACATCCCCCACACCATTACACCATTACACCACCACCACCAGCCTGCACAGTGGTAACAAGGCATGATGGATCCATGTTCTCATTCTGTTTACGCCAAATTCTGACTCTACCATTTGAATGTCTCAACAGAAATCGAGACTCATCAGACCAGGCGACATTTTTCTAGTCTTCAACTGTCCAATTTTGGTGAGCTCGTGCAAATTGTAGCCTCTTTTTCCTATTTGTAGTGGAGATGAGTAGTACCCGGCGGGGTCTTCTGCTGTTGTAGCCCATCCGCCTCAAGGTTGTGCGTGTTGTGGCTTCACAAATGCTTTGCTGCATACCTCGGTTGTAACGAGTGGTTATTTCAGTCAAAGTTGCTCTTCTATCAGCTTGAATCAGTCGGCCCATTCTCCTCTGACCTCTAGCATCAACAAGGCATTTTCGCCCACAGGACTGCCGCATACTGGATGTTTTCCCTTTTCACACCATTCTTTGTAAACCCTAGAAATGGTTGTACGTGAAAATCCCAGTAACTGAGCAGATTGTGAAATACTCAGACCTGCCCGTCTGGCACCAACAACCATGCCATGCTCAGAATTGCTTAAATCACCTTTCTTTCCCATTCTGACATTCAGTTTGGAGTTCAGGAGATTGTCTTGACCAGGACCACACCCCTAAATGCATTGAAGCAACTGCCATGTGATTGGTTGATTAGATAATTGCATTAATGAGAAATTGAACAGGTGTTCCTAATAATCTTTTAGGTGAGTGTATAATATATATATATATATATATATATATATATATATAATTTTCACTCTGTTATATTGCAGCCATTTGCTAAAATCATTTAAATTAATTTTTTTTCCTCATTAATGTACACACAGCACCCCATATTGACAGACAAAAAATAACTTTTGAAATTGTTGCAGATTTATTAAAAAAGAAAAACTGAAATATCACATGGTCCTAAGTATTCAGACCCTTTGCTGTGACACTCGTATATTTAACTCCGGTGCTTTCCATTTCTTCTGATCATCCTTGAGGTCACCTTCATTTGAGTCCAGCTGTGTTTGATTCTACAGATTGGACTTGATTAGGAAAGCCACACACCTGTCTGTCTATATAAGACCTTACAGCTCACAATGCACGTCAGAGCAAATGAGAATCATGAGGTCAAAGGAACTGCCTGAAGAGCTCAGAGACAGAATTGTGGCAAGGCACAGATCTGGCCAAGGTTACAAAAATTTCTGCTGCACTTAAGGTTCCCAGTGGCCTCCATAATCCTTAAATGGAAGACGTTTGGGACGACCAGAACCCTTCCTAGAGCTGGCTGTCCGGCCAAGCTGAGCTACCGGGGAAGAAGAGCCTTGGTGAGAGAGGTAAAGATGAACCCAAAGATCACTTTGGCTGAGCTCCATAGATGCAGTCAGGAGATGGGAGAAAGTTGTAGAAAGTCAACCATCACTGCAGCCCTCCACCAGTCAGGGCTTTATGGCAGAGTGGCCTGTCGGAAGTCTCTCCTCAGTGCAAGACACATGACAGCCCGCATGGAGTTTGCGTAAAAGACACCTGAAGGACTCTGAGATGGTGAGAAATAAGATTCTCTGGTCTGATGAGACCAAGATAGAACTTTTTGGCCTTAATTCTAAGCCGTATGTGTGGAGACAACCAGGCACTGCTCATCACTTGTCCAATACAGTCCCCACAGTGAAGCATGGCGGTGGCAGCATCATGCTGTGGGGGTGTTTTTCAGCTGCAGGGACAGGACGACTTGTTGCAATCGAGGGAAAGATGAATACGGCCAAGTACAGAGATATCCTGGACAAAAACCTTCTCCAGAGTGCTAAGAAACCTCAGACTGGGACGAAGGTTTACCTTCCAACAAGACAATGACCCTAAGCACACAGCTAAAATAACTTGAAGGAGTGGCTTCACAACAACTCTGTGACTGTTCTTGAATGGCCCAGCCAGAGCCCTGACTTAAACCCAATTGAGCATCTCTGGAGAGACCTAAAAATGGCCGTCCACCAACGTTTACCATCCAACCTGACAGAACTGGAGAGGATCTGCAAGGAGGAATGGCAGAGGATCCCCAAATCCAGGTGTGAAAAACTTGTTACATCTTTCCCAAGAAGACTCACGGCTGTATTAGCTCAAAAGGGGGCTTCTACTAAATACTGAGCAAAGGGTCTGAATATTTAGGACCAGGTGAGATTTCAGTTTTTCTTTTTTAATAAATCTGCAACAATTTCAAAAATTCTTTTTTTTTTGTCTGTCAGTATGGGGTGCTGTGTGTACATTAATGAGGGAAAAATAATTTAAATGATTTTAGCAAATGGCTGCAATATAACAAAGAGTGAAAAATTGAAGGGGGTCTGAATACTTTCCATATCCACTGTATGTATGTGTGTATAAATAAATATATATATATATATTGTGAACGGCACCCGGGCACAGACAGGCGGACATGTTGTTTTTCAACCACCACACGTTTATTTACAATATTTACAAGAATAATTTGGTCACAAAGACCCAGTCCAATGGTCACACAGACCTCAATCACGTGCACAAACCCCAAACAGTTACAAAGTCCTGGCCACAATGCCTTTCTTCGGGCCGCCTCCACTCTCCACTGCTTCGTCCTCCTTCCACCGACTCCAGCCCTGAATGAAGGAGCGGCCCTTTATGGAGGACCGGATGAGCCCAGGTGTTCCGGCAATCTACTTCTGGCCACGCCCAAGTGTGGCGGAAGTGCCGGCTGTCCTCCCGGCTGCTCTCCGGCGCGTCATAAATCTTCCCCAGCACTTCCTGGTGTGGCGGGAGTGCTGGGAAACAAGTCCCAAGGCATTGGGGCGCCTCCTGGCGGTGACCACGGGCCCCTACAGGGAAGGGCTTCCATGCCCTCGACCCGTGGCCCCAAAGCAACCGGAAGGCAAACCCCGTGGTCCAGGCAGGGCTCTGACCCTCTTCCGGTCCCTCCTGGCGTCCCGGCGGGTCATGGCCCCTGGCATCCCTGACAATATATATATATATATATATATATATATATATATATATATATATAAGAGATTATTGAGTGCAAACTGATCGCTATCCAAAATTCTGAAACAATCTTCATTCCCATAATCTCTATCCTTCCTTCCGACACCAATCTCCCTTTTAAATTTAAACGCACACAATTCCCACTCAGACTCGCCTTCTCCATGACTATCAACAAGTCCCAAAGACAAACGTTTGCAAATATTTGCGTTAATCTACAACAACCAGTCTTCAGCCACGGTCAGTTGCACGTGGCTTTTTCTAGGGTCAGATCTTTCGACTCATTATCTGTTGTCTCCAGCAAAACACCGATTCACAACTGCGTCTTTCAAGAAGTATTCCTTTCTCACCGTTTTCCGTTCCTATTCTTACACCATTCGGGCGTCAGCTAGTTAGCAGTATTTTGGCAAAATAGAAGTGCAACTTTAAGCCAGGAAATAGTAAAGATGACAAACACACAGAGTGCCAGGTCAGCGAGTAAAGCAACACGAAGAACAGTCTCTGCCAGACTTGCTTATGAAGCCAGGAAGGGTGAGCGCTGCTGGTGACATAGCTACTCTCCAAAGGAAGCACAAGTTTGATTCTACCTGTGTTTTTGATTCACTAAATATACAGCATAATAATATATGATGCACAAAAAATATTTTAACTATTAAGGTAAGAGGTAATACACCAGTGACCGTCTTAGCACGGTAAGTCTTCACAGGAAAGCTGATGATACGTAAAAATCCATCCGAGTAATCTGCAGGACTAACACATAACCAAACGAATTCACAAGTAAAGGAAAGCATTAGTGTATTACCACTCCTTGGAAAACACGAGCAGATAATGCTGGAAGAAATGCAACATATCTGTGAAAACTGAGAATATTCCTTTAATTCGTTCTTGGCATTGGAAAAAAAAGGTCAAACAATTCATAAATAAGGCATCAAATAGATGTAAGCAATTGGAAGTTTCATTCCGCGAACTTCCTTGTCTTAAATTGGCCTCTGGATCATAGTCCTTAACATTAACTTAGATATTATGCTACGACTTTTAGCGCTAAAAGTAACTTTCAAATTTAACCCACCAACTACGCCAAGTGTTTTGCCACGGACTCAGACAACGAACTGTCCAGTTGTAAGAAGCTGCTCCCGAGGACCTTTGCAATCCAGATGTCATGGGTTCATAAGCTGACCACCCAACAGCTACCAAAGTGCAAAATGAGGTGCCCTGGGATGGATCATGGTGCAATTCTACAACAAAAATGATGTTCCTGATAGTTTTTGAGATAGTGTGGTGGTGCAGTACTTACCGCTATGGCCGAAAGGCTCCAGTGACCTGACTTAATAACCTGCCCTGCTCACTCTTTGTATGGAGTTGGCACATTCTTCTTGTGTTACTCAAGGATGTCCAGCTACTCCATCTCAAAAAGCTGTGTATTATATTGATTATTATCTCTAAATGGGCCGAGCGTGAGTGATTATGTCCTGTTATGGGAGTTGCTAGACTCAAAAATAAATTGGCTGGGCCTGAAATAGGAGGATAGTTATGTCATACAAAAACAGTAAAAATACAAATAGTTCATTTCCTTTTTTTTTTAATTACAAGATTAGTGGTTGGCAAAATCCTATAGCTGTGTGGAAAGTCACTCCTCCACAGAACACAATTGTTTACACACCTGTGGGGAATTTTGATCAGGAGCAAAATTAACAGAACATGCAGTTGGAATTATTGAGCCTGACCTCTTTTTACAAAAACACCCATCCATCTTCCAAACCCAGCAACCTAGAGCAGACTCGCAATGACACAGTAAAACATCCCAGTAAACATCAGATGCAACACAACTGAACAACCCCTGGACAGGGCGCAAGTCTTTATTCACATAGTCATACATCTGGGCCAATTTACTATCACCAATCCACCTAACCTGTCTGGAGGAAAACCATATGGACGCAGCAAGAACATGCAAACTCCACACACGGAGTACCAGAGACTTGAACCCCAGCCTCCTTGTGGTCAGGCAGCAGCATCACCAGCTGCCCCCTTTTAAATAAACATGTACATGAGTTATTGGAAGTAATGCTATAGTTATCAGCCACCTACAGCTTGATAGGCTGAATGCTCTTCTCCAGTTTGTTAAATGCCTTATGACCTATTTATGTTTTAATTTATGTGCTTTCATTTCTCTCGTAGAGCGCCCTCAGCTGGCATCTGGAGTGAAAGTGTATCTCTGCTTGTGGGTGCTGACCACCTGCCTCAGTGCCATTGCCACCATCACATGGGACCTTCGGATGGACTGGGGCTTAGTTCGTGGGCAGCGTTTGCTACGAGAGGAGACCGTCTACTCACATGCAGTAAGGCCTCATTTGTATCTAGGCAGAGGAGTGCTTGAATGCCTTTGCCATTTATAGTGTTTCTGGGTCCCCCTGGTGGAGTCTAGAAGCAGCTGCAAGTTTTCACTGATCGTCACGGCCGGAGGATATGGAGAAATATTGCAGCTAAAATGAGATAGATAGATAAGAAAGGCACTATATGATATATAGATAGGGATGGGACTACATAACTACATAATAGATAGATAAGCAAGGCACTATATAATAGATAGATAGATAGATAGATAGATAGACAGATGTGAAAGGCACTATATAATAGATAGATAGATAGATAGATAGATAGATACAGTAGGTATGTAAAACACTATAAGAAATAGATTCAAGATTCTCAGGATTCATAGCTAGAGAGATATGAAAGTCACTATATACAAGTGATATATGTGAAAGGCACTAAATAATAAGCAGATATAAAAAACACTATATAAAAATAGACTTGTGGTAGACAGTAGTATTTTAGGGACTTCCAAAACTCGACTTGATGTTTTTTAGTGGAATTAAGTGGACAGGACTGGTGAGGTTTGTTGAGCTGAATGGCCTGTTCTCATCCAGTTTATTCTAATATGAAATGACATTATACGAGGTGTGGCAGAAAAGTAATGAGACTGGCAACACTGCAAGCGATCTGGCAACGCTGCGCTGTTGTCCTTGATAGAGCCCGTGTATCAGTGCCCTCCCATAGCTCAGTGCGAGTTTCAACTCCTTCCGTTAACTACGTGATTTTTGTGACTGCTGCTATTAGCGAAGTTGTGTTTTTGGTTGTGTGAACCGCAAAATGGAACAGCAGAATTTGGAGCAACGTTGTGCCATTAAACGGCAAGTGTGACGTTTGAAAAGTTAAAACAGGCCTATGGGGAACATTCTTTATCGAGCTCAAGTTTTTCAGGAGGCCTTCAACTTCGAAAACCAATGAAAACATCGAACGTGTGAACACTCTTGTGAGATCAGACCGTCGTTTAACATTAAGAATGTTGAGTGCACAATTAAATTTGAACAGATTTACCGCTCATCAAATTTTGACTGAACATTTGCACGTGCGAAAGGTCTGTGCGAAAATGTTGCCGAAAAACTGCCCTCTCCATAACAGAATTTTTGACCTCAAAAGGCATTCCTGTGGTTCTCCAGCCCCCTTATTCACCTGACCTCAGTCTCTGTGACTTTTCCTTTTTCCTAAACTGAAAAGTGTCCTCAAAGGACGTCATTTCGGGACTTTAGAAAACATCCAAAAGAGTGTAACGGACATGCTGAAGACCATACCGGTTGAAGACTTCTAGTGCTGCTACCAACAGTGGGAACAGCGTCTCCATCGGTGTGTAGCTGCCCAGGGAACTACTTTGAAGGGGATAACATTGATGTTTGAAAAAAAGAAAAACTTTGGTAAATAAAAAATCAGTCTCATTACTTTTCTGCCACACCTCGTATATACAGTAATCCCTCCTCGATCGCGGGGGTTGCGTTCCAGAACCTCCCGCGATAGGTGAAAATCCGCGAAGTAGAAACCATATGTTTGTATGGTTATTTTTATATACAGTGGGATGCAAACGTTTGGGCAACCTTGTTAATAGTCATTATTTTCGTGTATAAATCGTTGGTTGTTACAATAAAAAATGTCAGTTAAATATATCATATAGGAGACACACACAGTGATATTTGAGAAGTGAAATGAAGTTTATTGGATTTACAGAAAGTGTGCAATAATTGTTCAAACAAAATCAGGCAGGGGCATAAATTTGGGCACCGTTGTCATTTTATTGATTCCCAAACTTTAATTATTGGAACTCCAATTGGCTTGGTAAGCTCAGTGACCCCTGACCTACATACACAGGTGAATTCGAGTATTTAAGGGGTCAATTGTAAGTTTCCCTCCTTCTTTAATTTTCTCTGAAGAGTAGCAACATGGGGGTCACAAAACAACTCTCAAATGACCTGAAGACAAAGATTGTTCACCATCATGGTTTAGGGGAAGGATACAGAAAGCTGTCCCAGAGATTGAAGCTGTCTGTTTCCACAGTTAGGAACATATTGAGGAAATGGAAGACCACAGGCTCAGTTCAAGTTAAGGCTCGAAGTGGCAGACCAAGAAAGATTTCGGATAGACAGAAGCGATGAATGGTGAGAACAGTCAGAGTCAACCCACAGACCAGCACCAAAGACCTACAACATCATCTTGCAGCAGATGGAGTCACTGGGCATCGTTCAACCATTCGGCACTTTACACAAGGAGATGCTGTCTGCGAGAGTGATGCAGAGGAAACACAAACAGAGCCGCTTGAGGTCTGCTCAAGCACATTTGGACAAGCCAGCTTCATTTTGGAATAAGGTGCTGTGGACTGATGAAACTAAAATGGAGTTATTTGGGCATAACAAGGGGCGTTATGCATGGAGGAAGAAGAACACAGAATTCCAAGAAAAACACCTGCTGCCTACAGTCAAATATGGTGGTGGTTCCATCATGCTGTGGGGCTGTGTGGCCAGTGCAGGGACTGGGAATCTTGTCAAAGTTGAGGGACGCATGGATTCCACTCAGTATCAGCAGATTCTGGAGACCAATGTCCAGGAATCAGTGACAAAGCTGAAGCTGCGCGGGGCTGGATCTTTCAACAAGACAACGACCCGAAACACTGCTCAAAATCCACTAAGGCATTCATGCAGAGGAACAAGTACAACGTTCTGGAATGGCCATCTCAGTCCCCAGACCTGAATAGAATTGAAAATCTGTGGTGTGAGTTAAAGAGAGCTGTCCGTGCTCAGAAGCCATCAAACCTGAATGAACTCGAGATGCTTTGTAAAGAGGAATGGTCCAAAATACCTTCAACCACAATCCAGACTCTCATTGGAACCTACAGGAAGCGTTTAGAGGCTGGAATTTCTGCAAAAGGCGGATCTACTAAATATTGATTTCATTTCTTTTTTGTGGTGCCCAAATTTGTGCACCTTCCTGATTTTGTTTGAACAATTACTGCACACTTTCTGTAAATCCAATAAACTTCATTTCACTTCTCAAATATCACTGTGTGTCTCCTATATGATATATTTAACTGACATTTTTATCGTAACAACCAACGATTTATACAGGAAAATAATGACTATTAACAAGGTTGCCCAAACTTTTGCATCCCACTGTATTTTAAGCCCTTAGAAACTCTCCCACACTGTTTATAAATATTCTCCGCACAGTTAAAAAGTAAACCCTCGTTTATCACGGTTAATCTGCTCCAGACAGATAAATGAATTTTCACGAAGTAGGATTCTTTAATTATAAATCTAATATTTTTGCAGTTAGAGCATAGAAAACCTGTTTATGACCTTCTAAATATGTTTTTTTAACGTTATTAGAGCCCTCTAGACATGAAATAACACCCTTTAGTCAAAAGTTTAAACTGTGCTCCATGACAAGACACAGATGACAGTTCTTTCTCACAATTAAATGAATGCAAACATATCTTCCTCTTCAAAGGAGAGCCGTCAGGAGCAGAGAATGTCAGAGAGAGAGAGAAAAGTAAACAATCAAAAATCAATAGGGCTGTTGGGCTTTTAAGTGGAAGCACCGCGATAAAGCGGCCACAACGAAGGGATCAATGTGAAGGTAGTCTTCCAGCATTTATTACAGAAGCGTCCGTATCTTCAAAGCAAACAGCCCCTCTGCTCACACCCCTTCCGTTAGGAGCAGAGAATGTCAGAGAGTGAGAGAGAGACAGAGAAAAGCAAACAATCAAAAATCAATACAGGCTGTTAGAGCTCGGAAGTGTGCGAAGCACCATGTGGGAAGCATATCGTATATCTTTGAGGAGTTTTATTTAATACATAATACGTGCTCTGATTGCGTAGCTTCTCAGCCATCCGTCAATAGTGTCCCTTGTATGAAATCAACTGGGCAAACAAACTGAGGAAGCATGTACCATAAATTAAAAGACCCATTGTTCGCAGAAATCCGCGAACAACGAAAAATCTGTGATATATATTTAGAAATGCTTACATTTAAAATCCGCGATAGAGTGAAGCCATGAAAGTCGAGCCTTGATATAGCAGGATCACTGTACACAATATAAATGACATATTATATATATATATATATATATATATATATATATATATATATATATATACAGTGGTGTGAAAACTATTTGCCCCTTCCTGATTTCTTATTCTTTTGCATGTTTGTCACACAAAATGTTTCTGATCATCAAACATATTTAACCATTAGTCAAATATAACACTAGTAAACACAAAATGCAGTTTTTAAATGATGGTTTTTATTATTTAGGGAGAAAAAAAATCCAAACCTACATGGCCTGTGTGAAAAAGTAATTGCCCCTTGTTCAAAAATCACCTAACTGTGGTGTATCACACCTGAGTTCAATTTCCGTAGCCACCCCCAAAGCCTAATTACTGCCACACCTGTTTCAATCAAGAAATCACTTCAATAGGAGCTGCCTGACACAGAGAAGTAGACCAAAAGCACCTCAAAAGCTAGACATCATGCCAAGATCCAAAGAAATTCAGGAACAAATGAGAACAGAAGTCATTGAGATCTATCAGTCTGGTAAAGGTTATAAAGCCATTTCTAAAGCTTTGGGACTCCAGCGAACCACAGTGAGAGCCATTATCCACAAATGGCAAAAACATGGAACAGTGGTGAACCTTCCCAGGAGTGGCGGCCGACCAAAATTACCCCAAGAGCAGAGGCGACTCATCCGAGAGGTCACAAAGACCCCAGGACAACGTCTAAGAACTGCAGGCCTCACTTGCCTCAATTAAGGTCAGTGTTCACGACTCCACCATAAGAAAGAGACTGGGCAAAACGGCCTGCATGGCAGATTTCAAGGCGCAAACTACTGTTAAGCAAAAGAACATTAGGACTCGTCTCAATTTTGCTAAGAAACATCTCAATGATTGCCAAGACTTTTGGGAAAATACCTTGTGGACTGATGAGACAAAAGTTGAACTTTTTGGAAGGCAAATGTCCGTTACATCTGGCGTAAAAGGAACACAGCATTTCAGAAAAAGAACATCATACCAACAGTAAAATATGGTGGTGGTAGTGTGATGGTCTGGGGTTGTTTTGCTGCTTCAGGACCTGGAAGGCTTGCTGTGATAGATGGAACCATGAATTCTACTGTCTACCAAAAAATCCTGAAGGAGAATGTCCGGCCATCTGTTCGTCAACTCAAGCTGAAGCGATCTTGGGTGCTGCAACAGGACAATGACCCAAAACACACCAGCAAATCCACCTCTGAATGGCTGAAGAAAAACAAAATGAAGACTTTGGAGTGGCCTAGTCAAAGTCCTGACCTGAATCCAATTGAGATGCTATGGCATGACCTTAAAAGGCGGTTCATGCTAGAAAACTGTCAAATAAAGCTGAATGACAACAATTCTGCAAAGATGAGTGGGCCAAAATTCCTCCAGAGCGCTGTAAAAGCCTCATTGCAAGTTATCGCAAACGCTTGATTGCAGTTATTGCTGCTAAGGGTGGCCCAACCAGTTATTAGGTTCAGGGGGCAATTACTTTTTCACACAGGGCCATGTAGGTTTGGATTTTTTTTTCTCCCTAAATAATAAAAACCATCATTTAAAAACTGCATTTTGTGTTTACTTGTGTTATATTTGACTAATGGTTAAATGTGTTTGATGATCAGAAACATTTTGTGTGACAAACATGTAAAAGAATAAGAAATCAGGAAGGGGCCAAATAGTTTTTCACACCACTGTATATATATATATATATATATATATATATATATATATATATATATATATATATAATACAATACAATTTATTTTTGTATAGCCCAAAATCACACAAGTAGTGCCCAATGGGGTTTAACAGGCCCTGCCTCTTGAAAGCCCCTCATCCTTGACTCTGTAAGAAGACAAGAAAAAAACTCCCAAAAAAACCCTTTTTGGGAAAAAATGGAAGAAACCTCAGGAAAGGCAGTTCAAAGAGAGACCCCTTTTCAGGTAGGTTGGGCATGCAGTGGGTGTCAAAAAGAAGGAGGTCAATACAATACAATACAATACAATACACAGAAAAATCCTCAATACAGTATAAAAATCAAAATTTTACAAGAACAGACCAGAACTTAACAGTAGATGATATCACATAATATAATTTGGATTTGTTTAGAGTCCTAGAGACCTCAGCCATCAAGCTGCCTCCCCCATTTGGCCATTCCACAGCTGAAACAGCGCTGAGCCAGCCAATCTGATTAAAGGACCCCTCTACCCCATGACTTCCTGTGATTCTCCATCAAGGATGACTTTATCTTAGGCAGGTACAACAACTTGGCAGGAGTGCCATGGCACCAAGTGCCATATTTGAGTACCGAGAAAACAGAATAGGTGAGGGTTAGTATCAAATTCTAACTGTCATGTTACTTCTGTTTTAGTGCTAATGACTGACAACAAAGATGCAGTCTGTACAGTTAATCAGCAGCTCTAGTCAGGGTGTGCTAAACTGAAGTAGTGAGTCTTCAGCTGGGATTTAAAAACTGAGACCGAAGGGGCATCTCTTATACTAGCAGGCAGACCACTCCACAGTTTAGGGGTCCTGTAACTAAAAGCTCGACCTCCCACTGTTATTTATTTAATTCTTGGAATCATAAGAAGACCGGCATCTTGAGATCTTAATGTGCGCTCTTGTGTGTAATTCATGATAAGTTCATACAAGTAAGCCGGACCTCCGCTATTTAATGCTTTATATGTTAAAAGGAGGATTTTGAAATCTGCCCTAAACTTAACCGGGAGCCAGTGTAAGGATTTAAGAACTAGAGTGATGTGTTCGTATTTTCTTGTTCTTGTAATAATTCTTGCAGCAGCATTTTGGATTAACTGGAGGCTGAATAAAGAACAGTTTGAACAGCCAGTGAACACCGCATTGCAGTAGTCAATCCTGCTAGAAATAAATGCAGGAATTAATTTCTCAGAATCCTGTTTATTTAGAAAGCGCCTTAATTTCCTAACATTTTTGAGATGGAAGAAACATGATTTAGACAACTTTGTAATGTGTTTTTTAAATGACATGCTAGAGTCAAAGAGAACTCTTAGATTGCGGGCCGATTCAGTAAAATTAATAGGGACTCCAACTGAGTTAAATGATGACAGAATATTGTTGTGATCAGCGTCATTCCCTCAAACAATTAACATCTCTGTTTTATCTGTGTTTAAAGACAAGTATTTATCAATCATTCACTCCTTTAATTCGCTAACACAACTAATTAAAGACAACATTGGAGAAACTTCATTTGATTTGAATGAAAGGTATAACTGGGAGTGAAACTTAACATGCTGTTTCCTAATGAGAGATCCCAGTGGAAGCTTGTAAAGTGAAAACAGTAAAGGTCTGAGTACTGAGCGCTGTGGGACACCATATTGAACTTCTGTGTGTAATGATGGAGTCCTGTCAGCACATTTCTGTACATAATGGAATCGATTTGATAAATGAGAACTAAACCAAGCGAGCACGGGACCCATAAGTCCAACAACATTTTCTAGCCTGTGCAGTAAAATCGAATGGTCAATGGTGTCAAATGCTGCACTTAAGTTAACAACAGAATTACAGTGGAGTTTCCTTCATCAGAGGATATCGGATTGTCATTTACAACCTGTGTTAGTGCCGTTTCTGTACTATGACCAGTGCAGAAACTAGACTGGAATTTCACAAATAAATTGTAATGCGTAAAGTGTGACTGAAGCTGACTGGCGACTACTTTTTCTAGTATTTTAGAGAGAAAGGGTAAATTTGAAATAGGCCTATAATTATTTAGTATCAACATTTATTATAGCACATATTCATACAAAAAAATGTAGCTCAAAGTGCTTTACAAAATGAATAGAAAAATAGAAGACACAATAAAAAATAAACATAAGTCAACATTAATTAACATAGAAGCTAGCTAGTATGCGGTTTGTACTGTGATGCTGAGATCTGGGATCTTATATTTTTAATTTTCTCATTGAAGAAGTTCATAAAGTCCGTACTGCTAATATCTGTTGGTATTTTGCACTGTTGATCTGAATTCCCATTTGTTAATTTAGCCACTGTCTAAAAGTACCCGAGGGTTTTTATTATTGCTATCTATTAATGTAGAATAGTATTCTGAGCGAGCTTTAAAGAGGGCTTTTTTTATATTTATTAACACTCTCTGTCCATGCAATTTGAAAGACATGTAGCTTTGTTGTTCTCCATCTGCGCTCCAGTTTTCGACACTCTAATTTAAGAGCTCGAGTGTTTTCATTAAACCAGGGAGAGTTTCTATGTGCTTTGATCACTTTTGTTTTAAGGGGAGCCACTGTGTCCAGAGCATCTCTCAAGGTCACATTATAATGTGATATTAGCTGATCTAAATTGTTTTCCACGTTTACATTTGATGTTAACTGATCTAAATGGTTTTCCACAATTACACTCGACTTACTCAAGGTATCTATAAATTTTGAAGCAGAATTACAATCTAGATGTCGCACTGTCTTTGTTTTAATCTGTGAGTGCGTTGGCATGGGCAGAACTAAATCAAATGTAATTAAGAAGTGATGGAAATAACTTCATTTAATGGAGTAATATTTAAATTTTGAATTTCAACTTTGTAAGTTATAATTAAATCTAATGTGTGGTTATGATTATGAGTTGGACCTTTGACAATCTGACAAAATCCTACTGAATTTAACAAATAAGTAAAACATTTGCTAAAAGTGTCAGTTTCCACATCAATGTGTACATTAAAATCCCCATCAGAACTACGTGATCATAATTTATAGCCAAATCAGACAGAAGGTTGCTAAATTCAGTCATGAACAATGAATATGGCCCTGGTGGTCTGTAGACTAGCACTATAATTGTGTTGGAATCTGTTTTAATATTTAAAATGAATGAAAGGAAAAGATGTAAAGTTGCCTAAATTTTTAGAAGTGATTTGCATTTTGTTACAATGAATTATTCCAAGGCCTCCTCCTTGACCAGAATCTCTAGACTGAAGGAACGAGTATCCATCTGGTGACGCCTCAGCTAGGGTAACAGTGTCATATTTACTAAACCAGGTTTCAGTAGAAGACACAGATCAGATTTTGTACTTAATATATATCATTTACCAAAACAGCTTTAGTGCCAAGAGAGCGAATGTTCAATAAACAGCATTTAAAACTGCATGGTTCTTTCTGAACTGCTGATATATTTTTGTTTTAATTTGAATTAAATTTCTATTACAGATGCCCTGGTGGAGGTCTGGTTTTATCCCTTGGTCTAATTATACACCTTATTTTTGGTTATCAATTAATTTATGGTTTGTATCAAGACTAAATTTACTGGATGCCCCACAACAGGGATTATGGGTAACAGCTTCAGGAAAATAACAGGTGGGATAAACAACAGCCTGTGATTTAAGATCACATGACTGCGGCCTGGATGGTGCTCTAATCAGTCAACCAGGCAGTTTTGCTGCCATATTTTGGGATAATACATAAGATCCCTCCAGTTAGGATGAAGACCATCTCTTCTGAAAAATCCAGGCCTTTCCCAAAAATCATCCCAATTGTTCACAAATGCTATGCTTTTATTTGCACACCAGGTTTCTAGCCAGCAGTGAAAGGAATGCAATCTGCTATAAATCACATCCCTCTATATAATCTTGGTAAGGGACCAGATACAATTAAATTCCGACATTTTGTTTTAGCTTTGGTGCATAGAGATGAAGTTCCTCTTAATACCTCAGATTGCTGTAAATAAATATCATTAGTGCCGACATGCAGCAATAAGGTAGATACTTCATCGTCAGCACAATGCGGCCTTATGCCAGAAATCTTGGCCCCTGCAGGCATTTAACATTAACTGCTGGTTTAACATAGTTTGGATGTCTAACATTCCGCACTATGGAATCGCCAATTATGAGCACTTTCTTATTCTCAGTTTCTGCGGAGTGCTGAGAATCTGTTCTGGGTCAGAATTGGTGACCTGGGTGCTGGGGACTAAATTTTGGATTCTTAGACCCCGTCTTACTGTTACCCACTCGCCCTGTGGCTGAATTGGTGCTGCTGACTTTGGGCGCGCACTGACTACAGTGGGACCTGGAGAGACTGAAGCGAATCAGAAGTAGCCGAATTGTCTAAACAAACCGAGTCGATCCAATTTTCGGTTTGCCTAATGCTATCAGATTCCTAACGCGTCCTCCAATTCGTATTTTCCCACCAACTCTAAATTAACTAAACATTTTGGCAGGTGAAGCTATCTGCACTGTCGGCGGAAAACCTGAGCTGTACATACTGCAGGACACACAACATATAAACGTGCCCTCAACGGGCAGAGAGCAGATAGAACTTACGTTTAGCGCTGATATCATCTTCTCCGTTTTTGTAGCAACTTCGGTGCTTCGGCATTTTCTGCGTTCAGCTGAATCACTAAGAGACCGTCGGCTTTAAGTTTCCACCACCTACTGAGCAATCGACTTTTGATTTCTCACTCCCGGTTATTTCTCCTGGTCAACTGTCGGCTTTACTTCTTTATGGCTTTAATAGAGTTCTATATTTCTGTATTCTGAGACCAGTCCAACCTGTCATTGATGTGGATCCCCATGAAAACATATAGAAGTGCACCACCGCTAAAAGCTCTTTTGGTGTGGCGAAAGTTAAAAACAATTTCTCTGGTTTTGCTGAGCACCTGACTCCTCTCCTCTGTCTTACCCCTCTCATCAATACATCTGATTGCTGCAGAATCATCTGAGAATTTCTGCAAGTGACATGACCTTCTGTTACATTTATAGTATGAGGTGTGCGAAGTGAAGAGAAAAGGAGACAGGACTATACCTTTGGTGCTCCAGTGTTGCTCACCGCCGTATCAGAGACACAGTCCTTGATCCTCACAAAGTGTGGTGTTCAGCTGGACAGGTAGTCCATCATCCAGGACACCATAGGTTCATCCACCTGCATATCTCTGAGCTTATCCCTTGTCAAAATTCCAAAAATGATGGTTAAATGATACAAGAACCACTAACAAATACCGGTCCAAGGAACAGTCAGAAATGGAGCTGCCAGACAAATCACAACAGTAATGTCAGTCTTTATGAAAAGACAGTTTGTAGGGAACTGTGAAGCATAAAAGCGGCCTACCTTCAATAGTGAATCGTGGTGTTAATGTGAAGAGGATCACTGTAATCCCCCCCAAATGTGTTTTGTATTGCCACGCATGAGGATCACATTCCAGGCTAAAATAGGGCATGCAATCCCCCCAGGGCAAGAGGGTGTGACACCGCTAACAGTACTGTTTTCTCCTCTGCAGCTCTGAGAAGCTGCCCATTGAGGGTACCTAAGCCCTGCCCACAACAATTACTGTATAGTATAGCCCTGTTTCAGGCAGGTCCGTATAAATACAAGAGGAAGATGGCAGAATCCACTGCATCGACTGAACAGTGTCATCTCCAGACAGAGGAGTAGCTTCAGTGACAGACTTTTGTCACCGTCCTGCTCCACTGACAGACTGAGGAGATCTTACCTCCTCCACACTATGCGACTCTTCAATTCCACCCGGGGGAGTAAATGCTAACATTACTTAAAGTTATTGTCTGCTTATTTTATTTTTATTTTTTTCATTTTTATTACTATTTAATGTAATATTGTTTCTTTGTATCAGTATACTGCTGCTGGATTATGTGAATTTCCCCTTGGGATTAATAAAGTATCTATCTATCTATCTATCTATTATATAGTACCATATATATCATATAGTGCCTTTCATATCTATCTATCTATACTTGTATTATATAGTATTATATATATCATATAGTGCCTTTCATATCTATCTATCTAACAAAATAGATATGCTAATGTTTGTGATGCACCATCTGTTGAAATGAAAAAATCTATCTATCATATAGTGCCTTTCATATCTATCTATCTATCTATCTATCTATCTATCTATCTATCTCAGTCTAAGGCTAGCAGTCCCCTATGATGGAGCTTCTTGACTTGGACCTGCTCGAGAGAGCTGAACCTTCAGGAGAGCCCCTGATAGGACTCCTTTCTGTTGCACCACCGCACACTCATTTTTACTGTGTTTTGGAGAACTGCAGTAAACAGGGTAGCCCAGTTGGCACCCCAATTTTCTTTGGGTACTTCTTTGCACCATTTGCTCTTAACACTGTAGGTACAATTTGGACAATTAAACACAAAGTTTCTGTCCCCATCTATATTTAACCCAGTGTATGACCTTAACCTGCCAATGCTTTGATTGTAGAGAAAAGCCAAGCAAAATGACCCCTTTAATTGGCTAACTAAAAGGATTACAATATGCAAGCTTTCGAGGCAACTCAGGCTCAGACAAGATGTAATACAGATACTGGAGTTCCCTGTGTTTAGAAACAACATTGGTAAGATGTCGCTGTCCATGTGTGCCAGTTTCTTCCACCGGGTCTTCAATGCCATGTAGATTGTAGAAATGATATAAACCATGCTGGTAATTTTTAAATAGTTTTGAGTAAAGCTATCTGTGACAGCTGAGCCGTGTCATTACCTAATGTACGGCAGCATCCCCTCATTGCTAAACACAACAAAAATCCTAATGAAGATCAACACATTCTGTACTCCGTAATTATTTTCAAAGGTCACATGCCTCATGGAGTAAGTGATGATGACGCACGAGTAATTTATAATCTTGTTTATTAGTTGTGGCCATCTGTAGACTGCTTTGACCATGTTCTCTGACTACTTCCTAGGCCTACTACTACTGTGCCATGCTGCTGGATGTGCTGCTGCGGGTCTCCTGGGCGCTCAATGTCAGCTTTGCCCAGATGAAACAGTCGGATACAGCTGGCTTCATCACTACTGTGTTAGCTCCTCTGGAGGTTTTCAGGTGGGTCCATCCTTTACTTGATCGTGTATCATACGGTACAAAGTCCAGTAAGCAAGGTGGAGTAATGGTTCAAATGTTGTTTAAGTCGCCTTGGACACAGGCATCAGCCAAATAAACAAATACAAATAATAACAATGTTCTCCATTAAATGTTGGTGCAAATGGTCCCTTTCACAGGAATGCAGTTTCAACATGTTTTACATACAAAGTAGACGGCTGTAATGAACTCAGATGCAAAACAACCTCAAACAGGCCTGGCAAATTACATTTCCACCTAAACCCCATGTGTTGGCCTCAGACTCTGGGAGGGCTGCAACAGCTGCAGGGGTTCATTAAGGCCAACAGACTTCATCCCATCGATGTCGTGAACCAGAGGTTCCTAAGCACAATAATTCCCTGCAATGACTCGAAAAGCCCACTAGAGAGAGAAAACCGTCAAAGCCCAGCTGGTCACAAAAAGGGCAAAAGTAGAAACTTTATAAATAAAAAGATTTACTTATACAAAGAAATGCTCCACAGCACAAAACAAGTTCTAAGAAGCACAAATGCTCTGAAGGCAGTACCTTCAAAATAGACAATCCCAAAATCAAACATAGCCCCAATATGAAATCCAACAGTCAGAAAAAAAAAATTCAAAAAGAACAAAAAATAAAGGAGAGCTCACCAACCACCTAGCGCTTTCAATGAACCGCAAGGGACTGAGTTTTGCTCAGCCTTTATGTGGCTAAGCACAGTTCTTTGATGGTGATAGATAGGTGCCCTCCCCAGGTGGGACCACCCACAAACCACAAGGCAAAAAGAGAAAAAGATACATACATTTTAGGAAACTAAATGATCAACAATGTAAAAATAAAAATTGAGCAACAAACACCTAAAAGAGACATCTGAAAACCAGCTATAGCGGAATGTGGCTGAAAAATTACAATTTCTACCCGTGCGTATATCATACAATATTTCTTTCCATAAAATACTTTCAAAGAAAACAATTATGTTATGAACATTTTGATGGTCTTTAAGAAAAAATTAACCATTTTGGAATCATAGGCATCCCCGAGTTCACGTATATGGAGAGGGTAATTTAAATATCTCTTACGTCTCATAAAACAACATGAAACTTAACTTTTGCAGTTTTACAGACTGGGGCGATTTTCAAACATGCGCCGCCACTGTTAACAGCAGGATGATCTTTGCAGTCATTTAGGGTCGCATGGCTGGATGACAGGCGCTAGGGTCACTTGTGTTAATCTTCTTGTATTATCCTGAGCATCCTGTCTCCAAAAAGATCATGGAAAAGCTACTCCTTTGAATGTGAAATATGAAGTGAAAAAAGCATTCGTAGGCAGCCTTGTGAAATGAATTTAATAAAGGGAAATGTCTAATTAGGGTGTGTTGTCTACTATATACTATTGTCTGTCTATTTTCATGCATTTTGATGTTATTTGAGCAAAAATTAGAATAATTTTATGGGCCCAGGAAATGCTTAGTTTTTTTTTTTTTCACTTAAATTAATCGAAATTAGGTGTTCACGTTGTGAGAAGGGGTTTTCTGAAATAGATCGTCTTCACAAAGTGGGCAAAACTTGTATCTGATTAAGCAGGATGACTATGTCATAGTCTAGGAGTCCCAAAGCATATAAACGCCAAGAAGTTCAGAAACACTCCCAAAAATGCCCACTAGAGGGAGGGTAGACCACCAAATTCCAGCTATACAGTATATAGGAGCAACACAGAATCTTTATAAAAATAAAGGTTTATTTCCACTGAGGCTCCTTTATAACAACAGCAATACAGCTGCATAGTGTCTTACTGTGACACAAAAACACTGAAGACTTTCAGCCAACAAACTATTCAGCAGAAGCGAGTTGAGAAACACGACTGGGACTCCTTTACACCAAAATGCCGTACAACTGTATAGTGTCTCACTGTGACTGGGACTCATCACCATGTCCAAAGTTTTCTATCTTTTTAGTCATTCTGGTGTGTGTTCAGGCCATAGTGTGTGTATTTATTTATTTACTAGGCGACTGGGAGCCTGATCAAATCGGGCTACAAATTTCTAGGTTTGTGAAATCCATACTTTCTCTGCAAAGAATTATTTTGTTTTTTTTAAGTCCTTGAAACGATTTTGAACTAATTTCTGCTTAAAATAGACCTTTTCGGCCGTTGTAATGACGAGCTTCCTGTTTAAACGGGGCTGCAAGACGTGAGCTCAGCTCTTCGGCGCACCTCATTTGATTTTTTCTGGCAAACAAATTTTCAAAACAAACTGTATTTTACGACTCTAATCAGAGTCGGAGTAATAATTATGGTTGGCGTGGTCATTTTAGATCTGAGATCGGCTAAAATTTAAACAATGACCGTTGTTAATATCCAGCCGTCATTACTCAGTTTGCCAATAGATGTCAGAAGGACGGATGCCAAAGCCGAACTGCCCAAAGATAGATTTCGACGTACCAAGCAAATGGCGATACGTTCTAAATTACTTACGGTTCCAGAGCTGTCGAAGGGTTTAAGTCAGTCGACGATGTTAGTCCTGGAAAGTACGCCCCACCAAACCAACGTTCCAAAAACTAACCGAACTTACTGTTATCTACTCGAACCAACGCCTACTTACTATACTCGGACATCCAGCGGCTTCACTGAAGCATTCAAAGATTCTTAGCCAATCATGCAATACTGCACCCGCGTTTGCCACGTTATGTTCTAACTGCAGAGGCCGAGTCCCATTGCATGGTTCTAAGTTGTATTAAGTCGAGGTATTGACGTGAACACCATACATATGGGGTATTGATGCAAACACCATATATACGGATACTATCAAATTATATATAAGGATTTAAAGAGCTTTTGTAAAAAGCCAAATTCCCCCCTGGTGACAAATAAAGTTAATTTTACCCATCCATGAAGCTCCGAAGATGACAAAGGGCATAAAGGACTTACCAGTAAGGTAATTCAAGACAAAGTCTCAATACAATTATCCAAAATTAACTCAAAAAAATGAAGCTGAAAATCCAATAAACACATAAGCACAGCAAAAAAAAACACACAACTAATTCACCAACTCCTTAGCACACTCAAAATGAACCACCAGGAGTTGTGGGAGACCATCTAGATTTATAGGGTAAAGAGCAGTTCCTGGTAGTGCCAGTGACTCTCAAATGGCAGGCTTTATGAGAACACTTACAAACTACACCCATCAGGGTTCAGCGGGCAGCACATGGAGCTCTTTGTGCCATCTGATTCATTCAGCAGATTTCTCTTTCTCTCATTACTTCTTTCATTCCTCCCAGCTGTCCACACCTTGCATGACAGTGCATGTCTAAATGTGCTTTTATGGTCTCCAAGTCACAAGGGGTTTTCAGCTTTCTTTTTTTTTTCCCCACCCAGGAGGTTCATTTGGAACTTCTTTCGGCTGGAGAATGAACATCTCAACAATTGTGGTCAGTTCCGAGCAGTAAGAGACATTTCCATCACTCCACTGACTGCTGAAGGACAGGCTGCACTTGAAAGGCTCATGGACCAAGAGGACAGGGCCAGGGAGAGCAGGAAGCAGGCGGCTACCAACAGAAAGAGCAACTTCTCATTTAGACATCTAAGGTGAGTCACATGATGTGCAGTGGAGATATTTCATTTTATTGGCTGGGTGTGGAGAATTCAGAACTAAAAATATTCAACAGCGTATGCATCTATGGAGTAGAGATTTGACATTTAGCCAATTCCACCCATCAGTCTTACACAATTACTGTAGAATGCTGAAGATCTCAGCATGGCTTGAGTTTTTACACACACCTAACCTCTTCTACTTGAAGGCTGGTAAATATGCAAGTATAATTTTACGGAAACGGAGATGACATGATGGGGTTTTTTCAAGATTCAAGATCCTTTATTTGTCACATGCATAGTTATACAGGACAACACGCAGTGAAATGCATCCTGATCCGCTTATCAAAAACTGTGCAAAGTTAGAAGAATATCAGTTAGATTAACAAAGTCCTAGATTGAAAGATAACATTATAGTAGAACATAATAAATAAGTCAAATTATGTGAATAAAGTAGAATTAAGTGTTAAGGTGCAATAGTGCAGTGATTATTGTGCAAAGCCAAAGGTAGACACGTGCAGAGTTAAATGACAGACCAATTCCAAAACAAGGTAAGGGTAGAACTTACAGGCCAGTCTAAGTACGTGGAGGGTCGTGGATGAGATGGCATGTTCTGATTGAACAGTCTTATGGCCTGAGGATAGAAACTCCTTCTGAGTCTCTCTGTCCTGGCCAGGATGCTACAAAACATTTTGCCTGACTTTAACAGATGAAACCGGCTATTGCTGGGATGAGAGGAGTCTTTGATAATCCTGAGAGCTCTGGTCCTGCATCTTCTGGTGTAAATGTCCTGCAGAGATGGTAGAGCTGGCCTGCAGCAGCGTTTCACTGCACGGATCACTCTCTGTAGGGCTTTACGGTCCTGAACACAGCAGCTTCCAAACCAAGATGTACAGTGGTGCTTGAAAGTTTGCGAACCCTTTAGAATTTTCTGTATTTCTGCATAAATATGACCTAAAACATCATCAGATTTTCACTCAAGTCCTAAAAGTAGATAAAGAGAAACCAGTTAAACAAATGAGACAAAAATATTATACTTGGTCATTTATTTATTGAGGAAGATGATCGAATAGGACATATTTGTGAGTGGCAAAAGTATGTGAACCTTTGCTTTCAGTATCTGGTGTGAACCCCTTACTAAACGTTTTCCGGTAACTTCTGATCATTCCTGCACACCGGCTTGGTGGAATTTTCAGCCCATTCCTCCATACAGAGCAGCTTCAGCTCTGGGATGTTGGTGGGTTTCCTCACATGAACTGCTCACTTCAGGTCCTTCCACAACATTTTGATTGAATTAAGGTCAGGACTTTGACTTGGCCATTCCAAAACATTCACTTTATTCTTCTTTAACCATTCTTTTGTAGAACGACTTGTGTGCTTAGGGTCATTGTCTTGCTGCATGACCCACCTTCTCTTCAGATTCAGTTCATGGACAGATGTCCTGACATTTTCCTTTAGAATGCTCTGATATAATTCAGAATTCATTGTTCCATCAATGAAGGCAAGCCGTCCTGGCCCAGATGCAGCACAACAGGCCCAAACCATGATACCACCAGCACCACGTTTCACAGATGGGATAAGGTTTTTATGCTGGAATGCAGTGTTCTCCTTTCTCCAAACATGACGCTTTTCATTTAAACCAAAAAGTTCTATTTTGGTCTCATCCGTCCACAAAACATTCTTCCAATAGCCATCTGGTTTGTCCACGTGATCTTTAGCAAACTGCAGACGAGCAGCAATGTGTTTTTTTGGAGAGCAGTGGCTTTCTCCTTGCAACCCTGCCATGCACACCATTGTTGTTCAGTGTTCTCCTGATGGTGGACTCATGAACATGAACATTAGCCAATGTGAGAGAGGTCTTCAGTTGGGGTCCTTTGTGACCTCGCCGACTATTACACGTGTGCCTTGCTCTTGGAGTGATCTTTGTTGGTCGACACTCCTGGGGAGGGTAACAATGGGCTTGAATTTCCTCCATTTGTACACAATCTGTCTGACTGTGGATCGGTGGAGTCCAAACTCTTTAGAGATGGTTTTGTAACCTTTTCCAGCCTGATGAGCATCAACAACTCTTTTTGTGAGGTCCTCAGAAATCTCCTTTGTTCGTGTCATGATACATGTCCACAAACATGTGTTGTGAAGAGCAGACTTTGACAGATCCTGTTCTTTAAATAACACAGGGTGCCCACTTACACTTGATTGTCATCCCATTGATTGAGATCGAGAATGATTCATCATCAACAAGCCCTTCCGTGAGAATCCTAAATCCAAAGAGGACTGTTTCATTTATGTTAGGTAGAATGCCCAGAGGGGACTGGGTGGTCTCATGGTCTGGAATCCCTACAGATTTTATTTTTTCTCCAGCCGTCTGGAGTTTTTGTTTTTCTGTCCCCCCTGGCCATTGAACCTTACTCTTATTCGATGTTAATGTTGATTTATTTTTTATAATTATGTCTTTCATTTTTCTATTCTTTATTATGTAAAGCACTTTGAGCTACTGTTTGTATGAAAATGTGCTATATAAATAAATGTTGTTGTTGTTGTTGTTGTTGAGAACACCTGACTCGAATTTCACCTTCAAACTAACTGCTAATCCTGGAGGTTCACATACTTTTGCCACTCACAAATATGTAATACTAGGCTGACCCGCCTTTTAATTGACCACTTCTTAAGGCAATTCAATATGTAGATCAATTTGATGATATTTTATGCAAACTCATTAATTTGGTTATATTGCATTTTAGCGGTATTACTTTAATACTCGTAGTTTCTGTTATTTTTGTGATGAAATTTAAACTTTTTTTCTATATTGAGGTAGCCCTTTTGAACCCCCTACGCTTTCCACTCACGGGACGGAAGGACAATCCTGACCGCTATAATATAGTAAGAAAGAAGAAGAAGATATCGCACAGTCTGGAGTAGAAAATCATCTTTTACCTGGAAAAACAAAACTACAAATCCCATCGTGCATTGCAAAATGGACGGGGCGTGTGTGAAACTCCGCGCCTGCGTAGCACGCACGGGACGGAAGGACACCCGACCGCTTTTATATAGAAGGAGTAGACATTAAGCCCGTTACAATAATGGGCGCTAGAACAGTAGTGCAGTCTAGGAACAGTCTATATTAAATGGCAAGTGACCTTGTTCACTGTGTGCCCAGCTTCCAGTGTGTGTGCGTCCACAGTGCCATGCGCATGGGCGGGGCATGGCGTGATGCACGGCGCATCCCGTTCATGCGCACTTCACCAGAAGACACACGCACATGAACACCTGGACGCACACAGGGATTTTATTAACGAGGATTCGATCATTTTCCTCAATAAATAAATGACCAAGTATAATATTTCTGTCTCATTTGTTTAACTGGTTTCTCTTTCTCTACTTTTAGGACTTGAGTGAAAATCTGATGATGTTTTAGGTCATATTTATGCAGAAATACAGAAAATTCTAAAGGGTTCACAAACTTTCAAGCACCACTGTAATGTTGTGTGTCAGGATACTTTCCACAGCGCCAGAGTAGAAAGTCTTTAGAATCCCTGAAGAAACCCCAAACTTCCTAAGCTGTCTGTGATGGTGGAGTCTCCGCTTTGCCCTTTTGGTCTGAACTTGGTTGTGTTCAGGTTCTCAGAGATGTGAACCCCCAGGTATTTAAAACTATTTTTTAACCTATGAAAGGGATGGCACCATGGGGATCAAGGCAGTTACTTTAAAATTACTTTAACACGAACACGGGGAGTATTTTGGGGGTGTAAAAGCATTCAGGAAAGGCACTTTAACCTCAAAGGTTCCTTTTATATTGGTGGACAGGTTAATAGTGATAATGCCTAAATTGTTAAGCCTTGACTTACAACCCAAGAAATCCACTCATCACTCATACCTTGCTCACAAATCATATTGAGCAAAATGACCAAGGCTGTCAACCTACGCTTCAAAACAGAACAAGCAAGAATCCCATGAAAGGATGACACAGATCAAACGCAGCAATGGAGGCTGGCAACCTCAGTTTTTAAAATACTTCATCAGGGTTCAGAGGGATGCCTATTTCCTTTTAGCTGTCCCTCATCATTTCCCCTGAAGATGGCAGCACAAATCAAACAGAGCAGTAGAGGCTGGCAAACTCAATTTGAAAATACCTTAGCAGTGTCTAGAAGCTGAAAGGGCCGCACAATTCTAACAGAACAAGCAAGGCTCGCGCCATAACCAACATAAAAGACACTCCAACAAGGCCAGATCGCTACCTTTGAAAGAGATAAAAACAAATTACGAATCATTTAAACAAACACACCGGGGCAGATGATATCAATAAACAAGGTAAGTTTCAGTAAGGAAATTTAATATACAACATTACTTATGTTCATTGTTAGAGAAACAAGCACTAAATACGTAGAAGAAAACAAACAACCTGAAAGATTGAAATCAATGTCTGAAACAGCAGGCTTTACCTCTGTATAAACAGGGCAGAGATGTCCTCATAATTTAAAAGAGTCCATTCTTCTTAGTCCAACTACGGTGTTCCTTAAAAGGATGTGCCATAATGAAGCAAGTTTGATCTGTCTGCATTTTCATTTTGTAGCTGGTGCTGCGCTTTCCTCCTTAGAGAGCACATCATTTTCATGTGCATCTTCATAATATTCACCTTTTCATAGTCGGCATGGTGTTCTCAGGTTAAACACGCACTTCATTCCTCCATTTTGAAGGCAGGCATGTTGTCTACTTCACATCTGTGAACATAATCCTCAACATCAAACTAATAGGTGCTTTCTTTCATACCTTGGCTTGATTACTAATTTTAGTATCTGACATTAGCCAAAAAATGGACAATTAAGCATTTACCTTTGGTCTTGCTCTTCTGTCAACCATACGTTACTTTAAGCCCGCATTTAATGTTTCCTTACAAGCATACTGTATACAGTCATATGAAAAAGTTTGTGAATCCCTCTCAGCCTGCATAATAATTGACTCTCCTTTCAACACAAAAGATCACAGTGGTGTGTCTTTCATTTCCTAGAAACATCTGAGCACTGCGGTGGTTTTCTGAACAAAGATTTTTATTGAAGCAGTATTTAGTTATAGGAAAAATCAAATGTGAAAAACTGGCTGTGCAAAAATGTGGGTCCCCTTGTCATTGTGCTGATTTGAATGCCTGTCACTGCTCAATGCTGATTACTTGGTTGGATGAGCTCGTTAAGCCTTGAACTTCATAGACCGGAGTGTCCAATCATGAGTGGTCAAAGGTATTTAAGGTGGTCAATTGTAAGTTGTGCTTCCTTCCCTTTGACTCTCCTCTGAAGAGTGACAGACAGCATGGGATCCTCAAAGCAACTCTCAAAAGATCTGAAAACAAAGATTGTTGAGTCTCCTGGTTTAGGGGAAGGCAACAAAAAGCCATCTCAGAGGTTTAAACTGTCAGTTTCAACTGTAAGGAATGGAATCAGGAAATGAAAGGCCACAGGCACAGTTGCTGTTAAACCAACTCAGGTCTGGCAGGCCAAGAAAAATACAGGAGTGACATATAAAGAGGCAGGATTGTGAGAATGGTGACAGACAACCCACAGATCACCTCCAAAGACCTGCAAGAACATCTCGCTGCAGATGGTGTATCTGGACATCGTTCTACAATTCAGCGCATCTGTATGGCAGGGTGATGAGAAAGAAGCCCTTTCTGCACTCGCGCCACAAACAGAGTCGCTTGTTGTATCAAATGCTCATTTAGACAAGTTAGATTCATTTTGGAACAAAGTGCTTTGGACTGATGAGACAAAAATGGAGTTATTTGGTCAGAACAAAAAGCGCTTTGCATGGCGGAAGAAGAACACTGCATTCCAAGACAAACACCAGCTACCTCCTGTCACATTTGGTGGTGGTTCCATCATACTGTGGGTTGTGTGGCTAGTTCAGGGATTGCGGCCCTTGTGAAAGTTGAGGATCGGATGAATTCAACCCAACATCAACAAATTCTTCAGGATAATGTTCAAGCATCAGTCACAAAGTTGAAGTTACTTATGCAGGGGTTGGATATTCCAACAAGACAATGAGCCAAAACACAGTTCAAAATCTACAAAGGCATTCATGCAGAGAGAGAAGTACAATGTTCTGGAATGGCCGTCACAGTCCCCGGACTTGAATATCATTGAACATCTATGGGATGATTTGAAGCAGGCTGTCCATCAAATTGAACTGAACTGGAGAGATTTTGTATGAAGAATGGTCAGAAATACCAACATCAGAGTCCAGACACTCATCACAGGCTACAGGAGGACAGCGTCGAGAGGCTCAAAGGAGCAAAAGGAGGCTCAACTAAGTATTGATGTCATATCTCTGTTGGGTGCCCACATTTATTCACCTGTCTAATTTTATTATGATGCATATTGCATATTTTCTGTTAATCAAATAAACTTAATGTCACTGCTGAAATCCTACTGTCTCCATAAGGCATGTCAGATATTATAAGGAAGTTACTACTTTGAAAGCTCAGCCAATGAGAAACAAAAATCCAAAGAATTAAGAGGGCTTCCCAAACTTTGTCATATGACTGTAACACTGGTTAGGTTGTCTGAGCTTAAACATAAATAACGTTTCTTTTTGAGGTTAGCTGTACATTTGCATATTTCGCTGAATTCTCTGTATTAGTATGTTTATTTGCATCCCACAATTCAATGTATAAAAAATACATTTTCATCTCCCTCAAGTTGTTTATCTGATGGTTCAAATGAATAACAAATCTAGTAAAACCCTTTTCTAGATATTATCTTTGTCACAGGCCCCTCAAATATTTGTCCTTATTCACCTGTATCTGCTCCCCCATCCCATGGCTGTCCCCGACAGTATGATGTCACTCTTGTGCTAAATCGCTTGCTTGTCACCACTTCTTGCCCTGTGCCTGCATTTATCTAAACTCTTGGTTTAAATCTACGCACAATTAAGAGTTACAGTATGTTCTTTTACCAAACTGAAGTCCCTCTGGATTATGTAGCGGCAGCATGTGAAACTGTAAGGGTGAGCTGATCTTCAGCTTGTTTAAGTACGAGGCAGACCTTTTCCTGACGATGCCTTCACTTGCTTTTCTTCAGCTTTAGCTGTGCTTCTCTCCCAGTGCATTTTGAAATGTTGATGTTATGTGAAGAGTAATGTAAGCCAATGAATAAGATGCTACTGACCAATGAGGGGGGAAGAAAGGTCATCAATTTAAATGCTCATTTGCATCTGAGTGTGTTCCATTTTCATTCACAACAGCGTTTATTTAACAATATTTTAGTAACAATACATGCATTTTGCACATTCCGAGCATACAACTTGATTATGTGACATGTTGATTATTGAGTTTTTTTCACAGACATTTTTATATCGTGTTATGCATGCATGGGCTCAGCTGAGGTATGTAATACCACATTGTAATGGCAGAGGGCACTGTTGCTAACATTTTCACCTATTTCGACCTCCAGAGCTCCGAGAAAACACAGTGAGGGCAACTGACTCGACCCTTCTGTGCCAGGTCCTATAAAGGACAGAGCTCCAAAAGGACAATATTCGCTCCACCAAGCAGCATTACTGAATTAAAGGAAGGATATAGCCTATATTTCTGTTATTTAGCACCATTGTGCATTTGTTTGGTTTTATTTTGTTTCTGGAATTGAAAGTGAATGCCCAGTTGGTGCCCCAGCATTTCTTTTGGGCTCGATTCTCATTTCCATTCAACCATAATCGTTTGCTGTTGTCCAACTTTGATCTCGATAGATGCCTGATCTTTTGAAAACTTTTTTTTATCGCTGTTTTGCATGAGCAGCACGGTGGCGCAGTGGGTAGCGCTGCTGCCTCACAGTAGGAGACCCGGGTTCGCTTCCCGGGTCCTCCCTGAGTGGAGTTTGCATGTTCACTGCGTGGGTTTCCTCCCACAGTCCAAAGACATGCAGGTTAGGTGCATTGACGATTCTAAATTGTGCTTGGTGTATGTGTGTGTGCCCACCCTGCCCGGGGTTTGTTCCCGCATTGCGCCCTGTGTTTGGTAGGATTGGCTCCAGCAGACCCCCCGTGACCGTGTAGTTAGGATATAGCAAGTTGGGTAATGGATAGATGGATGGATGTTTTGCATGGAAACATGAGATGAAAATCTTCAACCATCAATGTAACTAAATGGAATTTAAAAAAATATTTTTGGGTGGAGTAAAAATTAAAAAGAGACCATATCTTACAACGGGCGGCACGGTGGCGCAGTGGTAGCGCTGCTGCCTCGCAGTTAGGAGACCCGGGTTCGCTTCCGGGTCCTCCCTCGTGGAGTTTGCATGTTCTCCCCGTGTCTGCGTGGGTTTCCTCCGGGCACTCCGGTTTCCTCCCACAATCCAAAGACATGCAGGTTAGGTGGATTGGCGGTTCTAAATTGGCCCTAGTGTGTGATTGGTGTGTTTGTGTGTGTCCTGCGGTGGGTTGGCACCCTGCCCAGGATTGGTTCCTGCCTTGTGCCCTGTGTTGGCTGGGATTGGCTCCAGCAGACCCCCGTGACCCTGTATTCGGATTCAGCGGGTTAGAAAATGGATGGATGGATATCTTACAACTCATATAACATCTAATATTGCTCATATAAATAAAAATACTTTCAAATACAGTATGTGGGTAAGTGCAAGCTTAATCTTGTATGTGTAAATGTTAATAATAGTGATAAGCGAACATTGCCAAGTTCACTTCACCATGAGTTCCCAGAAATCACTGAAATGTTTGCGATATTCCCTGAACTTGGCAAACTGCAATAAAGTCAATGGGGAAGGACTAAATGAACTAGATTGGACTGGCTTATAATGGTGCACTAATCAAGTGTCCCAGAAGGCTAGGGAAATGTCTGACAACTATACTGGACCAATTATTGTGGCCAAAAAGGTAACCTGAGCTGTGTGGCAGCAGTACCAACCACCCCATGATATCAAAGAAGAATTTACGCAGTCAGAGACGCACAATCATAGATTTCGTCACAACAAAGTGGAAATGCCCAAATCGTAGTCGAAGGTTAGAAAAAAATATGTAGGTTTTTTAAAGGAAGAAAATTGAAACTGGCATGTCATGATTGAAGCTGCTGACTCGTTCTGTTTTCTGAAGTCACGCTGAAGACTCACCAAACTGTCTGTGCTGGTGCTTTGCACTTTTTCTTGTATCAAAAAGATAGAAACGTGTTGTAAACACTAATAAACCTTTCGTTATTATTATTATTTCACAGTCTCCTGTATTTGGGGAAGGGCGTCAGGCTCCTTCAAGGTTTGTTTTCACTCTTGCACTCTAATTACCAACACAGACAAAGATAAAATCATTGACTATAAAAATATAATGCACACATTTAGAGAGTACTATAAGTCCTTATATTCTAGTCAGTTTAAAGAAAACAAGACACAATCGAATGCGTTTTTTGACGATTACAGATACCGCAGCTAGTTACTCTCAGTGCACAGGAACTGGATGAACCTCTGACACTCTCAGAATTACTAGACCTTATTAACTCACTTCAGAGTGGGAAAGCAGCAGGCCCTGATGGCTGCCCTGCTGGAAACTGGCATGTCATGATTGAAGCTGCTGACTCGTTCTGTTTTTTGAAGTCACGCTGAAGACCCACCAAACTGTCTGTGCAGGTGCTTGGCAATTTTTCTTGTATCAAAAAGATAGAAACGTGTTGTAAACAGTAATAAACCTTTCGTTATTATTATTATTATTTCACAGTCTCCTGTGTTTGGGGAAGGGCGTCAGGCTCCTTCAAGGTTTGTTTTCACTCTTGCAGCGCCACATGGCTAATTATTATGCATGCATAGGGCATGCGCCGCCTTCTCTTATGTTGACGTGGAACCCAAAGATCGACCTGCACGTTTGGTAACAAGCACAAATAACTGGTCCCACAGAGTCTGTAATGCTAATGATCAGCATTAAATGCCCAGGGGCAGTCCCATCAGTGTTGGTTGTTACAGCCCCGAAAGACGTCACACTGCCTCACAAAGCATTATGGGGCGCTGGTATTAAAAAAAAAAAAATCTCCAAAACCGGCTGAATTATCAATAAATAATTCAATGAACAAGGGCAAACGTGAACACAGCAAATCTGCTGTGAATAATGCTTTGACGAAATCTGCTGATCAACATTTATATAAATAACACATATAAATAAAAGGAAAAAAGGAAATCCAATTAAAGCATAAAGTTCAATGATTTAACAACTACCGAATGTTTATGTATATACTATAAAACCTTTATTTTTTTCTGTGTTGTAGAACCAAATCAAAAGAAACCAAAGTGTGCGTGGAGATGTCGTCCCACACGTGATGAATTCTTCAGAAGACAGAAAAGTGCCTAACTACTTGGATGGGGGGAACTCTTTGGCTGCCCTGTGAAGCCTGATGGGACAATTTTATAATCTGGCAAAATATTTAGCTCAGCAAAGAGCAGAGGCATCAGAAATGAATCTACAAGGGCTCACTTTCCTTTATGTTTCTGTCCTCCGCTCTATTCCATTATATTGTTTTGCGGCATGATAAATTATTTGAAGACTTAAACATTTTATTGTTTATGATTATATCACTTGCTTATTTTACTTTTTTTATATGAATGTTTGCCAATTACAGCTTCCACAGAGTTTCCTCCACTGGCTTTTCCTCCCGGATTGCATTTCTAATATCATAATGCTCCTTCATTATTTATTTTGTATTTGTGTTACATGTTTATTTTTATTAGTAAATGACCTGGAAAGGCTTGGACTTTTAAATACTTTACATGAGTAAATGTGTACTGTAAAGTGTTTTCCTTTAGAGTTTACACAGGTTTAAGCAGGACTGTAAAGTACAAGGTGTGCTGGGCCCAGTCTATGGCTAATTCACGTCACTAACCTTACTTGGGTTTAAGCTACATTTGGGAAAATGAAGTTTTATTAATCGTGCTGTAGATCACCTTGAGACAGTACACACCATGAAAGGCACCTTAGAAAACATATACTAGGCAGATGCAGCTTTATTCTAATGCAAATCAATATTCTGTCTTCCATTTATTTATTTGGAGAAGGACAAAGAATATTTTGACAATCACAATCTAAAAGTACGATGAGGACTTGGTCGCCACTTTCCAACACCAGGATTAATAAGTAGAACTACCTGACCTCAAAATTTCTATCTTTGTCACCTCAGTGCCCTTTACTGTATTTTAGTGTCTGGCAACTTCCGAATGGAGATCTCAGTGGATTTTCCAATGTTTGTCTCTGATTTATTGAAAGAGGTGAATAGATAAGTATGATTCTCAGAAAACGTCACCTTGAAATCAAATTGATTAAAAAGTTCTGTAAAGTTACATGTGTTCATTTCATTAGATGCAAATTGACTTTCGAGTGAACCCCATTTTCAATCTGAAAAAATGGCAGACTGACCTCTGACGTGACTGGATGCACTACGGTTGGTTGTTTGGTTGCTTGTGTGTGTGACTTTTAGGGGGTGGGTGTATTTTATGTATTTCATGTCCAATACAAATATAATGTAAAATTTTAAGCTTTGTTTTATTGTGTTCATAACTTCTGAATGCTATGAAATCACTTCAGTTTTTTTTTCTTTTGTTCAGCACCTTGTTACTAACCAGTATGTGAAAAACCACACATACGATATACAGTAATCCCTCGCTATATCGCGCTTTGACTTTCGCGGTTTCGCTCTATCGCGGATTTTATATGAAAGCATAACTAAATATATAACGCGGATTTTTCGCTGCTTCGCGGGTTCTGCGGACAATGCGTCTTTTTACTTCCTGTACATGCTTCCTCAGTTGGTTTGCCCAGTTGATTTCATACAAGGGACGCTATTGGCGGATGACTGAGAAGCTAACCAATCAGAGCACGCAGTTAAGTTCCTGCGTGCTGAATGCAGTGTTAACCAGGAAGTCTCGTCTCGCTCATTCAGCATCAACGTGTTTCGCTGTGTAAAGAGTTGTGCTCTTTTGTGTTATCTTTGTGCATAGTCAAGCCCTTCATTATGGCTCCAAAACGATCTGCTACTGCTTCAGGGGCCGTGCCCAAGCGCAAACGGAAGATGTTAACGATTGCCGAAAAGGTAAACGTTTTGGATTTGTTGAAGGCTGCGATTCTTTTTATTTAAAAAGTAGGAAAGGAATATAAGATCTACTGTATGGCCGCAGTGTCCTTTTAACCAGGGTGCAAAACAAGTTGTAAGTGGATGTAATAAGGCAGTAGTCTGGATGGAATCTGCTTTAGGGATTTGCATTGAAGAAGAACAACGGCGGTGCTACACAATCACCTGAAGTGGCTCCTTTAAGGGCTGTAACGCTCTCCTTTGTTGTGCAGTAAAATAAAACTCATTGTTATCGGACAAGTCATCGTGTCATTGTTGGTGAGTAACCATAATTAATTTTCTACTTACAGTACTTAGTACATGTACGTACATTTAGTGTCACTGTACACACACATTTACTGTATACTGTACTATTTTGTTGCATTGTACGTATTTATTGCTGGTGGCCTGTCTATCGTAATGGCTGTAACATGTGATATCGGAGACACTCAATATCTTTAAAATAATATTTAGGTTTTACTGTATATAAACAGTGTGTTTACATACATAATTTCAATGAATCTTACCTAATATCTAGAGAGAATACAAAGGGTTTATGCTGTATAACTGCGTGGGGAATATTTATAAACAGTGTGGGAGAGTTTATAAGGGCTTAAAATATATAAAAATAACCATACAAACATATGGTTTCTACTTCACGGATTTTCACCTATCGCGGGGGGTCTGGAACGCAACCCCCGCGATCGAGGAGGGATTACTGTACCATTAGAAGAGTCTTGATGTCTACGTATACAAAACTGTCTATTTTTGGTCCTCTAAACCTGAAAATGTCTAATGTTTTGTGCAGGAAATTACACCCTTACGATAAAGAGTATACCAATAGGTGTCTTCAGAAAAAATGATCAGTTCGTAATGCAATATCAGTAGTTAACAACACAGACAAAGATAAAATCATTGACTATAAAAATATAATGCACACATTTAGAGAGTACTATAAGTCCTTATATTCTAGTCAGTTTAAAGAAAACAAGACACAATCTAATGCGTTTTTTGACGATTACAGATACCACAGCTAGTTACTCTCAGTGCACAGGAACTGGATGAACCTCTGACACTCTCAGAATTACTAGACCTTATTAACTCACTTCAGAGTGGGAAAGCAGCTGGCCCTGATGGCTACCCTGCTGGATTTTATTAAAAAAATCTCAATTAAGTTAGCTCCCCTATTATTAGTAATATTTACTTTTTGCCAAGCATTACTTACTGTCTTTCCTAAGAAAAATACTTACTACAATGTGCATCATACAGACCAATCTCACTTTTGAATAACGATATTAAGATACTTTCCAAAGTTCTAGCTGTAAGGACTGAGAAAGTACTTCCTTCAGTAATATCACAAGAGCAAACCGGATTTATTAAAGGCAGAGACTTAGCTTCCAATCTTCGATGCCTGCTTAATGCAATTTATTCATTCGTAAAGTCTAACACCCTGGAGATCTTATTATCTTTGGATGCGGAAAAAGCATTTGATATGGTTGAGTTATTTGTATTAACAACATGATTTCAGACTACTTCAAACTAGCACATGGTAATAGACAAGGATTCCCCCTCTGACCACTGCTCTTTGCAATCACCATCGAGCCATTGGTTGTTCACTTACAAAATGCTTCTGGGACAAAGGGGAATAACAGAAAGGGACATATCACTATATGCAGATGACATGGTACTGTATACTGTATATCAGAGCCATAAAGGTCCGTGCCAGCAGTCCTAATAGCACTAGCAGAATTTCAAAAGATATCTGGACTCAAAATTAATTTGAATAAAAGTGCGCTTTTTCCAATGAACTCTCTAGCACACAATACTTAAACAAGATGTGCATAGATGGTCTACCGTCCATCTCGTTTTAGCAGGGAGAATCACTGTCAAGTTGAAAATCCTTCCCAAGCTCATTTCTATTTCAAAGCATCCCCATATACAGTCCATTAAATCATTTTTAAAGAAATTAGATTTAATCATAACCTCATTTGTTTGGAATTCAAAACACCCATGTATCCAAAGGGCAACCCAACAACAACCTAAAGCAGAAAGTGGCATGGCACTACCTAATTTTCAGTTTGATTACTGGACATTGACACAAATTGATGAGCTTGGTCCACAATAGAAATACATCCTGCTTTGTATCGCAGAAAATACAAGTTTATCAAAATTCTAACAACTTAATTGTCCTTCATTTACTGAGAATATGCAACCACTGTAGGACGCACTTCAAGACAGAGAAGCTTTTATTTTTTGCATGTCTACATGATAACCACCTTTTTCTACCATCTCTAACTTACACAACTTTTAATGTTTGGAAAATGTATGGGATTAAATTACTTAGAGGTTTGTACATAGATAATGTCTTTGCATCCTATGAAGAAAAAATGATCGATAGGACTTGAAGTTGTGCCTGTCACATCAATGGACCCCAGGGGTTCACCACCTAACGGGATATGAAAAATGACTCCTTTTCACAAAAAAAAAAAAAAAAGGCATGTGCAGTATGCTTTTTCGATGTTGCTGATCATGAATCTATATACTTTATATAAAAATGATAAAACTTCTGCACTCTGTGTCTAGAGGGCTGCAATGATGAACAAAGGCAACACAAAGCACGTATGTATGAAAAGGCTAGAATGTCTGATGAACTGAGGTTCCTAAACATATGACGTGATTGAAACAGACGAATTAAACGTTGAGCCTGTTTTAATTAACTGTCCTTTACCTATGCTACTGTGATAATATTTTTGACACTTAAATTCTTCACCAGTGGTCCTTGCCCTCTAAAAAAAAGGTTAAAAATGGCAAATTCCAAAACACAAGCATGTGGAGTATCATTTCAGATATGATGTGATGTTTGATCCTTTGCTAGCCTTCTCTGGACGTCTATCAGAGGGTGAAAAATGACAAACTTCTATTACAATCAAGAATACTTAAGACTTCTGTGGTGGGCTGGCGCCCTGCCCGGAGTTTGTTTCCTACCTGGCACCCTGTGTTGGCTGGGATTTGCTCCAGCAGACCCCCGTGTTTGTGCGCACCCTGCCCGGGGTTTGTTCCCGCCTTGCGCCCTGTGTTTGGTAGGATTGGGTCCAGCAGACCCCCGTGACCCTGTAGTTAGGATATAGCGGGTTGGATAATGGATGGATGCTTAGGCTTTAAACATTGAAACTGAAACATACATTTTAATATTTATAATATCTGATGCAACTATTTTTGTTTATTATGTTCTTCTACCTTATGAAGTAAATCATTACATTTCTTATGAACACCCCGATTTAGGGCGACTTATGTTCCTTCAGAGTTTTTTTTTTAAATTTGATTTAAAAATATTTTAAAAATAACACAGTTTAGAATGTATTTTTATAACATAATGCTATTTTGTTTCGTTTTTGTCCTCCCATCATCACAACAAAGTATTTTATGTGGATTCTGTAAAATGGGAATTGAATACAAATGCTTAAATTGTCTTTAGTTGAAGGTTATAGGCAAGGTAGATGCTTTTCTGTATTTATGGATTTAGTTCTAATCACTTTTGTCTTCTTATTTTTGAAAAGATCAACACATGATGTAAATAAATTTGTGCTCTTCATCCTCATACATGTGTGTGTGTGTGTCTTCCTCTGTGTTGGTATTCTTTATTAGGCTCTTGGACTTTATGAAGCAATTTGCATTCCAGGTGTCCAGAGTCAGCGTCCCACATCATGTGCACTCAAGCTGCGCTATTCAAAAACTGGTCGTGAAATAGCTTCAAGTAAGAAATTTCTATTTAAAGTGTGTTAGGATCGCTGGTTACATTGACTTGTGGGGGAACCTTTCTGATTTTATGATGTGTAGCTCTTCAATAGATGCTATACGAGCCAAGTTCTGTATTATTATGTTCAGTAAATTTGAAAATATATTCCATTTATTTGTAGTTCAAGATTAGTTTATAGAGATATATTAAGAATAGGGCTAGATTATTATTTAGTTCTAATGGGGTTTTGTTACTTTAAGAAGGGGTGCTGGGTAGCAGGAGTTATGGGAACTAGGAAGTTATTGTAAGTTTGTGTGTGGATTAATAAGGCTTTGGAAACACACGGTTTTTTCATCTCAAAATTAATTTCATGATATCTTAAAATGTAATTTACTTTTTAAGATATCTGAAACTTGCTTTGAGATATCTTAAAATAATTTCCTTCACATTTTAAGATATCTGCAATGCATTTTGAGATATCTTAAACTGACCTTTCGTGCATTTTAAGATATCTCAGAATCATTTCCTGTAAAACTGCCTATTATTTCAATTGAACTTCTTGTTTATTATAAGATATCTGAAAATGTATTTGAGATATCTGAAAATGGACAGGAAGCTGTTTTGAGACATCTGGAAATGTATTTCAGATATCTTAAATTGTATTGTAGATATTCAAAAATGCTATTGAGATATCTTGAAATACAATTTGAGATATCTTGAAATACATTGTTAGATATCTGAAATGGAGCAGAGACACATTTTAAGATATCATGAAATTAATTTTAGATATCTCAAACAACAGTGAATTTTAAGTTATCTTAAATGCTTTTTGAGATATCTTAATTATAGTTTGAGATATCCTAAAATAACTTCCCACTCATTTTCAGATATCTCAACATAACTTCCTGCACATTTTAAAGATATCTCAAATAGATTTTCAGATATCTTAAAATAGACAGGAAGTCCCATTGAAAAAACAGGAAATTTTACAGGAAGTGATTTTGAGATATCTCAAAATGTACAGGAACCTATTTCGAGATATCTCGAATTGCATTTAAGATATCTTAAAATGCATTTCAGATATTTCAAAATGTACAGCACATCATTTCGAGATATCTTGAAATCTATTTGAGATAACATAAAATGCTTTTTAGATATCTTAAAATAGATGCATTTTTAGATATCTGTAATTCAATTCTCTAAATGTTCATTCGGCTTGCCATAGCAGCAGGAGCTTACGCGTGTCCGTCTTGAGATTCATGGAAATATATAAAGTGGAAAATAAATGTTATTTGTTTTTATAAAACAACCGAGTAGATTAATGTGAATTTCCCTTGGGATTAATAAAGTATCTATCTATCATATAGTGCCTTTCATATCTATCTATCTATCTATCATATAGTGCCTTTCATATCTATCTATTTATCTATCATATAGTGCTTTTCATTTCTATTTATCATATCTATATCTATCATATAGTGCCTTTCATATCTATCATATCCTTTCATATCTATCTATCTATCTATCATATAGTGCCTTTCATATCTATCTATCTATCATATATAGTGCCTTTCATATCTATCTCATATCTTTCATATCTATCATATAGTGCCTTTCATATCTATCTATCTATCTATCATATAGTGCCTTTCATATCTATCTCTATCTATCATATAGTGCCTTTCATATCTATTTATCATATAGTGCCTTTCATATCTATCTATCTATCTATCTATTTATCTATCATATAGAGCCTTTCCTATCTATCAATCTAGCTATCATATAGTGCCTTTCATATCTACTGTATCTATCTATCTATCTAATGTGAAATGCCAAGGACTGGACACACGTAAGTTCCTGCTGTAGCCACAAGTTGTTTCGCACTTTCAGATGCTCCCTAATCACAAATTTGTTGAGGCCTGGCACACTGGCAACAATGCAAGAACCATCCAGGATTGCTACTCCATCTCAGTTTAGTATATCTGCAAGTTTTATGGTTCATGAGGCATTGCTTTCTAAATAAGTACTCTATTATTTTAAAATACATACATTTTTAGGGTACTGTGGAAAAGTCATTGGCTTCTTTAAAACTCTTTAAAAGCAGGAGTCTATAAAAATCAAGCTCAATGGATTAGAAGTCTAGAACTGTTTCTAAATGTCAACAAAAGTCATCTACAGTGAACTGTTTGGTGTTACCTGTTAGATGTCAGCGAACACTGCAAATTACAATTCCTATGGCCCCTTTGGAAGTGATCACATATTATTATTATTATTATATAATATTGAATCACAGATGTTTTAATTTGACTTTTTTGGAACCGATCAAAAGAAAACAAGTATCTCATGTCGACAAGAAAACAGATCCCTTTCAAGTGGTCTAAATTAACTACAAATATTAAAGACAAAATAATTGATGGTGTAAGTATTCAGCACCTTCAAGTCAGTATTCAGTATCCATGACCTCCTTGAGTATGTGTACACAGGCATCTCACTATCAACTCGGAGACTTCTTTCCCCTTCTTCTCTGCAAAACTTCAAGCTCTGTCAGGTGTCTTGGTGATTTTGAGTCACCAGCCCAGTTCAAGTCCAGCCACAGATTCTACATTGGATTCAGAACCGTACTGGCACTCGGCCACTGCAGGACATTCACATTGTTGTTGTGAAGCCATTCCTGTGCAGCTTTGTCTTTTTGTTTGGGTTTGTTGTCTTGCTGGAAAACAAATCTTCTTAATAGGTGCCGGTTTCTTGCAAAACAAATCAGGTTTTCCTCTAGGATTTCCGTGTATTTTGCTGAGTTCAATTTTTCCTCAAAAGCTCTCTAGGGTCTACTGAAGAGAAATATCCCCACAGTAGGATGCTGCCACCATCATGCTTCACAGTGGGCCTGGTATGTTTTTGGTCATGTGCAGTGTAACATGGTGTTTAGTGTGATGGCCAAAAAGCTCCACTTTGGTCTTATCAGATCACAGAACCTTCTTTTAAGTGACTTCAGAATCTTCCATGTGCCTTCTGACAAACTCTTGCCAAGATGTCCTGTGTAATTCTTCTCTTTTTTTTCCCCTCTCCCATAACACTGTGACTGGTGAAGCACTCTGGCAACAGTTGTTTTCTGTACAATCTCTAAAATCTTAACCATTGTAGCTTGTAAACCCTTCAGAGTTCTCACAGGTCTCTTCGTGGCATCCCTTACTTGTCGTCTTCAGTTTTTGTGGTAGGTCTGCTCTTGGCAAATTTACAGTTGTGTTGTACACTTTCCATTTCTTATTGATTGATTCAACTGGATATTTAGTGACTTGGACATATTCTTGTCTCCATCCTCTAAATTGTGCTTTTTCGTCCCCTTTTTATGGAGTTGCGTGAAGTACTCCTTTGTCTTCATTGTATGGGACAGGCCATGCCACTGCCTCACTACAAGTTCTCCCATATACAGCTGCATTTATACTACAACTAGCAAAATACCCGCGCTTCGCAGCGGTGAAGTACTGCATTCAAATTTTTATTAAGAAGAAAATTAAACTTTTTTAAACTGTGGGACAATATACCAATAATTATTTGTTAAGGATTTCTTTGTATTCCACATTGTGAGTTCGGCCCTCCGGTTGTAACATGACCAAGCTGTGCGCTGAGCTTACTCTGAGCATGTAACGTACAGTTGGCCATGTGAACAGTAATCTTGTCTCAAATCTCACAGCTTGGATTGCTGCTGTCATAATCGGTTTGAGTTTCATGGTTTGTTTTAATTACGACAGTATTTGCAGGATTTGTTGTGTTGAAGTGACATTCGGCATCTGTCAAGCGTTGTAAGCACACAACCAGTTTCATCGATAACTTCACATCCAGCTTTTGAGAGTTTAAACATTCATAAACATCAAAGTGTCCACTACTGAAATCGTCACCTGTCAATCTAAGATGTTTAAGAGGCATTGGCGGTTGTCCAAAGGTGTAAAATATTTGGCCATTTCGGTACACTTGAAAGCGACAACCGAACAATTCAGCGGCAGCCATCAACTCACATGCAGATCCATAGGTGAAGGGCTTAAGCATTTCACTCTTCTAGTGCTCCTGTGTAGTCTAATTATCTCCTGTACCGTCATCAGTCCACACCTTGAACCTGTCCAGTCATTCAATACATAAGACACAATGGATATCAAGAGTGAGCCTGATATGGCCGTGCAATATGTAACACAGAGAATGGAAAAGGCAGGTGCCATCTCTGGGCATGGAAACCACTCGGTAAGTGACAGTTCTTTGATCGATAGAATTTCTTGAAGATGGGCCCATAAGTAACAAAGACTGTTGAAAAGTTCAATATGGAGGCCGACAGTGGCATCATACTACCGAAATAAGTATGTACATTGGTTTCAGTTAGTGGAGGGAAGCCGCCTACCAAATTTCGAGAAGATGGGGCCATAAATAAGAAAGTTCAACATGGCGGACGTTGTTGACCGTTATGACCATTACGTGTAGAATTTCAAAATGAAACCTGCTTAACTTTTGTAAGTAAGCTGTAAGGAATGAGCCTTGCAAATTTCAGCCTTCTACTATATGGGAAGTTGAAGAATTAGTGATGTTGGAAAATTCAATATGGCGGCTGACAGTGACGTCATACCACCAAAATAAGTACGTACATTGGTTTCGGTTAGCTAAGGGAAGCCACCTACCAAATTTCGTGAAGATGGGGCCGTAAATAAGAAAGTTCAACATGGCGGACGTTGTTGACCATTATGACCGTTACGCGGACAATTTCGAAATGAAACCTGCTTAATTGTTGTAAGTAAGTTGTAAGGAATGGGCCTGCCAAATTTCAGCCTTCTACCTACACGGGAAGTTGGAGAATTAGTGACGTTGGAAAGTTCAATATGGCGACTGACAGTGGCGTCATACCACCGAAATAAGTACGTACATCAGTTTCGGTTAGCACAGGGAAGCTGCCTACCAAATTTTGTGAAGATAGGGCCATGAATAAGAAAGTTCAACATGGTGGACGTTGTCGACCGTTATGACCGTTACGCGTAGAATTTCGAAATGAAACCTGCTTAACTTTTGTAAGTAAGCTGTAAGGAATGCGCCTGCCAAATTTCAGTCCTCTACCTACACGGGAAGTTGGAGAATTAGTGACGAGTCAGTCAGTCAGTCAGTCAGTCAGTCAGTGAGGGCTTTGCCTTTTATTAGTATAGATCAACTGAAATTCTAGACAGGTATACAGCATTCAAATTTTGCAGCTCCTTCTATTTATCTCAACATTTTAAGGACAGTGTAAAAAAAAAAAATATTACCAATCTACTAATATAGTTGTGCTTGAAAGTTTGTGAACCCTTTAGAGTTTTCTATATTTCTGCATAAATATGACCTCAAACATCATCAGATTTTCACTCAAGTCCTAAAAGTAGATAAAGAGAAACCAGTTAAACAAATGAGACAAAAATATTATACTTGGTCATTTATTTGTTAAGGAAGATGAGCGAATATTACATATTTGTGAGTGTCAAAAGTATGTGAACCTGTGCTTTCAGTATCTGGTGTGACCCCCCAATAACTGCAACTAAACATTTCCGGTAACTTTTGATCATTCCTGCACACCGGCTTGGATGAATTTTGCCCATTCCTCCATACAGAACAGCTTCAACTCTGGGATGTTGGTGGGTTTCCTCACATGAACTGCTCGCTTCAGGTCCTTCCACAACATTTAGGATTAAGGTCAGGACTTTGACTTGGCCATTCCAAAACATTCACTTTATTCTTCTTTAACCATTCTTTGGTAGAATGACTTGTGTGCTTAGGGTCGTTGTCTTGCTGCATGACCCACCTTCTCTTGAGATTCAGTTCATGGACAGATGTCCTGACATTTTCCTTTAGAATTCTCTGATATAATTCAGAATTCATTGTTCCATCAATGAAGGCAAGCCGTCCTGGCCCAGATGCAGCAAACCAGGCCCAGACCATAATACTACCACCAGCATGTTTCACAGATGGGATGAGGTTCTTATGCTGGAATGCAGTGTTTTCCTTTCTCCAAACATAACGCTTTTCATTTAAACCAAAAGTTCTATTTTGGTCTCATCCGTCCACAAAACATTCTTCCAATAGCCTTCTGGTTTGTCCACGTGATCTTTAGCAAACTGCAGACGAGCAGCAATGTTTTTTGGAGAGCAGTGGCTTTCTCCTTGCAACCCTGCCATGCACACCATTGTTGTTCAGTGTTCTCCTGATGGTGGACTCATGAACATGAACATTAGCCAATGTGAGAGAGGCCTTCAGTTGCTTAGAAGTTACCCTGGGGTCCTCTGTGAACTCGCCGACTATTACACGTGCCTTGCTCTTGGAGTGATCTTTGTTGGTCAACCACTCCTGGGGAGGGTAACAATGGTCTTGAATTTCCTCCATTTGTACACAATCTGTCTGACTGTGGATTGGTGGAGTCCAAACTCTTTAGAGATGGTTTTGTAACCTTTTCCAGCCTGATGAGCATCAACAATTCTTTTTGTGAGGTCCTCAGAAATCTTTGTTCGTGCCATGATACACTTCTACAGACATGTGCTGTGAAGAGCAGACTTTGGTCGATCCTGTTCGTTAAATAACACAGGGTGCCCACTCACACCTGATTGGCATCCCATTGACTCGAATTTCACCTTCAAACTAACTGCTAATCCGTGAGGTTCACATACTTTTGCCACTCACAAATATGTAATATTCGATCATTTTCCTCAATAAATAAATGACCAAGTATAATATTTTTGTCTCATTTGTTTAACTGGTTTCTCTTTATCTACTTTTAGGACTTGAGTGAAAATCTGATGATGTTTTAGGTCATATTTATGCAGAAATAAAGAAAATTCTAAAGGGTTCACAAACTTTCAAGCACAACTGTAGTCGTCATCCTGGGAACACATAAGCTAAAATGGTATTGCATAATTAAAAAGAAAAAAGTAAGAATGATTTAGTCAACATGTTTAAGTGGGTTATAGATCATAAGTATATTTTACATATTTTCATAACTTATGCACTGACAGGTCAAGTGACTCACTCAGGGTCATGCAGTATCAAAGGTGGGACATGAAATGACAACCTTGTGTCTACCTGCTTAGACATTCAACCATTCTGACTTTCACGTGTTGGGTTATGTTAGTGTAGTCTGTATGACTGTATTCGTCTACTAAAAGAAAGAACAGGATAAAGTTAATTGTCTGTTGAAAAAAATGATAAGAAATACAAGACTTGAGCTGGAGAGCACAGGACTCTAGCTATTTTAATGGATATTATAATCTGCAACAAAATTATTAATCTTTTTTGGAACTGGAAAGCAACAAGCTAATTAAAATATTAAAATTATTCAAATGTATTATGTTATGAATATTCAAAACACATTATTGGTTACTGAGTTTTCAGACGTATATGCAGATACAAGAACACAAGAGGTCAACACAGCTTAAGTAACTTTTTATAAGCAAAACAACAAGATTAAACAAATGTAAGACCATAAGGCTGAAGGGTTAAGTGCCCCCCACTGAATAACCATAAAGGCCAGAAAAAGACACTTACAGTGCATCCGGAAAGTATTCACAGCGCATCACTTTTTCCACATTTTGTTGTCACAGTCTTATTCCAAAATGGATTAAATTCATTTTTTTCCCCCGAATTCTACACACAACACCCCATAATGACAACATGAAAAAAGTTTACTTGAGGTTTTTGCAAATTTATTAAAAATAAAAAAACTGAGAAATCACACATACATAAGTATTCACAGCCTTTGCTCAATACTTTGTCGATGCACCTTTGGCAGCAATTCCAGCCTCAAGTCTTTTTGAATATGATGCCACAAGCTTGGCACACCTGTCCTTGACCAGTTTCGCCCATTCCTCTTTGCAGCACCTCTCAAGCTCCATCAGGTTGGATGGGAAGCGTCGGTGCACAGCCATTTTAAGATCTCTCCAGAGATGTTCAATCGGATTCAAGTCTGGGCTCTGGCTGGGCCACTCAAGGACATTCACAGAGTTGTCCTGAAGCCACTCCTTTGATATCTTGGCTGTGTGCTTAGGGTTGTTGTCCTGCTGAAAGATGAACCGTCGCCCCAGTCTGAGGTCAAGAGCGCTCTGGAGCAGGTTTTCATCCAGGATGTCTCTGTACGTTGCTGCAGTCATCTTTCCCTTTATCCTGACTAGTCTCCCAGTTCCATTCCCACAACATGATGCTGCCACCACCATGCTTCACTGTAGGGATGGTATTGGAATGGTGATGAGCGGTGCCTGGTTTCCTCCAAACATGATGCCTGGCATTCACACCAAAGAGTTCAATCTTTGTCTCATCAGACCAGAGAATTTTCTTTCTCATGGTCTGAGAGTCCTTCAGGTGCCTTTTGGCAAACTCCAGGCGGGCTGCCATGTGCCTTTTACTAAGGAGTGACTTCCGTCTGGCCACTCTACCGTACAGGCCTGATTGGTGGATTGCTGCAGAGATGGTTGTCCTTCTGGAAGGTTCTTTCTCCACAGAGGACCTCTGAAGCTCTGACAGAGTGACCTTTGGGTTCTTGGTCACCTCCCTGACTAAGGCCCTTCTCCCCCGATCGCTCAGTTTAGATGGCCGGCCAGTTCTAGGAAGAGTCCTGGTGGTTTTGAACTTCTTCCACTTACGGATGATGGAGGCCACTGTGCTCATTGGGACCTTCAAAGCAGCAGAAATTTTTCTGTAACCTTCCCCAGATTTGTGCCTTGAGACAATCCTGTGTCGGAGGTCTACAGACAATTCCTTTGACTTCATGCTTGGTTTGTGCTCTGACATGAACTGTCAACTGTGGGACCTTCTATAGACAGGTGTGTGCCTTTCCAAATCAGGTCACATCAGCTGAATTGACCACAGGTGGACTCCAGTGAAGCTGCAGAAACATCTCAAGGATGATCAGGGGAAACAGGATGCACCTGAGCTCAATTTGGAGCTTCATGGTAAAGGCTGTGAATACATATGTACATGTGCTTTCTCAATTTTTTTATTTTTAATAAATTTGCAAAAACCTCAAGTAAACTTTTTTCACGTTGTCATTAATGGGTGTTGTGTGTAGAATTTTGAGGTAAAAAATGAATTTAATATATTTTGGAATAAGGCTGTAACATAACAAAATGTGGAAAAAGTGATGCGCTGGGAATACTTTTGGGATGCACTGTATCTCCCATAAAAATGTGCCTCTCAGGAAATCATCCTGTATTGCACAGCATATTCAACTTTTTTTTGCAATTGTATTTGCCATGAATGACACATTATAAAGATTAACATTTCAGGCCTCACCACTAAAATAGATCATATATCTATATGTAATATAAACCACATAGCTCATTTTTAAAATACTGTCAAACTAATGGCAGTCTACACAGCTTACGTGGTTTGACAGCTTCATTAAACAAGGCACTGTGGCCATGTAAGGCAGTTCTAAATCATTTTTACTCCAAAATCTAAATTCATTTATTTGCAACAAACTCAACATATTACCACAAAAGGCAAAACTAAATGAAAGTAAAGGTACAGTATTAATATATTTTGCAGCTACTTACCTGTCATGCCATCTAACTGGATTATGTTACAGCATGAATCACAGAGAAAAAGAATTGCAAGAGAAAGTGTGCCTAGCTAAAGAATACAAATGCACGTCACTCTACGTTGGATATTTCAGAAATTGATGTGTGAGGGCGTTTGCATGACTTTGTGGATTTTTGTAGGGTATCCCAAAGTATATTCATGTTAATTCAACCTTCTCCGAGTTTAGTCAGCACCCAGATGCAGCTTGGGATTCTAGCAAAGCATCATGGGTACTCTTCCTAGGACATGCTACAGTACAATGTGTACTGGACCAGTTTTCCCCCTCAGCACCACATACATTTCACCCTCCTCACATAAAAACCAAATAATGCAACAAAGATTTGTCAATTGAAGACAACTTTATTTGTGACCATTTCCTCCACTGTTTCTTAAAGTGGCTACATCGACTAGCAGCTGAACAGCAAGCAAAAAGTAATTAATTTTTTAAACACACTTCTGCCAAAGCGGCCATACCAGTCCTGATGGAAATGAAACTGTCCTCACATTTGTGTGCCACATTACCCAGTTCAGTAGTTTCCATTAAGCACCCCGGCAAGAGGAAAAGTGTTTCAGAAAAAATGTTTTATTTTGCAGTAAGGAATCATCAAGACGTGCTTTGCATATTGTCATTAACAACTTTACTCTTAACTTCATTTAAAAAAATAAAATGGCTTTTTTTTTTTCTCACTCATTAAAAATAAAAAAAATGTGTTCATAAAAGCGCATTCCCTAAGACTAACCAAAGTTGAAGGATTTGCCAATCTCAGCTCGGCAGACAAAATGTCATTTTGCAAGCTTTGACATGTCAGTTTGTGTTTTTGGGAAGCATTAAGGAACGTTCACAAGGCCGTATCCATGCCACAAAGAAGACAACGCATTATTTCTTGTAAAGAAGGTGCATACACTCAGAAATGTCATCTTGTTTCTGTGTTTCAAAAATGGACTATACTGCCAAGATGACAATGTTAGTGCTAATGGTCAATGTTAGGCAGATCTAAAACAGCAACAAAAGGGGCAGAAGAGGCGTTGTGCACAAGTACTGGATTTTGTACGTTTCCTCATATTTAAACTGATGACTTGTTTTGCATTACCAGAATCTCAGTAAGAATAAAAACTGTGCTAGTAAACTCCTGCATCAGTGCTGTGTCATGGCTGTGTGACATCTCCTGTGTTTACGGACTGATATGCTGTTCAGTTTTGCCGTTTCCAAAACTTTAGAAGTGAAAAACTGAATTGAAATGTAAGATGTCTATCCTATTGTCCTCCTGTCTTGTCCCTTCTTTCAGGAAGCAACAGAAGAAGAATGTCGGTTCCTGTGTTAGCAACATGGTGGCATGTTGCTTTTTGCATTCACAACATTACCACTCAAAAACCATACATGGAGGGCTTTTTATGGAACCACCTTTATTAATAATCCATGGCGGTGTTTTAAGAATCCATGAAGTAAAGTTGTGTAAAAAATGTTTATATTTCCTGATGAGACATTAACATTTTGTTTTTTGGATGCAGTACTCTTTGCAGTTACCTGATGCAGCATCACTTTTTTATGTCCAAAATGTACACAATTGTAAGACTGCAATATGCAAGTAGGTATGTGATAGTCTGAAAAAATGATGCCTGATCAATTATTCTGACACTCTACCATTATAAGTGAAAAATGTACTGGCCCAATCTAAGCACTCGGTACAACATAAAATGTGAGAGAGAACAGGTTTCTTCAATCTAAACCAAGCTTTTAAGAACATAAAATTAGTACATTTCTTTTTTTCAACCGAGCAAATGTCAGTTCAAAGCTACTAATAGTAAAATGACCAACAAAAGAAAAACATCAATATGGCTAATCAAATGTAACCTTAGGAGATGCTTCAAAAATTGTGCTCTGAATATAATTTTCCTGCATTAACTGTGTTTAATGTGATAAATGTAAGGCAAAGCATTATTGTTGAATGCAATATGTTTTTCTTGTGATATATGGAAGTTCTAACAAATTTATGGCACATCAAATCCTGTTACAGCCTATGAAACTATGAAAATGTTGCCAGCAGACAAGGCAAACACTTTTCTTTTCTATTGAAATTGCTGATTATGAAACATGCTTAGTAATTCAGATTCCTTTTATTGTCCTTGCACTTAGTACAACAAAATTGCAGCATTCCTATTTTTGCTTGGATTAAAAGCTATGTTCCCACTAAGAAGCATGTCTACATTTCTTATTTCAAACTGTACTGCTATTGATTTATCGTTTTGTGCACAAATAAAAATGCAGAAACACACTGAAATGAATGCACAGATCCATACAGAGTGTAAACAGTGGTGCAGAGCTTAGTATTGCTGTCTCAAGGACCGACTCATTCATATCTCATACATGATTGTTGTCTGTTTGGAGTTTGCATGTCCTGCCCAGATGTATTCTGTACGTGTTAGGGTAAGTGGTGCTTCTGAATTGGCCCTGTGTCGATGGGAGTATGGGTGTGGGTCATGGACTGATGTGCTGCCCCTGCAACTCCGAATTGGATAAAGCAAGCTTGAGTATGTTATGTTAGAATATCATACTTGTAAAGCTGCGCTCCATTTGCTGTGATGACAGTCACATCCATTTCATTCTAGACCTCAGTGTGCACATTCTCAAGTGAAACAGAAAGCAAGATGAGCAAAGTTTTCCAAAATGACCCAAACTTTACATACAGCTAGGAACTCAGTAGCAATATATGACAACAGGGGGTTCTCGGGTTACGACACAGTTCCGTTCCTACAACAGTGATGTAACCCGAATTTTGGTGTATGTCGAAACACACCCGAGCCGAAGTCACTTGTCTATCCTAACACATTTGAAAAATCATAATCTAGAACATGAAAACACAACTAAGGACATAAATATACTGTACACTGTACTGTAGTAAAAGAAAAATGAGTGTTAAAAAAAATCCTTACCTTTATTCCTTCTCACGTCTCAATTTTTTTAAGTTTTTATGGGAGTGTGCGTTTTAAACTCGAAATGTTGTATGTCGGGACGTTGTAACCTGAAGACCCCCTGTATAGTTGCCTACTGTTAGATTACCAACAACATTATAATGTAAATAGGAAATTCACAAAAATGCTTGTGTATTTGGTAAGGCCCTTGGGATAAACACATGTATTCATATTTTTCAATAATTATAGTGTTATATATTTTTAAAAATAATGCAATACATGGACTTTTTTGACCATGTAAATTACAACACTTACCAAATATGCTTTACAAAATGTAAGTACAGTGGTACCTTGAGATACGAGTGCCCCAACGTACGGGTTTTTTGAGATACGAGCAGTCACTAGGTCGATTTTTTGCCTCGAGTTGCAAGCCAAAATTCGAAATACGAGCCATCCAATAGCATCAAACACTTGACTCTTATCGAAAAGAAACCCTGTAAAAGCTGCAACCGATCGTGCAGCGGCGCTATTTAATGACACTTGCCGAACATTTGACTTTATTGAAAAGAAACCCCGAAAAAACTGCAACCGATTGTGCAGTGGCGCTATTTAATGACACTTGCCAAACATTTGATCGTGCAGTGGCGCTATTTAATGACACTTGCCGAACATTTGACTTTATTGAAAAGAAATCCCGAAAAAACTGCAACCGATCGTGCAGCGGCGCTATTTAATGACACTTGCCAAACATTTGATCGTGAAGTGGTGCTATTTATTGACACTTGCCGAACATTTGACTTTATTGAAAAGAAACCCCGAAAAAACTGCAACTGATCGTGCAGCGGTGCTATTTAATGACACTTGCCAAACATTTGATTGTGCAGCGGCGCTATTTAATGACACTTGACGAACATTTGACTTTATTGAAAAGAAACCCTGAAAAAGCTGCAACTGATCGTGCAGCGGCGCCATTTAATGACACTTGCCAAACATTTGATCGTGCAGCGGCGCTATTTAATGACACTTAATAATAATTCTAATTTTTATATAGCGCTTTTCTCACTACTCAAAGTGCTCAGCAATTGCAAGTTAAGGGCCTTGCTTAAGGGCCCAACAGAGCAGAGTCTCTTTTGGGTATTTATGGGATTCGAACCAGCAACCTTCAGATTGCCAGTGCAGATCCCTAACCTCAGAGCCACCACTCCACTAACTCCTGCCTTGCTCATTTCAGAAACATTCTAAAGAGGAGGACTAAACAAAACTTCATGGACAGGTTTCTATTTAAACGCCCTGAGAATGAAAGCAACGAAAGCGTGGCAAAAAAGAAAAAAAATAGTGAAGAAGAAAATTAAGTTACGCAAAAGTGAAGTGAAAGTAAAAAAAACATTACAATATGCTAATCAGCTCTGCCAACATCTGTTTAGTTCTTTAGATTCTCTTTTATGTATTAGGGTTTATTTTGTTTGTATACAATATCTGTTCATTATAAAAACATTTAACAAAAAAATGGGGTGTTTATTTTGGGGGCTGGCACGAATTAATCTCATTTCAATTAATTTCAATGGGAAAAACTGATTTAAGATGCAAGCATTTTGACTTACAAGCTCGGTCACGGAACAAATTAAACTCGTATCTCAAGGTTTCACTGTATATGAAATGTAAAATAAACTAAACAGCATCATCCACAGAAAGAAGAAATGTGGAGGGTTTAGAAATTACATTTATCTTTCTCAACAGAAAATGGAAACATTGTTTTTTAAAGCTGAAACAATTTTAAAAGTTTGTTTTGTGTAATCCACAAGCCTTTTCATGTTTTGGGATGATATTATATTCAAGATAATGTGTTTAAATATATAATGAAAATTCAAAAATGATATTCTGTAGTAATGCACGTGACTACTTCCTACAGTGCATGACCCTGCTATTAATGAAAGAAATGAGATGGCCAGATTCTACCCAACATTATTGTATGTACATTATTTAATTGTGTTATTCACCACAATCACTCCAGTTTACTCTTAAGCTTAGCTACAGTATGTTGGTGTGTTTCAAGCACACATTAAAACTAGTATAATTGTCACAAGTTTCTTCCAATTTCTTGACCGAGATGCTCTGATATGAAAATGTGATGAATAGCACAAGTCTCCTCTTTTTTAATTATAATCTGAAGTGCACGGCTTCCCATTTCAGAACCCACTCAGAATTGCTAATTTGAGCTTGCAAAGGCACTTTCCATTTATTTATCCACACATACTGTACCACACTCACTCATATTTTCCCATTCTGTAGTTATAATTTTTAAACACTCGTGTAAACTAAGCAGAATGTCTTAGTGCAATAAAATCTATTCCTCCGAGATAGATGATTCAAAGCCATAGTTCACACACTGGCTTGTCCCACCAATCTCCTGAACAAAGTACACAGCAGTTATACATCAGAAGGCCTATAGCTGATGTTCAAAAACAAAATTAAAAAGAGGTGCCACAAACAATAGTGTGTATCAAGTTTGCTTCAAGCAAGTATTAATAACAGAACTGGAATACAATCACAAATGAAACAGAAAAAGGTATGAAATCAAAACAATTTTCAGAAAGAACTGGAAAATAACATAAGCCAATCATATTTTGAAATCAAATGGTAATTTAGCATATTATTTATACAGAATAGAAAAAAAAAAAAAGAAAGAAAATATTTAGGCCCAAAATTTGCCAGTTCCAGACTGGCAAGAAACACTTCAAATCCCATAGATCCCCTTACCCATCCAATCAGGAAGACAGATGGCTTGTGTGCAAAACCAGCAGAACCTTGGGTGTTTTTTTTTTTGTTTGTTTGTTTGTTTTTTTTTTGTTAATCCATCCTGAAAAGGCTTTGTTGCCAGAAATCAAGAAACACAAAAATGAAGTTACAGCCAGAAAAAGGCCAAATATATGGTTCCCCCAGCATTTACTGCACATTCGTGTTAACCCCATTAAAGCTTCTCCAGTGGCAAGCTCCTTCCCAGTTCTTCCACAAAATCCAAAAAAAGATTATTTTTTATTAAACATTAAAAAAAATGTTAAAACTGCACTGCAGCCTTTCTATAGTTATTTTTTCGTTTTATAAGTTAGTCAACTTAGTCTTTGTAACTTTCTCTTCACCAGTCAAGATTGTTCTAGTTTCCCCCCGTAGCAGTTCATATATTTAGGCAACTACAGCAGCATTGCAGGTTAGTGGCTCAAAATTCAAATGGCGATTAATTACACATGCAAGCGCTTTTTAAGGACATGTGCATGCGTGAGCTGAACTGCTGCCACTTTTACATTTTTGAGCTTGGCAGCAAAAGCAAATAAGTGTTTTTCTCTTTCTTTTTTTTTTCTTTTTAAATGCTAGAGATTTCTGCGCATGCATCCACCAGACAAGAGTGCATGTGGGCCCCATTTGATCGATACCTGTCACAAGCATCCTACAATGCTCTTTTATTTTCTTATAGTGGCACATATGGAGACTGTCTGCTCTAGATGCTCAAAGGTTTCTCCTACAATAAAAAGTTGACCTCTAAAAAACGGCCAAATAACAAGAGAAACCAATCAACACACAGAGACAAATACAGCACAATGCATAAGAAGGTTCTCGAAAGTCCTACGAGAAAGCATGCCACTGTATAAGCAGGCCACCAAAGTTTGACAAATAGGCCTAGGAAGCACATTTATGACACCCATGGGTTGAATTTCCTCTGGAAGCTGCAGCAAATGCCAGAAAAACGTTTACTAGATTAATCAGAGTGTTTCACCTACATAGACTTCTATAAGCATCAACCCTACACAATACAGAACATTTTTCCTCCTATACGTAAGGGTCTCACTTTACTGCCCCAGCAGAAGACGCCCCTGAATACCTGTTTGGCTCATACCCTAGGTCATAAAGACAGCTATTAATTATCTTGCTTTTTTAAAATTATTTTGCTAGCTCACCCGTCAGCAGGGTAACTACTAAATGTAGATTTTTTTGCAGCTAAATGGCTATATCTCCTGTTAAAAAAGTAACTTCTGCCAAAATATGAAAGGGTTTCCCCCGTAAACTGTACATTATATTTCTTGCACGCTGTAAAATTAAAAGAGCGTTGCTTTTTATATTCAGATCACTAAAGTGCTTTATATTAAAGGAAACAGGCCAGTACAATTAAATGTTGTGACCTTGACGTAGTGAGATTTGACAAATATTTCTGAAATAAATTATGAAATGAATTACAAGAGCAAAAGGTGCCACAGTTGGACCGTAACACAAAAAAGAATCTGCTTAGGCATGAAACGCCAAAGAAAATGGAGCAAAGGGCCTTACCCTTATAATATTATCATGACATCAGCGTCTAAGCTCTGCTTTTTAAAGTTTATTACTTTTGTATATGAATAAATCATTTTTAGATTTTAGCTACTCCTGCCTACAGGGTAGCAGACTTAGTAACGAAAGCGATTTTTTTGACAAAGGAAAGTAATACGTAGGTTCAGAATTTCAGCTGCTTTCTATTTATTATTTTTACTTTGTTAAATGGTGCGACTCAAACCACCTACACCTGAGCACCAGAAAAACCAAGGAGCTGGTGGTGGCTTTTAGGAGACCCAGGCCCCTCATGGACCCCGTGATCATCAGAGGTGACTGTGCAGAGGGTACAGACCTATAAATACCTGGGAGTGCAGCTGGATGATAAACTGGACTGGACTGCCAATACTGATGATCTGTGCAAGAGAGGATAGAGCCGACTATATTTCATTAGAAGGCTGGCGTCCTTCAACATCTGCAAGAAGAAGCTGCAGATGTTCTACCAGATGGTTGTGGCGAGCACCCTCTTCTACGCGGTGGTGTGCTGGGGAGGCAGCATAAAGAAGAAGGGACGCCTCACGCCTGGACAAACTGGTGAGGAAGGCAGGCTCTATTGTAGGCATGAAGTTGGTCAGTTTGACATCCGTGGCGCTGAGCAGACTCCTGTCAATCATGGAGAATCCACTGCATCCAATGAACAGGATCATCTCCAGACAGAGGGGCAGCTTCAGCGACAGACTGCTGTCACCATCCTGCTCCACTGACAGACTGAGGAGACCCCACACTATGCGACTCTTCAATTCCACCTGGGGGGGTAAACGTTAACATTATACAAAGTTATTGTCTGTTACACCTGCCTCGCACTCTCCACCTCGCATTTTTTAACTTGCACTGCATTTTTATCACTCTTTAATTAATATTGTTTTTATCAGTATGCTGCTGCTGGAGTATGTGAAGTTCTCCTTGGGGATTAATAAAGTATCTATCTATCTTATAGTGCCTTTCATATCTATCTATCTATCTATCTATCTATCTATCTATCTATCTATCTATCTATCTATCTATCTATCTATCTATCTATTTAGGGTGTGACAAAGTTGACCCATATACAACAGAGAATGTCTGCTCTTGTGGGACAAGCATACAACAAAAATGTCCAAAAGAAAATGGAGAGTTCAGAGGAAAGTTTGATTTTGGTATGTACAGAATTATGAAGAGCTTTACTTGATGCAGAATTATTTTTGAATGGACCAGTTGTACACGTGATTAGAAAACTGCATAGTTTGGGGTCCATTAGGCTAATGAAAAAAAAATATATATCCAACTGGGAAAGCTCTGTTAAAAATTTAAATTTAGCCTAGATATACATCTCGCAGATTACGGAAATTTAAAATGGGGAAACAAAAACAAAAGTCACCTCAAATATAATGGAGAACAGCAGTTAAAAATCAAACTCTACAAAAGTACTTTTGGGGGTATGGGGGGGGGGCAATTCTTCACCAATTTATACTCTGTTTTAACTGCATGTACTGTACCTAGTATCACATATTCATACAAAATACTGGGAAGTGGCTTATCTGTCCACTAATACCAACTGCTTATAAGCCTGCACAGATGCCAACATCTCTGCAAAACAAATTAAGGTGTTTGAGTGTGTATTTCTCCAGGCCAATTAAAGAAAATGTTATTTTGCACCCTTAGTACATTCTTCTTTTACAGCTGCTCCGTAAACTCCTCCTGCTGTCCTACTGGAGGGTGAGGAAGGCTTGCGACATCATCTCTGGGGTTGTGAGAAGTTGGCGCCTCTGGGCCATCTGCACCTTCAAGTATCTCCTCTTCCTGTTCCTCCTCTTCCTCTTCCTCTTCCTCCTCTCCCCCTGCAACCTCTGGCTCCTGCACATCTACAGCCCTGTGTTCAAAGGGCTGCTCAGAGCTGCACTCGGCCTCAAGGCCAGGAGCTGGATGAGTTCTGATTGGTTCCTTGCGCTCAGTATAGATGCGTTGCTCAAAACCAAGACCAGCAGCGGTCAGCACTGGGAAATCGGATTCAAAGGGCATGCCAGCACTCCCTTGTGTCGCACCTCTATACACTTCCATTCCTTCTGGCAGCATGGATTTAATCTTGGGCAACCATCTCTTGCGGACACGCCGTGCATTGGTGCACATGTCAGCTGCAATCACATTCATCTCGCTTTCCTTGAAATTAGGTGCAAAGTTCTGACAGTAAACTGAACAGGAAAAGAAAAGAGAAATATATATCTGTAATTTTCTACACTGAGAAAAAAGTGTCATGTTTAATCCACAAATCAATAGATCTTACTTGATACATCTTTGAAAATATCCATCTAATACATATACAGTGGTATGAAAAACTATTTGCCCCCTTCCTGATTTCTTATTCTTTTGCATGTTTGTCACACAAAATGTTTCTGATCATCAAACACATTTAACCATTAGTCAAATATAACACAAGTAAACACAAAATGCAGATTTAAATGATGGTTTTTATTATTTAGGGAGAAAAAATCCAAACCTACATGGCCCTGTGTGAAAAAGTAATTGCCCCCTTGTTAAAAATAACCTAACTGTGGTGTATCACACCTGAGTTCAATTTCCGTAGCCACCCCCAGGCCTGATTACCGCCACACCTGTTTCAATCAAGAAATCACTTAAATAGGAGCTGCCTGACACAGAGAAGTAGACCAAAAGCACCTCAAAAGCTAGACATCATGCCAAGATCCAAAGAAATTCAGGAACAAATGAGAACAGAAGTAATTGAGATCTATCAGTCTGGTAAAGGTTATAAAGCCATTTCTAAAGCTTTGGGACTCCAGCGAACCACAGTGAGAGCCATTATCCACAAATGACAAAAACATGGAACAGTGGTGAACCTTCCCAAGAGTGGCGGCCGACCAAAATTACCCCAAGAGCGCAGAGGCGACTCATCCGAGAGGTCACAAAAGACCCCAGGACAACGCGTCTAAAGAACTGCAGGCCTCACTTGCCTCAATTAAGGTCAGTGTTCACGACTCCACCATAAGAAAGAGACTGGGCAAAACGGCCTGCATGGCAGATTTCCAAGGCGCAAACCACTGTTAAGCAAAAGAACATTAGGGCTCGTCTCAATTTTGCTAAGAAACATCTCAATGATTGCCAAGACTTTTGGGAAAATACCTTGTGGACTGATGAGACAAAAGTTGAACTTTTGGAAGGCAAATGTCCGTTACATCTGGCGTAAAAGGAACACAGCATTTCAGAAAAAGAACATCATACCAACAGTAAAATATGGTGGTGGTAGTGTGATGGTCTGGGGTTGTTTTGCTGCTTCAGGACCTGGAAGGCTTCCTGTGATAGATGGAACCATGAATTCTACTGTCTACCAAAAAATCCTGAAGCAGAATGTCCGGCCATCTGTTCGTCAACTCAAGCTGAAGCAATCTTGGGTGCTGCAACAGGACAATGACCCAAAACACAGCAGCAAATCCACCTCTGAATGGCTGAAGAAAAACAAAATGAAGACTTTGGAGTGGCCTAGTCAAAGTCCTGACCTGAATCCAATTGAGATGCTATGGCATGACCTTAAAAAGGCGGTTCATGCTAGATAACCCTCAAATAAAGCTGAATTACAACAATTCTGCAAAGATGAGTGGGCCAAAATTCCTCCAGAGCGCTGTAAAAGACTCATTGCAAGTTATCGCAAACGCTTGATTGCAGTTATTGCTGCTAAGGGTGGCCCAACCAGTTATTAGGTTCAGGGGGCAATTACTTTTTCACACAGGGCCATGTAGGTTTGGATTTTTTCTCCCTAAATAATAAAAACCATCATTTAAAAACTGCATTTTGTGTTTACTTGTGTTATATTTGACTAATGGTTAAATGTGTTTGATGATCAGAAACATTTTGTGTGACAAACATGCAAAAGAATAAGAAATCAGGAAGGGGGCAAATAGTTTTTCAGACCACTGTAGATATATATAATACATACATACAGTATGTCTTTGGACTGTGGAAGGGAGTTGGAGCACCCAGAGAAAACCAATGTGGACATACGAAGTACATGCAAAGTTCACACTATGAGCACCCAGGATATGAAACCCAGTCTCCTTGTTGTGAAGAAGTATCACCACCTCTGTGTCACTGTTTCATCCATACTAATACATATACAAGAATATATGAATTAACAGCGCAGTGAACAGCTTAGAGGCTAACCCCACATAGATACATGAACATCTTGACACTACAATGATGAATGTGATATTTTTAAAGTCAAAGCTATTTTAAAATTGAATCAGTTTTTAAAGCTTTAACTTTATTTCAGGTAGCAGTCCAAAGGCCCACAAATGTAAGCTGGTGTGGGAAGAACGTTTTTTTTGGTTTACACATACAACTTAATTTAACTTATTGTAGTACAAATGAATTTATGCCACAAAAAATAACTGACTTCAAAAATACCAAACTCTTCCTTTAAGTGGTGTCTGCAATTTGATGAATATAAGGGTGTTCATAGTTAAACAATTCTTTATAAGCTGTTGAAGAATGATGATTACTGTTGTCATTATGTGGTATGTTGATACTGATGTTTAATTTGTAAAAGCTTAAATAAATCTAATTCCATGCAACCAACATTATTATGGCAAGCATTTACAATTACTAACATGAAAGTGACATTTAAACAATATTTCTAACAGGAAAAACTATAAGTGAGTATCTTCAAAAGCGTAAAAAAGACTCAGAAGTTAAGGTTATTCATGTACTTAAAAAAATAAATAAAATATCAAAGGTGGTTAACACTAGAATTACCAGAGCCTATGAGAAAACTCGTAAATCCGGCCCACCTTAAATCCGTTCGCACCTCTCCATCTGCGTCTTTTGTCCTGTAAATGTGCCGATTGAGACAAGCAGCAAGCAGCCGGCTATTCTATCACCCCACCGTCGCAGAAAGTTCATTAAGTTCTCCCAGCTCATGCTTTGTTTGATTATCTGGGAGTGAGTGAACTGCTAGAGTTTTAGAGTGGAAATAATAGATCGTTATTTGGAACACACGCATTTCATGTGTGTTCTGTTTTTACAGTAATCTGTGTAAACACATTGTTAAAACAGAAACTTTTTCATATTTTAGTAATAAATGTTACAAAATGTAGGCATAAACTACAGAATGTGTGAATGTTTTCTCGTAGGCTCTGGTAATTCTAGTGTTAAATGCACATTATTGGTTCCTTAGATTATAAAGTCAAAATGCTCTGTTCTCTAATTTTCTTCCACTGAAAGAAATAAAAAAAAAATAACTTTTACATAATGTTTTTAACAGCTCAAAAATAATACAGTCTCTGAACCTTGTTGTGGTGTCAGTAAACCAACATGCAAAAATGACTTTACTTGGATGTTTTGCCATGTTAAGTTTTTATAATCCCTAAATCACTCTTCTCTACATAATAAAAAGATCCCTGTGTTTGGGTATGTAGGAACAACAACGACCACAAGGGGCACTTATGGGCCAATTAGTGTTACAGTAAAAAATCAAAATAGGTCTATTTTAAATATCAATAAATTATTTACTAACTAGTTAGAATACTACAAGTTGGCAAAATAAAATGAAGATTTATTTTAAGTTCCAACAAAGATGGATTTTTTGCTGCATCCATTTATAATCTCTCCAGGAGTGAAGCATATGTCATGCATGGCAGTATAAAGTAAAGTAAAATATATTTAAACACTCTTATTTCATTAGCTAAAGTCTGACACTTCAACTTAACTGTAAGTTAAAATGTTAAGTAAATGCAACTCACGCTTTACAGCATTCAGAACACGGCTGTCCAATGGTTTCCTGCTAGGGTCACTAGTTGATGAGCGTATTCCAGTTCCACAACTGTTAGCCAGAGTGTTTCTGAAAAGTACAGCCAACTTATTACAGGGGATTGGGAGAGTAATGAGGTTTGAAAATGAAATTCTAAGCATACATGCAGTACACATAAGATTAAAGCATTTTCTTTAGGACTTTTTTTTTTCTGAAAAATGATGCAAAGGAAGTAAAATGGGACCTTAATTAATCATAACCTAATTATCATTTGTATAACAGTTGGTTAGAGATTCCAGAGTCTAAAGATGTACTATGTCTCTTTCCAGGTTAATTACGTAACTATAAAAACATTTACTAATGCTTGTGATGCATAAAATAAAGATGCATTACCTCATTAGCAAGGAGGTAAGAGCAGAAGTTATCATTTAGATGAAGCGTTTTGTGAAGAGACAATAAAAAAAAAAATCATTGCTTGTGTATGTCCACTATTTCATTTCTTTTTCACTCTGTACTCTTTTCATCCCGTCATTATCCTCTGTCACGTCTGCAAAGCTGTAAAGTCAAGTGTGACTGGCTATGGTCTTTATTCTATTTTTATCTGTGTGGTGAAAGCTAACCTGTCAGTGGAAATGCAAATGATAAGTACATTTAATTTACAGCTCATTACCCTAAAAGGCATCAAGTCACTATATTTGGGTGTAAAATAGTGAAGAAACAAGGGGTTATAGAAATGGACAGATTAAAAATCAGAATAGAAAAATCAGAAATAATCAGTTTTACATCAAAAGGTAGTGGAATGTCAGTGCTTAAGGTGGGCCAGTATGCACTGGTACTCCATGCCAGCATATACGCAGTCTTACCATATGAGTACTAGAGTGTACCGTCAGTTCAGAACACATTAGCAACCCTTATTTATAAGAGCAATATGTCAGTTTGCACTTCCAAGTAGAAACCCCAATACACGAACCGCATTATCCCTCAGAGTTTTGGTATAACTTTTGCACATCAGCATACTTTAACACTAGAATTACCAGAGCCTACGAAAAAACTCGTAGATCCATCCCACCTTAAATCGCTTCTTAAAACCGTTCTCACCTCTCCGCCAGCGTCTTTTGTCATCTAAATGTACTGATAAAGAAAAGCTGCAAGTAACCGGCTATTCCATCCCCCCACCGACTTATAACGTGCACAAACTTCTCCCAGCTCACGCCTTGATTGATTATCTGGGAGTGAAGTGGAGTTTTAGAGTGGAAATAATAGATCATTATTGGGAATACACGTATTTCACGTGTGTTCCGTTTCTACAGTAATCCGTGTAAACACATTTTTAAAACAGAAACGTTTTTCATATTGTAGTAGTAAATGACAAAATGTAGGCATAAACTATATAATGTATGAAGCCTGAAGTCCAAATATCAAATTAAGTTTCACAAAAGGTACAAATATAACAGAACAATTTTATTCAAAAATATAACTGCAGAAAAAAAGCCTTGCACCACGCAAGCTGTCGAATCAACCGCCTACTGTAACTTGCTTTATTTTTTATTCACTTATAGTCTAGAATAAAAGTGCACTTGTTTTGATATACTTGTACACTAACATATGTTCCTGTGTTTGATTAAATTATTATTTATTATCTACATTTAGAGGACAAAAGACGCTGGCGGAGAGGTGAGAACGGTTTTAAGAAGCGATTTAAGGTGGGATGGATCTACGAGTTTTTTTCGTAGGCTCTGGTAATTTTAGTGTTAAGATCTTTGAACAAATAACCCGTCCTCCGTTAATTAGCATGTACAAAAACAAGTTTTTTTTTTCTCACTTTTAGCATTGGATAAAGTAATTATTATTTGAGGACTTCTGACATATGTGAATTGCTCAGGGGTGGCACGGTAGCGCAGTGGGCAGCGCTGCTGCCTCACAGTAAGGAGACCTGGGTTTGCTTCCCAGGTCCTACCTGCGTGAAGTTTGCATGTTCTCCCCGTGTCTGTGTGGGTTTCCTCTGGGTAGTCCAGTTTCCTCCCACAGTTCAAAGACATGCAAGTTAGGTTCATTGGTGATCCTAAAATTGTCCACAGTTTGTGCTTGGTTTGGGTTGTGTGTGTGTGTCCTGCGGTGGGCTGGCGCCCTGCCCGGGGATTTGTTCCTGCCTTGTGCCCTGTGTTGGCTGGGATTGGCTCCAGCAGACCCCCCGTGACCCTGTGTTACGATATAGCGGGTTGGGTAATGGGTGGATGGATGGATGGATGAATTGCTTAAATGACACTTTTACTGACATGTTGATCGACACATGACTAGTTTAACCTGGGGTTATATTTTTTTTAATAACCTTTTTAAAAAAGGTAAAAAGCTTCGTAACCTTTATTTAGATGTGAATAAGCACTCCATAAAAAGTTAATGACAAGAGCAACTCAGACAGGACTAAGATCCACTAGTAATAATTGCCTTATCCTACCTCCTGGTGTTAAACTAATCTAATCTGAATAGACTGCGGTGGATTGGCACCCTGCCCAGGATTGGTTCCTGCCTTGTGCCCTGTGTTGGCTGGGATTGGCTCCAGCAGACCCCCGTGACCCTGTGTTTGGATTCAGCGGGTTAGAAAATGGATGGATAGATGGATGGACTGGCGCCCTGCCCAGAATTTGTTTCCTGCCTTGTGCCCTGTGTTGGCTGGGATTGGCTCCAGCCGACCCCCGCGACCCTGTAGGTAGGATATAGCTGGTTGGATAATGGATACATGGATAATCTGAATAGAGCTATAGATGCTATGTAACAAGGTACTCATTTTTTACATAACACAGAAAGCTGAGTAAGTCTTTACAAGTTTTGCATGAGCCTGTGGCAATGTCACAAATACTGTAAACACCGAGAATGTGCAGTATCATTTCTTTTCTTTATTGTTTTCTCGAGATAACAGACTGTTTCCCTAAGCATATAGCCGAGTGCTTAGTTGATGGGAATCTGTCACTAAAGATCTTGTGTGTGAAGTACAATTTCTGTATGTTTGGACTAAGAGGGCATTCTGCAAATAAGACGCAGGAGACACTGAAGAAGGGGACCACATTACATTTGGCATACAGACAGCTATAATAAACTCACAGCTGGGGAGGGGGCTTGGGTTTGTCCAAAAATAATCAGATCAGGTATCGGCAGTGAAATCAAGTCTATGTTAGTCGTTGCAGTCTGATACAAAGCAACGCAACGCAGAAATGCAACAAATCATCCAACATGATTAGACCACTAAAAGAAACCCATGATGCAAATGACCTTACATTTGTGTACTTATCACACAAGTTTTCATCAGTTGCTGCTACTAAAATCAGTTGTTGTCATGCAAAGGATACATTTTGTTTTCCTTAAGATCTCAAGAAAATAACTTAAAAAAAAAAACAACAACAAAAACTAACGATATTACACTTCCTTCAGAAAATTATACAGTTAAGTTGAGAAAACAATGAAAAAAAAATATTGTATGTCCTCTTTCAGCTTCCATAACTGAGGTAACATCCATCTCAAAAAGACTGCAACCAGGGATATGATGTGTAGATGCCACATGGGCTGGACAGGCATCCCAGCCAGAAGAGGGGATGGTTCCTTACCCGGACAGGAGGCTCCTAACAGGCAGATAGGCAACCCGGCCGGGGAGGAGAAGGGGATCAGACCCGGAAGGAAAGACCAGAAGGAATGGACGGACAGCCCACTGAAAAGAGAAGATTTCGCTGGGGTTTTTTATCTCCCCCAGCACGCTAGATGGCAGCTGCCCAGGATATCAGTGCCCAGTGGGCATTCCAGGTGATGTAGTCCAGCAGAGCAGCCCTGCTGGGGTCACTGGGTGCCACAAGAGGGCACTGCAGGGAGACAAGCTCACTGTTATAATGGACTTCCACGTGACCGGGAAGTGCTTACATCTGGGCAATCGCCCTGGCACCAGAAGTACTCCTGGGTACATAATAAAAGGGACCACAATCCTTTTTCCAGGCGACTCGGAGCTGGGAGGACGTGCAGTTGGAGGAGGGCTGTGTGGTAGTGATAGTGAAATAAAGGTATTGTGAAGCGAGAAAACTTGTGCCTTTGTGCTTTTTACAACTTTATGGAAGACGTGGTTTAATAAACTTTCCATTATTTGAACCCAGGACTCATTGTGTGTTTGTGTTTGGGGGACTGGGCCTCGTTGTCACCCCTGGTTCCATCACAGATGTAAGAAGGCCACAACTGATCAGGGAAAGGAAACATGGCCATGTGCTTTTCACAATTTGGAATCACTCTAGAACTATGATGCATCTCAGGCCATCACTATAAAGTCTTGCAGTGTAACCAGAAGAGGCATTCATGTTGCTTGTTTATTTGCCTTGTTTCAGATACTTCTGTCTAAATATTCAGAGTTGCAGAGAGTCAAAAATATGTACAAAAGGCAGGTCCCTGCATAAGCATTAAAATATAAAGGATGGACCTATACATTTATACACTTTGCAACGTGCATCATACAATACAGAGAGAAATTCTGAAAATAAAGGCTTGTGTTCCATTAGTTGACTTTGAGAAATAGCTCAGATTTAAATACATTAATATGCCATATGGTAGACTACCACCTTTATATTTGTTATTGCCAGAATAGTCTTTGGCTTCTCAATAAATTGGAGAAAAACAGGTTTGAAAAATAAATGTACAGACTTTTTAAGTACAACCCTTTTTAAATACAACAATTTTCACTGGAAAATAACAAGGTTTTTCTTTGGTAAAATCCTACCACTTTTGTAACAAGCTTACGATGAGGCACATTTTAAACCAAAGATTCAGTTTCTACATTAAATTTGTGAACTTTCTTTTTTTCTTCTTGATTCTTATAAAGTATTTTGAGCTACACTATTTGTATGAAAATGCGCAATATGAATAAATTTTGTTCTAGACTGAATTGATTTTTTACTCTTCTTTTTCTAATAAAATGGTCATCTTAATTTTGTCTCCAAATAATTTGGAAGAATACACATAAAATAGGAAGCGATTTCTTCTATTCATATTATGTAACATCACATTTGCTTGTTATACAGAATGCTCAATAAGCAAAGAAGAAAATGTTAAATAATTGAGAGGTGACCCTATAATAAGTAAGTGGAAGTGTCATTTACACCTGGGGGGGTAAATGTTAACATTATACAAAGTTATTGTCTGTTATACCTGCATTGTTCTCACTCTTTAATATTGTTCTTTATCAGTATGCTGCTGGAGTATGTGAATTTCCCCTTGGGATTAATAAAGTATCTATCTATTATATAGTGCCTTTCATATCTATCTATCTAATCCTGCCCTCTATCCTTCAGATGCCTACGGCCAAACCTTTATTGTCATGCCACCTCTCATTGGTCTGGCAGGATCTCCGGAGTACTTGATTGCTCCCCGGTTCTCTGTGGAGCTCAATGGGAGTGAAATACTCCTGGAGTGGCATTCCTCTCGCTTCCTTGTGAGGCCACCGATAATTCTACCTCTTCTCTACCATGCTGGCTGGCTTACTCGTTCTCTCAATGCTTTCATTCCGTCTTTCCCTTTGTATTCTTTTTTCTCCTTTCTAATCTACCCAGGCTTCTTTATACTCCAGTAAGCATAGCATCCTAATTATGACACAGGTGACCCTATAATAAGTAAGTGGAAGTGTCAGTAACCAAAGAAACTGAAGTTCTGAAGAAATAAGAACATAGCTGGAGGAGGATTGGGTCAGCGTTTCTCAACCTTGAAGTATTTGCAACCTGAGTTTTCATAACAGTTTTAATCGCGCCCCCCCTAACATTTTTTTGAAATGTAGATGCATATTTTATTATACCTACTTAACTTTTATCGACATTTATCTAACTCTATATTTATTGTTCTAGTATCAGAATGAAGTTTAAGTTCATTTGTTTTGGTTTCAACAGATGTTTTTTTTTCATATTTTTGATTCTTGTTTTCTTTTTTTCACATCTTCGCGGCCCCTTTTTTATTACTTCACGTCCCCCTAGGGGGGCCCACCCCACAGGTTGAGAACCACTGATTTAGGTTCAACACTGTCAAAAAAACATCAAAGAATTTGGAAGATGTACAAAAATGTACAATTTACATTTAACTTATAAAAATTAAAGGCCACATAAAAATTACATTTTGTTTGCCTGACGTTTCATTCAAATTATTCAAACCTCTATTACCCATTTTCACAGTTTAGTAACTGAACATACTCATTCTGGAGTTGAAATAATGCCTTACCTGTCAAAGAAAGTAGCAAGAAGTCTACGCAAGAGAACTTTATGCTTGACTCCAGCACACAAGTGACAATTCATGAGCTGGCCACGAGTAATGTACACTGCTGTACCTATAGCATAAAATAGTAATAAAAAGAAAAAATAAATACATAATTATTGCGTCCAAATAACATTATTTCACATTAGAATCTTAACAAAATTCTTTCTTGTAGCCTGGGGAAAAATAAGTCAAGCCACACTAGAAACTGATCAGGTGCAGCCAATGAAACAACTGTGGATTACTTAAAACTACGCATTGTGGTAGATAGGGGGCACTCTCGCTCCCTTGAACCCCTGTCCACGACTCCAAACACCAGGTAAAAGTCCTCAAGTTGACTTTATTTTTATGCCACAGTGCACAAAGCACACTCTCCACCACAATACTCATATAAATCACTCACAATACTACAATAATACAATCCTCCACATCCCTGACGCGTTGACACTCTTCCACCCAGCTCAGCTCACCGTCTGGGAGCTCCCACAGTCCTTTTATATTCCCTGACCCAGAAGTGTTCTAAATTCCCAGTCCATGTGATTCTCAATCACTTCCGGGTCAGGTAAAAATTCTTTTCTTCAACCCAGAAGCCCGTCACTCTTCCTATGACGAACATCCGGGTCATAGGGCACGAAGAAATCTTCGGTCCTCCCTGCAGCTCCCTCTTGTGGCCCCCATGGCATCCAGCAGGGCAGTGCATAAAAACTCCATTGTCCATGATGCCCTGCTGGTCTTCTGAGGACCTCCATGCTGCAAGGACGACTCCACCTGGCGGCTTGGGGGTATTGGCCGGGATAAACGACCGGCCATCCTCCACAGCATGTACACTACTATCAGAAACAGTTGCCTACATCCATATTTAAATCAAAAATGGTTAAAATCATGAGGCATCTTTTACAGAGAGAAAAATTATTATATTGGACAACCAACCCCAAAAAACAAAAGCAAATGCACTGTTTTTGGTATCTTCTACCATTCAACCTTTGTTTAAATTATTTCAAGGAAAAGAATATCCACCTTAATAAAAGGATCAATGTCTGTGGATCTGTCTGTGTGTCTGACCAGTTGTTATGTCTCTATCATTCCAAAAGATGGTACATCACAAACATTAACCATGCTTTTACAAATCCCATGTCAAATGGAATATAACACAGACATATGCATTGGCTGAACTGCAAACATTAATGCTGAGGTCTATGTTGATTACTTAGATTTCAACCCAATGAGTAGTATAGCTAGAGTGAAACCTGGAATGCTTGTAGCTGGCATACTCCCATTGGATCCAGGACACCAACAATCATGATCTGTAGATGCACTGGTCAATGAGAACAGACAAGCACCAGTCGGTGCAAAACTGCTTTGTGCTTTTACTCTCCAAACAATATCCAGGTGCAAGCAGTGCAGTGCAGTTTCATCCATAATAAACAGACCATAAAAACACAGTGCATAAGTGAGGATAGAAGCCATTCATAACTAAATTTCAAATGCAAGTTAAAATCCATGAATAAAACAGTCAAACATCAATTTCTCTTTTCTCGTAATTCTCCTAATAGCCATGCTTGTCTTACTCTCTCCTTCCTCAGAGCTCCTCCATTGGGCCTTCCATCCAGGATGACACGTCAACAGTTGTGATCCCTCTCTCTGGCTCTAAAATCACTTCCGGCCTGTCGCTCTGACATCGCATGTGATGAAGACCATGGAGCGGCTGCTGCTTCACCACCTGAGGCCACAGGACCACCACGCCCTCGACCCTCTGCAGTTCGCATACCAGGAGAAGGTGGGAGCGGAGGATGCCATCATCTACATGCTACACCGATCCATCTCCCACTTGGACAGAGGCAGTGGTGCTGTAAGAATTATGTTTCTGGACTTCTCTAGCGCCTTCAACACCATCCAACCTCTGCTCCTCAGAGACAAGCTGACAGAGATGGCAGTAGATTCATACCTGGTGCCATGGATTGTGGACTATCTTACAGACAGACCTCAGTATGTGCGTCTCGGGAACTGCAGGTCTGACATTGTGGTCAGCAGCACAGGAGCGCCGCAGGGGACTGGACTTTCTCCGGTCCTGTTCAGCCAACATACATCAGACTTCAAATACAACTCGGAGTCCTGCCACGTGCAAAAGTTCACTGACGACACTGCTATAGTGGGCTGCATCAGGAGTGGGCAGGAGGAGGAGTATAGGAACCTAATCAAGGACTTTGTTAAATGGTGCGACTCAAACCACCTACACCTGAACACCAGCAAAACCAAGGAGCTGGTGGTGGATTTTAGGAGACCCAGGCCTCTCCTGGACTCCGTGATCATCAGAGGTGACTGTGCTGAGGGTGTAGACCTATAAATACCTGGGAGTGCAGCTGGATGATAAACTGGACTGGACTGCCAATACTGATGATCTGTGTAAGAGAGGACAGACCCGACTATACTTCATTAGAAGGCTGGCGTCTTTCAATATCTGCAATAAGATGCTGCAGATGTTCTATCAGACGGTTGTGGCGAGCGCCCTCTTCTACGCAGTGGTGTGCTGGGGAGGCAGCATAATGAAGAGGGACACCTCACACCTCGACAAACTGGTGAGGAAGTCAGGCTCTATTGTAGGCACAGAGCTGGACAGTTTGACATCCGTGGCAGAGCGACGGGCGCTGAGCAGGCTCCTGTCAATCATGGAGAATCCACTGCATCCACTGAACAGGATCATCTCCAGACAGAGGAGCAGCTTCAGCGACAGACTGCTGTCACCATCCTGCTCACTGACAGACTGAGGAGACCCCACAATATACGACTCTTCATTTACACCTGGGGGGGTAAATGTTAACATTATACAAAGTTATTGTCTGTTATACCTGCATTGTTCTCACTCTTTAATATTGTTCTTTATCAGTATGCTGCTGGAGTATGTGAATTTCCCCTTGGGATTAATAAAGTATCTATCTATTATATAGTGCCTTTCATATCTATCTATCTAATCCTGCCCTCTATCCTTCAGATGCCTGCGGCCAAACCTTTATTGTCATGCCACCTCTCATTGGTCTGGCAGGATCTCCGGAGTACTTGATTGCTCCCCGGTTCTCTGTGGAGCTCAATGGGAGTGAAATACTCCTGGAGTGGCATTCCTCTCGCTTCCTTGTGAGGCCACTGATAATTCTGCCTCTTCTCTACCATGCTGGCTGGCTTACTCGTTCTCTCAATGCTTTCATTCCGTCTTGCCCTTTGTATTCTTTTTTCTCCTTTCTAATCTACCCAGGCTTCTTTATACTCCAGTAAGCATAGCATCCTAATTATGACACATGGAGAGCCAATGAGGAGATTCAAACCTAATTGTGAATAGCCTGATCTCCCCATTAAATACCCCAGGGCTACCTGACCATGCACACCCATGGAGCTTGAGCTGTATTTTTTTTTTTTTTTTATTTAAAAACTCCCTATACCACGGACCCCTAATTTTCAGTGGCACACATAACTATACTACCTCTACAAGCCTGCAATATTGCTACACAGCAGAATGGCCCTTGAGAACATGGGTCTTTTGCCAGATCCTGGTTATTCAATTACAGGAATCCTAACTGGGGCCATTGTTCAGACAAAGTCATGTGTCCCAGTATTCCTGTCATACTTCAGCAGCTTAGTGAAGACTGAACCATACAACGGGGTGGCAGACTCATTTAAAGCGAGTAACGAAAATGTTTAACTCAAAAGAGAAACTGAGGCATAGAACCCCAGCAACTTCTTATTTAATTCTTAAACAAGACAATAATCCACAGCATAAAAGAGTCTGATTCACCTACAAAGCTTTGTTGAACAGCTGGCTCCTGCAAGCAAAAGAAATGAATGACACCAGGAATAGCACAATAAAATACTAAAATTAAGTTTGAGCAAATATGGCACAGTAAATTAGCTGTCTGTTAAAAAAGTCACAACCAATAATATAGCCTTTCCACAACTACTGGAGTCTTCAGAGATTACCTTGTGTGGAGATCATTTTTACCCAGATGCTACCTACTGCAATACATGTTCACACTGGCGTACTCAGGGGAGTATGTGGAAGCATATACAGGAAGTAATGAGTGCTAAAGAAATGATCAACGGTTGTGATCCTATAAACTGTGGCACAGCTGCATGAGCAACTCACCAGTAAAGAGGCTCAGGATCAGGAATGCCCTCTAGAATTTCTGAGCTCCTCTCAGGTGTAACTGCAGTTCTGAAACTTGACCCATACCAAAAACACCACATAACCTTAATACTAGAATTACCTTAGCCTACGAAAAAACTAGTAGATCCGTTCCACCTTAAATCACTTCTCACCTCTCCATCAGCGTCTTTTGTCCTTTAAATGTGTTGATAAGCAGCAAACAACAAGCAATCTGCTTTCACATCCCCCACCGGCGCACAGTTTTCTCAGCTCAAGTCTGTTTACCTGCGTGTCAGTTGCTTGGAGTTGTATAGAGTGAGAAGCCAAGCAAAATCACATCTTTTATAAATACTATGTCGTTATTTGGAACACATGCATTTCATGTGTGTTCCGTGTCTACAACGATCTATGTCAGGGGTGCCCACACTTTTTCGGCTTGCAAGCTACTTTTAAAATGACCAGGTCAAAGTGATCTACCTACAAATGATTTTATATATATATATATATATATATATATATATATATATATATATATTATGGGGTGCCAAACAGGCAATTACAATGATTTTCGGAATATATAAAGTCAGCGTTGGAATATATATATAGTCAGTGTCGGAATATATAAGGTCAAAACCTGAATATATAAAGTCAGCGTCGAAATATATAAAGTCAGAGCATGATTATATCAAGTCATTTCTGAGTATATAAAGTCAGAGTTAGAATATATAAAGTCATTACCGAATATATAAAGTCAGCGTCAGAATATATAACCTTATTCCGGAATATATAAATTTAAAGTCAGATTATATTGATATTGATTGAAAAGACCCAGGCACATTTTTAGCAAACTCAATGAGCTCCTAATATAACGTAATGAAATAAGTTAACAAAAACATCTTCAGAAAAATATTAAAAAAAAAACCCCACTGGTCAGTTAATTCAATCAAAATGATGTATGTACCCGGCATTTTGAACACTATATTTATTTATTCTTTTTGTACGGGCACATTTTTGGACGAGTCTCACAAGCCCCATCGACTCTGAGTGGCTTCTGTCGAAGTTTGCTTTTCACTAGTACGAATGAAATGACAAGCGCGGAAATTTTTTATATTCGGGAATGATTTTATATATTCCAATGCTGATTTTATAAAATTAGGCTTTGACTTTATATATTCAGGTTTTGGTGTTATATATTCAAAACACTGACTTTATATATTCCGAAAATCATTATATTTGCCTGTTTGGCACCCCATAATATATATATATACTCAGCAATAAAAGAAACGTCCTCTGACTTTCAACTGTTTTTACTTTCAGTAAACTTAATGTGTAAATATTTGTATGAACACTAAAAGAGTCAACACCATAAGACATAAACTAAAAATGTTTCACAATGTGTCCCTGAATGAAGGGAGGCTCAAAATCAAAAGTGCCAGTCAGTATGTGGTGTGGCCACCAGCTGCTTGAAGTACTGCAGTGCATCTCCTCCTCATGGACTGGACCAGATTTGTCAGTTCTTGCTGTAAGATGTTACCCCACTCTTCCACCAAGGCACCTGCAAGTTTCTGGACATTTCTGGGGAGAATGGCCCTAGCCATCGATCCAAATTGATCCCACTCCAGGGTACAGGCCTCGGTGTAGCGCTCATTCCTTTGACGATAAACACGAATCCGTTCATCACCCCTGGTGAGACAAAACCGTGACTCATCAGTGAAGAGCACTTTTTGCCACTCCTGTCTGGTCCAGTGAAGGTGGGTTTGTGCCCATAGGCGGCGTTGTTGCTGATGATGTCTGGTAAGGACCTGCCTTACAACAGGCCTACAAGCCCTCAGTCCAGCCTCTCTCAGCCTATTGCGGACAGTCTGAGCACCGATGGAGGGATTGTGTGTTCCTGGTGTGACTCGGGCATTTGTTGTGGCCATCCTGTACCTGTCACGCAGGTGTGATATTCGGATGTACCGATCCTGTGCAGCTGTTGTTACACGTGGTCTTCCACTGCGAGGATGATCAGCTGTCCTTCCTGTCTCCCTGTAGCGCTGTCTTAGGCGTCTCACAGTGCGGACATGGCAATTTATTCAGCAGTCCTCATGCCTCCCTGCAGCAGGCCTAATGCACGTTCACGCAGATGAGCAGGGACCCTGGGCATCTTTCTTTGGGTGTTTTTCACAGTCGGTAGACAAGTCTCTTTAGTGTCCTGCGTTTTAGAACTGTGACCTTAAATGCCTACTTTCTGTAAGCTGTTAAGGTCTTAACGACCATTCCACAGGTGCATGTTAATTCATTGATTATGGTTAATTGAACATGCATGGAAAACATTGTTTAAACACTTTACAATGAAGATCTGTAAAGTTATTTGGATTTTTAAAACATTATTGTTGAAATACACAGTCCTGAAAAAGGGACGTTTCTTTTTTTGCTGAGTATATACAGGTATATATATATATACACACACACACACACACTGAGTATCAGAGGTGGGTAGTAATCAGTTAGATTTACTCTATTACATTTACTTGAGTAACTTTTTAAAAAAATCGTACTTCAGTTTTACTGCACCATACTTTTTACTTTTACTTGAGTACATTTGTGAAGAAGAAACGCTACTCTTATTCCATTACATTGGGCAACACTCGAATTGTTACTTTTTTTCCATTAGATAAAGTCTGACAGACAATTTTCAACCTGCTATGTAGCATATGCTGTCAAGTTGCACACACGCCTTCCATTGTGTCTCAACTGCGATTTTAGTTCCCTCTCCATTCTCTTTCTCAGATTGCTTTTCGGAAGGAAGTCAGTTTTGTAGTTTTTATAAACAGTTCAGAAGGGGCCTGGGTTGTCTCAAAAGCTTGCATTTTGTAATCTTTTTAGAAAGTCAATATAAGGTGTCAGGGGACTGGGCAGTCTAATGGTCTGGAATCCCTGCTGATTTTATTTTTTTCTCCAGCCGTCTGGAGTTTTTTTTTTGTTTTTTTCTGTCCACCCTGGCCATCAGACCTTACTCTTATTCTATGTTAATTAATGTTGACTTATTTTAGTTTCTTACTGTGTCTTTTATTTTTCTATTCTTCATTATGTTAAGCACTTTGAGTTACTTTTTGTATGAAAATGTGCTATATAAATAAATGTTGTTGTTGTTGTTATTTTGCTTGGCTTTTCTCTAAATTCATAATGGCTAACATGGTACAACACCCTAGTACTATGAACAGTTCGAAAGTGCCTTTCCACATTTTCCTTCTTTGGAATAGCAATGATAGATTGACAGATCAGACAAACACACTTTGATTATGACATTGTGAGAGAAAAAAATCCTCTTCCAATTCCACATCCAGCCCATAAACAACATCTTTTTTAAATCCCTTCTTTAGTCGATATAAATTGGAAGGCTAACTAGATCACTTAGATAGCTGGAGTTTTGCCGTTGCTTGCGCGTTTGATCGAGTGTGCGGGATAACATAAACAGTGTGTTAGAAGAAAAGAGATCTCAGACTGGCCACCCTGTATGTCAATCAAGTGCCATAGGGAGGATACATGATAGACTAACATTTAAAAAAATTATTTTTGAATGCAACGCTATCTACCTGCACTACCTTTCCGATCTACTCGTCGATCGTGATCGTCGCATTGGGCACCCCGATCTATGTAAACACAACGTTAAAAAAGAAACGTTTTTCATGTTTTTGTAATAATTGACAAAATGTAGACATGAAGTTTATAATGTGTGAAGCCTGAAGTTCAAATATCAAAGAAACACTTTCACAAAAGGTACAAAGTGCACTTGTTCTGTTATGTTTGTTCTGTAGGATGACGTTAGAGATCAAGAAGAGGAAGAGAGAAAAGGCAGAGCAATGGGTCAAATGGTGGAAGTTGAAAAAGGAAGACTGCAAGGTTGAGTTTAGGGAATAGGTAAGAAAGGCACTGGGTGGCAGTAAAGAGTTACCAGACAGCTGGGTAACTACAGCAGAAGTGGTAAGGGAGACAGTTAGAAGGGTACTTGGTGTGACATCTGGACAGAGGAAGGAGGATAAGGAAACCTCGTAGTGGAATGGAAAAGTACAGAATATAATACAGAGGAAGAGGATGGCAAAGAGGAAGTGGGATCGTCAGAGAGATGCAGAAAGTAGACAAGAGTACAAGGAGATAATGTGTAAGGTGAAGAGAGAGGTGGCAAAGGCTAAAGAAAAGACAAATGATGAGTTGTATGAGAGGTTGGACACTAAGGAGGGAGAAAAGGACTGGTGGGCTAGACAGAGGGGCCGAGCTAGAAAAGACATGCAGAAGGTTAGGGTGATATGGAAACATACTCACAAGTGAGGAGGGTAAACTGAGCAGATGGAAAGAGTACTTTGAGAGGCTGATGAATAAAGAGAATGAGAAAGAGAAAGAAGGTTGGATGATGTGGAGATAGTGAATCAGGAAATGCAATGGATTAGCAAAGAGGAAGAAGTAAGGACTGCTATGAAGAGGATGGAAAGGCCTTTGATGAAGATGACATATCCATGGAAGCATGAAGGTGTTTATGAGAGATGGCAGTGGAGTTTTTAACCAGATTGTTTAATGGAATCCTGGAAAGTAAGAGGATGCCTGAGGAGTGGAGTATAAGTGTACTGGTGCTGATATTTAAGAATAAGGGGGATGTGCAGGACTGTAGTAACTACAGGGGGATAAAACTAATGAGCCACAGCATGATGTTATGGGAAAGAGTAGTGGAAGCTCAGTTAAGAAGGGAGGTAATGATTAGTGAGCAACAGTATGGTTTCATGCCAAGAAGGAGCACCGCAGATGCGATGTTTGCTCTGAGGGTGTTGACGGAGAAATATAGAAAAAGCCAGAAGGAGTTGCATTGCGTCTTTGTGGACCTGGAGAAAACATATAACAGGGTGCCTCGAGAGGAGCTGTGGTATTGTATGAGGAAGTCGGGAGTGGAAAGGAAGTACCTAAGAGTTGTACAGGATATGTATGAGAGAAGTTTGACAGTGGTGAGGCCTGCAGTAGAAGTGATGGATGCATTCAACATGGAGGTGGGATTACATCAGTAATCAGCTCTGAACCCTTTCTTATTTTCAATGGTGATAGACAAGATTAGACAGGAGTCCCTGTGGACTGTGATGTTTTATGATGACATTGTGATCTGTGGAGAGAACAGGGAGCAGGTTGAAGAGAACCTGGAGAGGTGGAGACATGAGAGGAAAGGAATGAAGGTCAATAGGAACAAGACAAAATACATGTGCATAAATGAGAGGCAAGTCAGTGGTATGGTGAGGATGCAGGGCTGAGGTGGATGAGTTTAAATACTTAGAATCAACAGTACAGAGTAATGGGGATTGCAGAATTCTCTTGTAGAAGAGAAGCGAAAGAGTGTGGAATGGGTGGAGAAGAGTGCCAGAAGTAATTTGTGACAGTCTACAGGACAGTAGTGAGACCAGCTATGTTATATAGGGTGAAGACGGTGGTGCTGACCAAAAAGCAGGAGACAGAGCTGGAGGTGGCAGAGTTAAAGATGCTAAGATTTGCATTGGGTGTGATGAGGATGGACAGAGAGATTGTGTTGGTTTGGACATGTGCAGAGGAGAGATGCTGGGTATATTGGGAGAAGATTGTTAAGGATAGAGCTGCGAGGCAAGAGGAAAAGAGGAAGATCTAAGAGAAGGTTTATGGATGCGGTGAGAGAGGACATGCAGGTGATGGATGTGACAGAGCAAGATGACGAGGACAGGAAGATACGGAAAAAGATGATCCGCTGTGGCGACCCCTAACGCGAGCAACTAAAAGAAGAAGAATATTCAATTCGGCTAATTTCCATTTTAAAATCAATTGCACGTCCCTATATGCCATTTTATTGCTTATATAACTTTTTCTTTTTAAAGTGTTTCCTACAAAAACTCAACACTGCATATATCAGAAATTGTGATATGCCTATGCCAATAAGTCTGTTAAACTTCGCCTTTAACTTTATACAATAGTAACTAATACATGCTCATGACCATAGGGTAATACAAACACTGATGTAGCAGGCAAGGAAATATAGCACAGTATTGTGTTTATAAAGTAAAACAAATTAAAAATACAAGGTAAAGTCAAGATTACAATTAGATGTGATTACTTTAAGAAGACAACAAAATATGAACAGTATTACCTGCTACTAGCTCTAGCTTCTCACCCGGATCTCCTTCAGAATAGAGTTTGGGATGACACCTATACCCAATTTGGCTGATGAGACTTGCTGGCAAGGCCACTAGGTCTCTCCGAATGAGTACACATGAACGGTTTTCCAAGGAAATGGGCATGGCTGAGACATCAGATTTATCTTGGACTAAAAAACAATGAAAAGACAGACAGAATATCATTTCTATTAAGATATTATTATGATTCATTCAAAACCATGATCAGATTACCTGAATCATGATTAAGATGATCACCATACTTTGTCGGACTCTAGCTGAAAATGTACACTAAAATCCATGATAAAACAAAACACAAGAGCTAGAAGTATGGGAAACTAAAAGAAGACCACCCCCAGCCAGAGTACTTCTCAACCCAAATAAACAAAAAATGACCACTTTGTGGTGTTCTTAAAATAAAAACAAACTTTGTCGCAAGTGAGTCACAAAAAGGAAACACTCCTGCTTCCCCAGACTGCTCCAAATGGCCATGGTTTTGAGTACCTGGTTTTGTCTTTTGCTTACTTAATACCAAAAATGTAAAATGATTAAAAAAAATTAAAAATCATTTCCGGCGCCGCATCCGAGTAGCAGCCTTTCCAGCAGCTCTGTGTATGACTTTATCTTTTTACCTTTTTTTCTCTATTTCACTGATCACTTCTACCACTTTCTTTTATGTGGAATCACTCCCTGGACACTTTTTACTATTTTATTTATTTTATTTACTTTTTTTACTATTTTTACTACTTGACATGGATTCTTACACTCTGAGACTCGCCTATTCAAGTAGTCAGCTTAAAGCACTGAGAAGAAATGCTCATGCCGGTGTGGTTCCTTATTTACTTGACGAGGTAAGAAGACGATATTGGGGCAGCCGAGCCAGGGCAAAGATAAAAGATAAGATAAGAGCCAGGCAATTTGAGAGAAAATGGCGTTATAAACCGTCGGTGCCTTCTGTGATCCTGGGAAATGTGAACTCACTACCAAATAAGATCGACGAACTGGCTGTGCTGGTGAAAAATGTCAGAACCTACAGAGAATGCAGCTTGCTGTGTTTTAGTGAAACGTGGCTAATAACTACCATCCCAGATGCTAATGTGGAGCTACCCGGGTTTAGCACAGTTAGAGCGGACAGAGACGCAAGTACCTGCGGGAAGAAGAAAGGAGGGGGACTCGCTCTCTATGTCAATACAAGATGGTGCAACTCAGGACATGTAAACGTTTGTGAATTTCCCCTTGGGATTAATAAAGTATCTATCTATCTATCTATCTATCTATCAAAAAGGTACAGAAAGTTTTTTTTCAGTTCTCTTTCACCCCTATAGAAGTACGCACTTTTCAAACTTTAATAGCAAGACTGAAGAGGGACAAACTCTGACACGTGAGAAAAGGGACTTTTTGGAAATCTAGTACATAATGTATGCTGTGACAGATTAGGGCTGTATCACTCCCTTGAACCCCTGTCCAAGACTCCAGACACCAGATAAAAGTCCAAAATATGACTTTATTAATTTGCCACAGTGCACAAAGCACCCTCTCCTCCACTATACTCATAAATAACCAAACACTAATCACAAATACAATCCTCTAACTCCCAGACGCGTTGCCCTCCTACCACCCACCTCAGCTCTCCGTCTGGGAGCTCCCATAGTCCTTTTATTCTCCCTGACCCGGAAGTGTTCCCAATCCCCAGTCCATGTGATTCAATATCACTTCCGGGTCAGGCACAAGTCCTTTTTCTTCACCCCGGAAGCATGTCGCTCTTCCTCTGACGCACTTCCGGGTTATAGGGCACTAAGGAATCTTCGGTCCTCCCTGCATCTCCCTCTTGCGGCCCCTGTGGTACCCAGCAGGGCTGAGGATAAAAACTACAAAGTCCATGACTCCCTGCTGGTCTTCGGGGCATCTCCATACTGCAAGGAGGGCTCCATCTGGCGGCCTGGGGGTATTGGCCGGGATGACAAGCCGGCCAAATACCACAATGCTCTAAATACTGCTCTAAATGTGCATATTAATAGTTATTTAAGGCAGAAGTTTTTAGAGATGCTGCATGCAGAATCTCTCCAAATCCTGAAGCAAATATATGCCATTGACCAGTAATTCTAATGAGGCTGCAAGACATACACAACAGCTGCAATTCATGCTGTCCAGTTAAATGAATAAATAAAAGTCATGCAGCAAACAATAGCTTCTTTTTTGGCAAAAGCAGCTCACATTCGCACAGAGGCTGTTTGCTAAACAGGGCAAGGAAGTGCTTCTGAAGCCACATGACTGCTGGAGACGCTGAAATAATGTTATAAAATAATGTTATGACATAAAGCCTAAAAAATCCCCTTTCTGTTTAATAACAACATCACCCAAATGTATGGTAGTTATAATGGCTTATATCTAGGGGTTTCTTGGAAAGTCACAACATATTAAATAAAATGCTTTAATCAGCCAGTCGGGACTTTAGTGCCCATTGCAGACTGAAATATCCTACGTCTGATATCCCTTTTTGCTTGCCATCCACAATGATGAGGTTTTTTAAAGCAGTATCAATTATTTTTTTTTATTATACTTTATTAATCCCGAAGGAAATTACTTGGTTTTTCGCATACCCCTTGGGGTCAGAGTGCAGGGTCAGCCATTGTACGGCGACCCTGGAGCAATTGAAGGTTGTTCAAAGGCCCAGCAGAGTAACCGGCAACCTTCGGGATCCCAGAGCAGATCCTTAGCCTCAGAGCCACCACTCTGCCCCCTATTAGTGTTTTTAATTCACCAGAAAAGGTAAATTCTCAAAGCCATTTTTAATATTCCGTACAATTTAAAAGTTTAGATAATGACAGCAAATGATGTCAATGTCTCTCTATTATATAAAAAAATCCTGCGACTAGAAGAGACTTTTTGGAAGATTTTTTCAAGTCCCGCCATTCCTCTCAACCATAGAAAACCACACACACTGTACTCTCACCTCTACTTCGTGTGAATGGTTTTGACAGATGCAGTTCTTGCTCTTTCAGCTCTTATAAATTTTAACATTTTCCTCATTTTAAGTTCCCAATTAAAGAAGACGTATTATGTCCAAATGTTATTGAAGAATTTAATCAGGAAGGGTTATCAACAGTAAAAATGAGTACACGGGCAATCCTAGCACCGAGAAACGAAGTCAAATGAATTAGCACAAAAATGTCGATTGGTTTCACTGCAAATTGGTTAAATGCATATCAATACGCTATGCTGAAACAGGTGGTGGTGATCGTGCAGAAGATGAAAACATCAATTTATATTATAATATTCCGAAGAATATCTACAAGCATTAAAACCATCCGGTCTTCCTCCGCACAAATTACTGTAGAAAGATGGATGTATCCAAGAAAGGTAATGCAGTCAGGGGATAACATTAAACACCAAAGGAGATCTTGATATGTCATTCGTATTGAAACGTTAACAGTTTCCCGTTAGAATAGCTTTTGCAAAAACAATTTACAAATCTCACAGCCAAACATTCGAAAAAGTTGTTTTATTTAATAGAGAGAAAGAAACGAAATTCAATCACGGGGAGTTATATATTGCGTTGTCACAATGAAAGTCCAAACACAGAATCACAATTCAATGCGCTATTGACGAAAATGTGAAAGTTTTTGTGCGTTAACTTCAAAGCCAAACAGAATGAAATCGTATTTTGCAACAAATAACTCTAGCACAACATGAAACAAGTTTCAAATTATTACGTTTGACTATTTTTTAATATGCTTAATTACTCACTGTAGTGTAAAATAGTTAGTAAACTGAACATCCGCATCCCCATACGCGAGCGGCAGAACCGCAAAGAGGCTAGCACAAAACGCAAGCACGGAGGTTGGCAAGCAAAGCAGGCAGGGGGCAAAGCCCCCTAGTACTTCTAAAAAATTAACTGGAATGTCTAAGGATAGATATTCATATAGTTAACAAAGTTGGGGGACAGACCCAGCCGGGACACCTGGAAGGAATGGGAGGTGGCATATATAGTGGGTACGGAAAGTATTCAGACCCCCTTCAATTTTTCACTCTTTGTTATATTGCAGCCATTTGCTAAAATCATTTAAATTAATTTTTTCCCTCATTAATGTACACACAGCACCCCATATTGACAGACAAAAAAAAGAATTTTTGAAATTGTTGCAGATTTATTAAAAAAGAAAAACTGAAATATCACATGGTCCTAAATATTCAGACCCTTTGCTCAGTATTTAGTAGAAGCCCCCTTTTGAGCTCATACAGCCAGGAGTCTTCTTGGGAAAGATGCAACAAGTTTTTCACACCTGGATCCTCTGCCATTCCTTCTTGCAGATCCTCTCAAGTTCTGTCAGGTTGGATGGTAAACGTTGGTGGAGAGCCATTTTTAGGTCTCTCCAGAGATGCTCAATTGGGTTTAAGTCAGGGCTCTGGCTGGGCCATTCAAGAACAGTCACAGAGTTGTTGTGAAGCCACTCCTTCATTATTTTAGCTGTGTGCTTAGGGTCACTGTCTTGTTGGAAGGTAAACCTTCGGCCCAGTCTGAGGTCCTTAGCACTCTGGAGAAGGTTTTTGTCCAGGAGATCCCTGTACTTGGCCGCATTCATCTTTCCCTCGATTGCAACCAGTCGTCCTGTCCCTGCAGCTGAAAAAACACCCCATCAGCATGATGCTGCCACCACCATGCTTCACTGTGGGGACTGTATTGGACAAGTGATGAGCAGTGCCTGGTTGTCTCCACACACTGAGGAGAGGCAAGACACATGACAGCCCGCATGGAGTTTGCTAAAAGACACCTGAAGGACTCTGAGATGGTGAGAAATAAGATTCTCTGGTGTGATGTGACCAAGATTGAACTTTTTGGCCTTAATTCTAAGCGGTATGTGTGGAGACAACCAAATATTGACCAATGATATTAGCGATGAGACAATGCTATTATAAAAATCCGGTGCTTTCCTTAAAAGTGCACGTAGCATTAACGCTGCAACATATTTTTTTTTTTAACTGTAGGAAATGAAGATCTGTTGGCAATAAAATTAATAAAAATTAATTTGTGGAATGGAAACACTAGCTTTAGAGCGTAACAAGCTCATCTGTAGTATGCAGTGTCTACAAAAATAGCAATATTTGCAAATTATAAAAATGATTTAGAGATTACCAAGACAAGTAATCTGTTTTAGCCAGTTTAGTGATTTCTTACAGATCTTTACTAAGGGAATACCCAAACATACTACAATCACCTAACCAATACAATACCATTTCCACAGCAGTTTTCTTTTTTTATTTAGGTAAACTTTGTGTTTAAAATATAAACCATATACATATACAAAGTACAGCGATGGCAAAAGTGTGATGTGCATTCTTGCTCCGATGTAGGAGGGTCGTCATGATCTGAGTTTACCTCTATTATAGCGTGTCTATGTGAAAACAGTAGGGTGAAATGCAGGGGGGTGTTTGGGCTTGTGAACGCGGCTGAGATAATAAAACTGAACAATAAAAAAAAAAACAAAGCTAACCTTTAGAAGTATCAAAAATTACACTGGCTGTTACAGACTGAAATCAAATGTATGTTTTTATTCTAAAATAGTAAGAATAACAGCAGTTCACTTCTCAAAATGGAGTGACCTTCTGATTCCCAGTCAGCAGCTGTTACTGTTGCACCACGGAGGCAGTCATAGTAAATGTGTGTCAATGTCGCATGCTAAGGCGGCTTTTTTTTCCTGCAGTTATATTTTTAGAATAAAAGTGCACTTGTTCTGTTATATTTGTACCTTTTGTGAAAGTGTTTCTTTGATATTTGGACTTCAGGCTTCATACATTATATAGTTTATGCCTACATTTTGTAACATTTACTACTAGTAAATGAAAAACGTTTCTGTTTTAAAAATGTGTTTACACAGGTTACTGTAGAAACGGAACACACATGAAATGTGTGTGTTCCAAATAACAATCTATTATTTCCACTCTAAAACTCCACTTCACTCCCAGATAAATCAGTCAAGACCTGAGCTGGGAGAAGTTTGTGCACATTCTAAGTCGGTGGGGGGATGGAATAGCTGGCTGCCTGCAGCTTGTCTTTATCGGCACATTTAGAAGACAAAAGACACTGGCAGAGAGGTGCAAACAGATTTAAGAAGCGATTTAAGGTGGGACAGATCTACGAGTTTTCTCGTAGTATAACAGTTTTCACATATTTTTTTTGTGTGCTTTTAACTGTTTCTGCCGCTTGCTTCCTTTTAGAGGTTATGTCCAAGGAATTAACTGACTGTGGGGTATGTCTTTAAGGAAAGTAGGGGGCCAAACTATGCCTGTGGGTCCTTGCTAAACGTACCATGGTGTGACGTAAGGGGAACTGACTTTAAAAAGGCAAGGAGGTGCGTTTTTTAAAGGAGGAAGGGAGAAGAGAGAGAAGGAGCGGAAAAGTGAGAAGAATAACCGTTTAAATAAGGAGCTGAGAAGGTGAATGGAAAGAAGCAGCCAGCAGTAAAGCAAGCAAGACTCCGTAATAAGGACGGCTGGGTGCACGGAGAAGGGGTGCCTGCTAACCTAAAAGGATATAGCATTCCAGCCGGACTTTATTCAGACGATGCACTCAATAATCATGACGAATGGACCATGGTGGGGTATTCCAACACATTTATTCACAAATTACCATAGACACATCGTAAGAGCTGTTCGCCTTCCAGCTAGATGCTAATTTTAAAGATGAATGGAAAACGATAACTTTCTCATTAACCTTTTAAGTTAAGTTGCCCGTTCCCAATTTCAAAATAAGAGTCTAATGAACATTATAAGGTATAATTCGTTCAGGGATTTAAGTATCTAAAAAAAAATATCAAATAGAACAAATAATCTGGGTCATTTACAAAGTATATTTGGAGCTCACGGCTTTACTTCTCTGTTGTGGAGCAGGCGTCGGCCATGGATGGATGCTAACGGCGAGTTACCCGGGTGAGACGGATTTCATCCTTCAATAAAGGAACTGGCGCCAGGCCGGTGAGATCGCTTCTTTACATATAAATTCCGTAAATGTGTCCACGCCGCACATCAGGATTGATCGCTGGATTCACTGCAGACTTCCCAGGCCGTGTGAATATAAACTTCTAAAACAAAGATAAAAGGGACTGGGGAACGTGTGGGGATTGTGGGTGTGTGTGTGTCTAATTTATATGTGAATATAGATGTAATATAGGTTAAGTACATGTGAATATATTTGCACCGTTTATAAATAGGATATTCTATCCGTTTCTTTGCCTTGCTTTCTTTCTTTCCTGCTTTCTTTCATTTTCTTTTCTTTTCGCTGTTTTCTGGGTAATATATTATAAAGGGTTTAAGGGGGTGGCATATTATTTAGGATTTGTATAGTTATTATAGATTAGTAAAGGATTGTTTAAAAGGCTGTTTATTGTTTTGTTTGATTTATAATATATATATATTTTTTGATTGTTTGAAGAATTGTTGGGGTGATTATTTCCATTTTTTTTTTATAAATTCACAAAAGACAACTCCAGCTGAGGACATCAAATTGGGGCTAAGGTTCTGTCGGTTTCCGTTCCTAATAGAATTAATTTTCCTAAGAGTAGGAGATTTTTGTGTGTGCCGGGCTCCTCATTCAACTTAAGAGGAACTCGCTACAGTAGGCTCTGGTAATTGTAGTGTTAACTCTTTTAGGGCTAATTTTTTTTTTGTTTCTTATCTCCCAGGGATGAATATTTTTCCAAAAACTAACATTTTTTTTAAAAAGAACACAAAGCAATTGTTTAACATATCAAATCAACAAAAAATACTTACTTTTGACAAATGTTACTGTCTTGCATGTTCAAAGCAGCCAATTTCAGTCATTGCCACATTGCACTGCTTACAATACGTGTTGCTTTGGTGCCTACTTTTCAATTGTCTGTTGCTGCCCTTTCTCACATGTATTGTTAGTGTGTACTGTAGAGAGACAAGTCACCCTTTTGCCATCGTGCCATTCCACTGCCACCAAGTTTTCTGCCCGCATGAAAACCGTATTGTCACCTCTTTTCATCTTCTGAAATTTTATGAACTTTATGCATGGCATTATAGCCTGGCTCACCCCGTGGGATTTGCTTCTGTTTATTACAGAAGTGAATAAAACTTTGCAGCAGAACGTACCTATCACCATGCTGCATAACCTGTCCAAAGCCACCAGGGGACAAAGCACGTTTGGACCAATGCTCCCTGAACTTATATCACCAGTTCTGCCCCATCTCTATTTGTAATACCACAGCACGCTTCATCTCATCTTTTGTTGTGGGTTTACACTTTGAAAAACGAGAATGCGATGCAAACGCAGCCCGCGATTCAAAACATTTCTCTGCCTACCTGTTTGTCCCGTCTGACGGTAGCTGAAAAGCAGCATCAGGAGAGAGCAGCCTGAAGTACAGCAGCTGGTGATCTGTCGTGTCCAACAGCAAGCCATGCCGTCTTGTGAAGTGCAGTAGCCAGATCGGCTCTCAACGGATCAATGTCTGTGCATTTATCCCACGCGAACCTTGCCGTAGATGCATCGGCTGCGCGAAGGCGCTCAACTGGCAGCAGATCCGCTGGCGCGGCACCGGCTGGCTTCTCACTCTCTTGCTCGATCTCCTGATCACTGTCAATAAAATCTGATTCTGAAAAATCAGAGTCCGACTCCGCGATAATGCGCAAAACATTTTCTGCCGAGTGTTTTCTTTTCTGCACTCGCTTCGCTCCCTTGTCACATGTCGATGCCATCTTGCCATTGTTTACATTTTGCAACTCACGCACACACAAGGATTAGTTGCCGAGTCAACGAGTCTATCATTCCTTCAAGCATAGAGGGAATGCCTGTGACGTGACATTAACAGCTGATTATCACCCTCTATCCCTGGATGTCGACTTTGGTTGACATGCGCCCTCAACCCCTCCTGTCGACAAAAGTCGACATCCGCCCTAAAAGAGTTGAGGAGATTTAGCACAGTATTCTGGGTCATGCGGTGCATCTTGATGCTCAAATGAGTAATATTTGTCCTTTAAGACTTTTGTGTCCCTTGCTTATTCCATTCTTGAGATTTTTTTCTGCGATTTCTATACATTTTAGAAGGAGCGCTAAATATAGAACACTTTTGTGTAACAAAAGATTTTGCTGACTGCAGACCAAATGGATTCTTTTTCCCCATCATGACTTTTTTACTTGAACTCCTGACAGATAAGTTTCAGAGTGTGATTAATGGTTTATTTCTCATTTTTTTGAAGACATTCTGTCTGTATGCTGTTTCAGTTCATATTCTCTTCTCATATTTCATCTGGGTATAATTTTGAAACTAACTGTTAGAACAAGTTAGATTAGGACCATGAGTAATACACATACTGTCATATGCCAATATTTTAAGATGGCCAGTGGTATTTGTTACTGTGAGCTATAAGAACTTGAGTTTCACAAACAAGAGGAGACCATTCATGGATCACACTTGTTTTTTTGTTAGCTACAATGTACACTGTCCCAGTGAGCCATTTAGATACTGTAACCGCTGCTGCAGGGGGATACCCCCTCTTTAACAGTTCCTCATTGCGGGATCAGCTGCTGGCATGCTGGCTTACCGCACAACGTGCTCCTCACGTGGGGCATCAAACATTTAAAAGACTGAGCTATGGCCGTCCTATTTTCTCACTCTCCTGTCTCTCTTCCCCAAGACTCTTTCTGCTCCAACCGCTGCTTCCGGGCCACTGTACCATCTTTATGAAGAAGATTTTGTGTTCTTTTGAGCAGGAATTGGGGCCGATGCATCAAGTTTGACAGCTGTTCCTTACAAGGCCCGATCGCCTCTGAAAGAGACTTGCGTTTCGATCTGCCTGAGCAGCAATAAAGTTTCTACTCCTTGGAAAACCTTCGGTACTCTCCTGTGCAACTTTGTGACCCAAGCTTGACAATACTTTTTAAAAAAATTGTTTTTGTTAAAATTGACTTTAACGTACCTAACATTAGAGAAAGTGGTATTTCATAAGAGGTGATCCAAACTAAACAAGTGACTAAAATGGACAAGAACATGTTAACATTTTATGATTAATATTCAAATAGTACTGTAAAAACATACCAGAATACCCAGGATGTACTCTGCCAAACATCTGTCCATAGGTCTCTTCAGGGATACTGTCATAAACATCATCATCAAACTCTTCTTCATCATTCTGATAGGAAGTGGGGCTATCGGTAGTAGGCAAACTTGAGGCTCCAGGGCTAGAGCGTTCTCCTGTAGTAGCAGGATATGTCTGGACTCCAGAAAGAGCTGCTGCCAGACCAGCGCTGCTGCTTGTATAGTACAGAGAGGCGGTACGTTGAAGCTTGCCACTTAGTACTACCTGTTCTGGTTGGCCTCTCTTTTGGAAAAGCCCTTGAAGAGACAGAGGGCCTTCTATCCCTTCTTGTTTAATACGGCCACGCAGTGGTAGTGGCAATGTGCAAGACCAACCAGAAGTGGGCAATGGGGTGGCTTGGCCAGAACCATGGTTGTTATTGCATGGACTCTGTGGCTCAGATCCTGGATCTTCCATAGTAGCAGTCTGGGAGTCACAATGAGGAGAATTAGCTTTGAACATGAGGTCCATGCCACGCTCTACAATGTGCTGTATCTGAAGGTACCCTGCTGTGTACATGATGATTAACTGCTCACTAGCAGCCATTGTCAGCTTTCCTGTGTAACAGAAAGTTAGGATTTGTTGGAAGCAGGCAGGTGGGACAGTGGATGGCAATTCAAAAAGGCTTTTGGAGCTACCATTGAAAAGATCGCGGAAGTATAAGCTACTGGCTGCCAGAACAGCTCGATGAGCTTTGAAGGCCTGACCATTAACCAAGATGGACACATCACAGTATTGGCCAAGCAGTCGCTGCTCGTTGAGACAGCCCAGTACTCTGCTCCCAAAATTTGGGATCTCCATATGAAGTAGCTGTGACATGATGTGGGACGATAAGAGATTCAGTAGGTCCTCAGGGTGTTCTTAGATATCCAACTGAGAAGACATCTGGAAATATAAAAGCAAAAAAAAAAAGAAGGATTACAAATTTTGTTCACTGAGAAACATGCTCTATACAGTATAAATGTACCTTGAATAAAAAATGTATCTTATATTTAAAATGAAATTATATTTTACATACAAAGACCATAATGATACAGCTGGTCAATATAGCAATGGCACCAAGTATCATAGGCAGGACACCAAGAATATATAACTCCATCAGAGACCATGGATAGTGGCAACCTTGGATACAGAGGTGTCAATAAGGACTGTATTTGTAAAAAAAATGCCCTGAGATATTGCCCTTCTATGATATCAATTTAAAAAATGTGCTATGGATACTGTCTGGAAGCAAATACGAGGGACATTCAAAAAGTTTTCGCACTTTCGTATTTTCGTTGGAAACGGCGAAGGCGGGAGGACAAGTAATTGGGCATTAAAAAGTTGGTACGACACTGGGAAAACTGCATTGCAAAGGAAAGGGACAGTGTAGAAAAGTGATGTAATTTGTTTTTGAAATTCTTAATAGAGTTAAAAAAAGTGAGGAAACTGTTTTGAGCATCCCTCGTATAATTGATAACCCCGTTGATGGCAGCAGGTGAGCTCAAAATGGAATGGGCAACATAGTGTAGGGACTGCAAACCTTCATAGTGGCACATACATTAAATAATAATGTATAATAATAATAATAGGGTGGAGTGGTGGCTCAGAGGCTAAGGATCTGTGCTGGTATCCCGAAAGGTTGCCGGTTCGAATCCCCGTCACTGCCAGAAGAGATCCTACTCTGCTGGGCCCTTGAGTGAGGCCCTTAACCTTCAATTGCTCCAGGGGCGCTGTACAATGGCTGACCCTGCACTCTGACCCCAAGGGGTATGCGAAAAGTAACAAATTCCTAATACGAGAAATTGTATAAGACGAAATAAAGGAAAAAAAAAAAAAAGCAAGGTCTTAGAGAAAATTACATGAAAAATCACAAATTGTATAACAGACCCTCCCATTCAAGGCTGTAATGTGCCACTGGCTAAATGGTGAGGGCCTGACTACCTGTGCCTCACAATTCTGCCTCCTTTCCTTTGCGTCAAATCACATCCTGAATCAACGTTAATGGGCACATTTGAAGCTTAAATCTGGAGTTATTTCTAGGACTTGCATTTGCATTTGGGAATATATTGTCCATCCATAACTCGCTATATCCTAACTACAGGGTCACAGGAGTCTGTTGGAGCCAATCCCAGCCAACACAGGGCACAAGGCAGGAAACAAACCCCAGGCAGGGCGCCAGCCCACCACAGGGCAGAATATATTGTTCTCTGGGTAAACCTAGACAACTCAGCCCAGTTTTCAATTTATAGAGGATTAACACCTATTGCAACCTCTGGGCTGGCTGTTTTCTTTCATGTAAGGCACAAATTCACCTTTCCTAAGCTTATGCTGTAGTTACAACCTAGCATTTCACTGACATTCGTCCAAGTTCGCCCAGACTTCTACATAATCTAGATCACCCACTTACAGTAAGTGCAATTATCACATCATGATCATTTATCTGGAATGGGTTGCCCTCTCTTTAAATGGATTTATGGATTGAAGGAAGGAGGTCCACTTGACCATCATCATATAATTCTTCCATGTGAAGCCTGAAAACCACAAGGGCTGACTGAGATCATTTATGTTAGCTAGAATACCTACTGGGGGCTGGGTGGTCTCGTGGCCTTAGAACCCCTGCAGATTTTGTTTTTTTTTTCTCCAGCCCTCTTGAGTTTTTTTTTTTCTTTGTGTGTTTTATTTCTGTCCTCCCTGGCCATCGGACCTAACTTTATTCTTTGTTAATTAGTATTGCCTAATTTTATTTTAATATTTTTTCTTTCTTCGTCTTGTAGAGCACTTTGAGCTACATCATTTGTATGAAAACGTTCTATAAAAATAAATGCTGTTGTTGTTGTTGTAAATGGGCTGCTCCCTTGTCCGGTCCCCTGTAGTACACTTCCCTGTCTTTATATACAACTGCAAGCTGGACATCCCATTAAGATTGTAACAGCCGACCCCTTTACCTAGCCGGCAGCTACACCTCCAAGACCTGTGGCCTGGATAATTTACTGAGAAATCCTACTATCAAGCCGTACCTCTACACAATTAAACTTTTCCCCACAATCGACGGTATAAATGCAAGTACACAAAAAACAGAATGTAAAATTAAATGGAGTAAATGAATTAAATGAAACAAGACATGCCACAAAACAAATGCACATATAAATATTCCTCCACCCCAGCAACCTCAAGACAGCACCAAAAAATATACATACAAAAACCCCTCCCTTGTCCCTGTAACATATAGCACACACCTCACAAGCAACAAAATGACTAATAAACAGAATGGTTGTGAACTTGAGTCCGAAAGTTAAAATGTCCTGAATACGGATGACTGAACTAGCGGCAATTGTGGTGTATGAATTTCCCGGCGTTTGGAGCAACCTCACCGTGATTCCTCGGCGTATGGTGGATGATGAATCGACCCCGGGGTCTCAGCAGATGCAGGTTGAAAAACAGTCCGGATTAATGAAAAACAAACTGGAACAAAGGGCAATATGAAGAGACAGCAAGCAAGTTGAAGTAGTTGACACAAAAAACGGTCCTTTTTCTTTCTCTCTCCTTCCTCTTAAATAGTCAATGACGGCAGTAATTGATTAATTAAGCACAGGTGTTTTCCAGGTTTGCGGCTGCGGGCTCCTTCCATCATCCGTCCTCCTTTATGGGGACGGTATTAACTGATACACATACACACAGCCAATGGGACAATGAAACGAGACACACACAGAACTGACATTTGAACACTAACTATGTGGCCCCGCTACACCCCCAACCTTGGACAAGGGAGGGCCGAAGTACGGCTTGAGATTGGCCACATGGATGGTGTCTAACTTGGAGTCAGTGCCGATACCCCTATGAATCTGGAAATTGACAGGACCTGTTTGAGAAATGATTTTGGCTGGACCTAACCATTTAGGCGCTAGCTTGGCGGAGAACCTTTTGCTGGCATCTGAGAGATGGTGAGCTCTAATCCAGACCAAATCACCCGGCTGAAAGTGCGCTTCCTTACGCCGGGCATTATATAACTTGGCGTGTCTGGATGTCGAACTCACCAACCTCTGTTGGATTCTCCGCTAAAATCCCTCCGTTTTAAACAAATTATTGTAGCTGGTGGTTTCTGGACTAGGGGCTCTGGGAAGGAGTCGGTCAAGCGGGCCCTTGAGCTGTCTGCCCAGCGCAACCAAAGCAGGCGTCTCACCTGTGGCATTCATGCACAGCGGTGTTCAGGGCAAACCGGAGCTCGGGGAGCCATTTATCCCAATCCTAACTATGTGGCCCCGCTACAAGATTTACACTAAAAGTAATGAGCAAGTTAATTTTATGATTGAATAAGCATATTAATAGGAAACTAATACAGTCAGTCAGTCAGTCAGTGTCCAACCCACTATATCCTAACACAGGGTCATGGGGGTCTGCTGGAGCCAATCCCAGCCAGCACAGGGCGCAAGGCAGGAACAAACCCCGAGCAGGGCGGAAACTAATACATGATGATCAAAATTATTCCTCTTTTTTTATTTCCCATTTCTATCCCAATCCCATTTTTACCAGAAGTCTGAAGATGTCATTGCAGTAGTAATTTGTTACACTACTGTATGTGAACACACTGCTGTCTGGATAGCCTAAGTTCTCTCATTCTCATGAATTTATGTTTGAAAAACTGACTTTTTTTTTTTTGCTCTAGGTAGAAACAGTTCAAGGATGGCCACTAAGCGTTTGTGATCAGGTCTTACTTCTCATTTTTAAAGAACTGTACCCTCTTTGCCTATGCATGTGCCCTCATGTGTATGTTTTCATACTTCAATGCTCATTTTAGAACATGTTGTTTGCTTTAGGATGCAAATGAAAATACATGTTCTGTACTATTTTTGTTTAATTTAATGTAACTATTCATAGTGGCTCTAAAATCCGTACTGACCCCTACTCTCTTTCCGCTTTTTTCCGGTTTCTTTGTGGTGGCGGCCTGCGCCACCACCACCTACCCAAAGCTTCATGATGCACCAACATTGATGGACTGAAAGCCAGAAGTCTACGTGACCATCATCATCAGGTCCTTCCATGAAAACCCTAAATCCAAAGAGGACTGTTTGATTTATGTTAGGTAGATTGCCCAGAGGGGACTGGGTGGTCTCGTGGTCTGGAACCCCTACAGATTTTATTTTTTTCCTCCAGCTTTTGGAGTTTTTTTTTTTTTTTTTTCTGTCCACCCTGGCCATCGGACCTTACTCTTATTCTATGTTAATTAATGTTGACTTATGTTTATTTTTTATTTTGTCTTCTATTTTTCTATTCATTTTGTAAAGCACTTTGAGCTACATTTTTTGTATTAATATGTGCTATATAAATAAATGTTGATTGATTGAATGTTTTATTTTGGAAATGTTCAAAAACTAATTGCTAACAAAATACATGGACTAACACCCCCTAGTCTTTATCCATCCATCCATCCATTATCCAACCCGCTATATCCTAACTACAGGGTCACGGGGGTCTGCTGGAGCCAATCCCAGCCAACACAGGACACAAGGTAGGCAACAAACCCCGCGCAGGGCGGCAACCCACGCACCAAGCGCAATTTAGAATCGCCAATGCACCTAACCTGCATGTCTCTGGACTGTGGGAGGAAACCGGAGCAGACACGGGGAGAACATGCAAACTCCACACACGGAGGACCCAGGAAGCAAACCCGGGTCTCCTAACTGTGAGGCAGCAGCGCTACCACTGCACCACCGTGCCGTCCCCATATTCTTTATGTATTTTAAAAATATGTATTCATAAACCAGTGAACTTTAAATTGATTAACACAATGTAAGATGTACTCATTACTCTTTAGAAATATTCATTGAGGGGAAAAAAACTCTGCAACCCAGCTCTAATTTGTCTTTCATTTCTCTTATGTCTTTCCTTCTTCCTCCCTGAGAATTGTGCTTACTTGACTATAAACATAGGAAAGTAATATGTGATCCCATTTAAGTCTAACTAATAATTTACTAGTGAAAAAGGCAGGATAATGTAGTGAAAATGTATTACCACATCCTTCTGTGTTCATTTTTTACCCTTTTGATATATATAAATGGGTTGGAAATTTTGGCACTGTGAGCATGTATGCCCTATGATAGCCTGGCATACTGTTCAGAACAGGTTCTTGAAAGAACAAATTCATTGTTAAATGGATTAAATGGGTACAATAAAATTAAATGATGGGTTAATTCAAGTTAAACTTTATGAATTTAAATGTTTCAAAATTATCAAATTACTTACTGGTATTTGATTCTTTAACAAAGTTACATCCAGTCATATATTTCCTGAACCTGCATTTATAGTTTAAGGTTGTCAGCTCATGGTTCCAACCTGAATAACCTGTTGAAAGGTGGCAGCGGGCACGGGATGAAAGAAAGAAAGAAAGAAAGAAAGAAAGAAAGAAAGAAAGAAAGAAACCACCTTTGGTTTGGAAGACAGTAAGCCACACAGCACACACCCATACAAAAGTTCACAACTCAGACTAGGGCTTTTGCAGATCAAGCTAACATGTACATCACTACAATACTTGAAGAAACTGGAATACTCAAGAAATATTCTGCCAAAGTTGTCAGGAGGCAATTATAGACACAAATGCAATATCAAAAAATGTAAATTACAATGCCTGGATATACTGAAGTTGTTGGAGAAAAGAGGAAGATGGCGAACTTGGATGCCATCATGAGAAATCCCCTCCAGGAGCTGCCCTCTTGGAGCACTTTTAGCCACAGGATCATTCCACCACAGCGTGCCCACTGCTATCAGGAAATTAAATGTTTCCGATGTAGTCACTACATTTATTTTTATTGATTGATTTACTGGCTGTATTATTTGTCCTGTGAGATTGTATCCTTGTTTTCTAGGTTTCTGCTGCTGTATGCATTTGAATTTCCCCATGGGACTAAAATTGTGTACTAATGTAATCTAATATGCGGTGTTCACTGGATGTTCAAACTGTTCTTTATTCAGCCTCCAGTTAATCCAAAATGCGGATGCAAGAATTATTACAAGAACAAGAAAATATGAACACATAACTCCAGTTCTTAAATCCTTACACTGGCTCCCGGTTAAGTTTAAGGCAGATTTCAAAATCCTCCTTTTAACATATAAAGCATTAAATGGCCGAGGTCCGGCTTACTTGTCTGAACTTATCATGACTCACAAACCAGAGCACACATTAAGATCTCAAGATGCCAGCCTGCTTATGATTCCAAGGATTAATAAAACAACAGCGGGAGGTCGAGCTTTTAGTTACAGGGGGCCCCTAAACTGTGGAGTGGTCTGTCTGCTACTATAAGAGATGCCCCTTTGGTCTCAGCTTTCAAAGACTCACAAATTCAGTTTAGCACACCCTGCCTAGAGCTGCTGATTAACTGTACAGACTGCATCTCTGTTGTTAGTCATTAGCACTTAAACATAAGTAACATGAGAGTTAGAATTTGTTAGTAACCCTCACCTATTCTGTTTCTCGGTACTCAAATGTGGCACTTGGTGCCACTGCGCACCTGCCAAGTTGTTTTGCCTGCCTAAGGTAAAGTCATCCCCGATGGAGGATCGCAGGAATCGTGGGAAAGAGGGGTCCTGTCATCGGATTGGCTAGCCCAGCGCTGTTTCAGCTGTGGAATGGCCAAATGGGAGAGGCAGCTTGAAGGATGAGGTCTCCAGGACTCAAAACAAATCCAAATCATATTATATTATATTATCACCTACTGTTAAATTCTACTCTGTACTTCTAAAATTGTCATTTTTATACTGCATTGAGGATTTGTTGTGTTCTGTGTATTGTTTTGTATTGTATTATATTGACCCTTTTCTTTTTGACACCCACTGCACGCCCAACATACCTGGAAAGGGGTCTCTCTTTGAACTGCCTTTCCCAAGGTTGCTTCCATTTTTTCCCTACAAGGGGAGTTTTTCCTCGTCTTCTTAGAGAGTCAAGGCTGGGGGGCTGTCAAGAGGCAGGGCCTATTAAAGCCCATTGCGGCACTTCTTGTGTGATTTTGGGCTATACAAAAAATAAATTGTATTGTATTGTATTGTATTGTATTGTATTGTAATAAAAAAGAGCTACTTTCCACCTCATCAGACAAAGAGCACAAGACATACAGGATACATTTGACCCATGATATTTAGATATTTTACAGTGTCTTTAGATTTCTACAGTGACTTTTGAATAAACTAAACTAAAAATTGTTTATTTTACCCTATAAGTTCATTTGTTGTACTGTTTTAATAATACTTCTTCATTAAACCCTCAATATACTCTTTTGTAACTTTAGTCCTATTTCCAACACAAATGTTCTTTTATCATTCAAGGCTGAATTTTCTGCTCCTGCTTTGATAAAAAGATATGGTACAGTATTTTAAGTTTCCATCCATCCATTTTCTAACCCGCTGAATCCAAAGAGGGTCACGGGGGTCTGCTGGAGCCAATCCCAGCCAACACAGGGCACAAGGCAGGAACCAATCCTGGGCAGGGTGCCAACCCACCGCAGGTATTTTAAGTTTGCAATGATGAATTAACTGCGGTGGGCTGGCACCCTGCCCGGGGTTCGTTTCCTGCTTTGCGCGCCCTGTGTTGGCTAGGATTGGCTCCAGTCGACCCCCTTGACCCTCTAGATAGGATATAGCGGGTTGGATAATGGATGGATGTATAGATGAATGATGAATTAATTGATTTAAATTTAAATTAGAACAGACTTGAATTACAGTTTTGAAGAAAAAAAAAAAGTCGGCATTTAACACTTTAGCTGTGTCACACAATATGTGAGCAAAAAACATAAGACAATTTTGAAAATGACAAGAAATAAATCTGTACAAACCAACACAAACACATGGTTCATACTTCAGGTCCATCCATCCATCCATTTTCTAACCCGCTGAATCCGAATACAGGGTCACGGGGGTCTGCTGGAGCCAATCCCAGCCAACACAGGGCACAAGGCAGGAACCAATCCTGGGCAGGGTGCCAACCCACCGCAGATACTTCAGGTCTCCCACACTAATTTATGCAAAGAAATCCTATCTGGTTTTCCATCATGAATAACAAGCCATTTTGCTTTTCTCATGGAGCATTGCCTTTTACGTTGGTATGGTCAGAGTTAAAAGTTTTGCGATCTTATTCACAAATCACAGTAACATAATCAATTTGTGGGTGCTGCAGCAATCAATGTGTGGATGTATTACTGTGTTTAAAGTAACTTTGTAGATGTTGTAGCAGCTGGTGGCCTAATATGTTATTGCTGAACAGATGCCTAACATTCTAACAGACTGAAGCATGCTAGGCGCTTCTAGGAAACCCATGAAGAACATAGGCAAGAGAGACTGTTATTAAGAAACTGTTATCAAGAAGAAAAACAACACATGCCTGACAGTCTGGACCTAGAGCTGCCACTCCTACAGTACTGGTAATCAAGTAATTGTACAGATAATGAAAATAAGCTACACATTCAAATTGTCACAAGTAAATAAACTAGGTAAATTGTTTAAAGGTACCCAGAATTTTTTAATGGAAGAAGAAACTAAGAAGCAATTATATTTTAATGCTTATGCAAGGACCTGCCTTTTGTACATATTTTTGACTCTCTGCAGCTCTGAATATTTAGACAGAAGTACCGTATCTGAAACAAGACAAATAAACAAGCAACATAAATGCCTCTTCTGGTTTAGACCCCCGTAACCCTGTAGTTAGGACGTAGCAGGTTGGATAATGGATGGATTACACAGCAAGACTTTATACTGATGGCCTGAGATGCATCATAGTTCTAGAGTGATTCCAAATTGTGAAAAGCACATGGCCATGTTTCCTTTCCCAGATCTGTGATGGAAACAGGGGTGACAACGAGGCCCAGTCCCCCAAACACAAACACACAATGAGTCCTGGGTTCAAATAATGGAAAGTTTATTAAACCACGTCTTCCATAAAGTTGCAAAAAGCACAAAGGCACAAGATTTCTCTCTTCACAATACCTTTATTTCACTATCACTACCACACAGTCCTCCTCCAACTGAGTGTTGCTGTATGTCTTCCCAGCTCTGACTCGCCTGGAAAAGGGATTGTGGTCCCTTTTATTATGTACCCAGGAGTATGTCCGGTGCTAGGGCGATTTCCCGATGTAAGCACTTCCCAGTCACGAGGAAGTCCATTATAGATAAATAGATACTTTATTAATCCCAAGGGGAAATTCACATAATCCAGCAGCAGTATACTGATACAAAGAAACAATATTAAATTAAATAGTAATAAAAATGAAAAAAATTAAAAATAAAATTAATGTTCGCATTTACTCCCCCGGGTGGAATTGAAGAGTCGCATAGTGTGGGGGAGGAACGATCTCCTCAGTCTGTCACTGAAGCTACTCCTCTGCCTGGAGATGATCCTGTTAAGTGGATGCAGTGGATTCTTCATGATTGACAGGAGTTTGCTTAGTGCCCGTCGCTCTGCCACAGATGTTGTCCAACTTTACTTCTACAATAGAGCCTGCCTTCTTAACAAGTTTGTCCAGGCGTGAGGCGTCTTTCATCTTTATGCTGCCACCCCAGCACACCACCGCGTAGAAGAGGGCACTCGCCACAACCATCTGGTAGAACATCTGCAGCATCTTACTGCAGATGTTAAAGGATGCCAACCTTCTCAGAAAGTATAGTCTGCTCTGACCTTTCTTACATAGAGCATCAGTATTGGCAGTCCAGTCCAATTTGTCATCCAGCTGCACTCCCAGATATTTATAGGTCTGCACCCTCTACACAGTCACCTCTGATGATCACAGGGTCCATGAGGGGCCTAGGCCTCCTAAAATCCACCACCAGCTCCTTGGTCTTGCTGGTGTTAAGGTGTAAGTGGTTTGAATCGCACCATTTAACAAAGTCTTTGATTAACATTCTGTACTCCTACTGCCCACACCTGATGCAGCCCACAATAGCAGTGTCATCAGCGAACTTTTGCACATGGCAGGACTCCGAGTCATATTGGAAGTCTGATGTATATAGACTGAACAGGACCGGAGAAAGTCCAGTCCCCTGCGGCGCCCCTGTATTGCTGCACACAATGTCAGACCTGCAGTTCCCAAGACGCACATATTGAGGTCTGTCTGTAAGATATAAGATAACAGTGAGCTTGTCTCCCTGCAGTGCCCTCTTGCGGCACCCAGTGAGATGTGGTCCGGCAGAGCAGCCCTAATGTCTTCCCACTGGGCACCGATATCCTGGGCAGCTGCCATCTAGTGTGCTGGGGGAGATAAAAACCCCCAGCGAAATCTTCTCTTTTCAGTGGGCTGTCCATCCATTCCTTCTGGTCTTTCCTTTCCAGGTCTGATCCCCTTCTCCTCTCCGGCCGGGATGCCTATCTGCCTGTTAGGAGCCTCCTGTCCGGGTAAGGATTTACACGTCCGCTTTGATCTCTCGCCAGATGTCAGTGCCATTTTTGCCGTGGTGTGCGCCTTGCAACTCACGAGAGTGCAGGGAATCTCGGTCAAACCAATGAATCTAACTTTCCTTCTAGCAACGAGAGTCCAACTAAAATGTAACGGTGGGTTTTGTCACAGTTTACAGTTGATTACCATCGTCAAGTCCTCCTTTTGACAAAAGTCAACATCAGCCCTGAAAGAGTTAAGCTATTCAATGTCTCTCTAAATATCTGCCTTATTTTAAGCTCTTCAAATGATAATGGTACCTACTCAGCTCTGCTGCGTTGACCTGATGTTGCCATTGAGTTCACGGCATAAAACTTGATGTATAAGATTTTCTACTTAAAATGGTATATTCCATGCTTTTCTATGGGCCTCTTTCAGGCTTGTCAAAATGGCTGCTGCACAGCCAACTCTGACCAGGCAGGAAGGAGAGCTGGAATTTCTACTGGATAACAGACAAACTTTTATCCACAAAAAAAAAAAAAAGTGTTTGGTAAAATTACTTCTTTTTGATGTAGTGATTACTTGAAAGTCTGTGTGGGTTTCCTCCCACAGTCTAAAGACATGCTGGTTAGGTGAATTGGTGATTCTAAATTGTCCCTAGTGTGTGCTTGGCGTGTTTGTGTGTGTGCCCTGCGGTGGGCTGGCGCCCTGCCCGAGGTTTGTTTCCTGCCTTGTGCCCTGTGTTGGCTGGGATTGGCTCCAGCAGACCACCGTGACCCTGTGTTTGGATATAGCGGGTTGGGTAATGGATGGATGGATGGATGGGTGGATTGATTACTTGAAAGGGTTCTTCCATTGTGATTTGGTGCTGGTCAGCTTTAGCTGTTCACTGACTCAACTGCCTCCTTTCAATGCAAAGTGATGGGTGTCATTTTCCAATCAAATATCTCAAATCCAACCTCAGCCTATCAGCTTTTGAAAGAGTCCAAATACAAATAAGGAATCTTCTTTGTTACCGGTAGTCTGAACTGTCAGTAGATGGACATGTTACAGTGCAAACAGATCTACAAAGGATGCCATCTCTCTAGCTCTGCACACAACCCTGACACATCTAGAGGGACAGGGCACATACAGGGAGTGCAGAATTATTAGGCAAGTTGTATTTTTGAGGATTAATTTTAATATGGAACAAACACAGTGCTATCAGTCAATCCAAAATGTTAATAAACCTGAAACCTAAATGTTTCACAACGGAAATGTGAGTGTGAACATCATCAGGGGAATACATATGTGCGCACAATTATTAGGCAACTATTAGTGTGCAGATTTATTATGCAACTAAAGGAAAAATGAAAATTTTCCCATCTCACTTGTTTCTTTTCATCTGTTATAGTGAGAATAATAAACAAACACCTCAAAATGTACAAATAAACATCTCTGACATTTCAAAAAAAATCAATCAATCAATCAATGACCGATATAGCCACCCTTCTTTCCAATAACAGTCATAAGCCTTTCCATTCATGGAGTCTGTCAGTTTCTTGATCTGTTGACGATCAGCTTTTGTGGAGCAGTGACTACAGCCTCCCAGACACTCTTCAGAGAGGTGTATTGTTTTTCTCCCCGTAAATCTAGCGTTTAAGAAGTGCCCACAAGTTCTCGATAGGGTTTAGGTCAGATGAGGAAGGGGGGCCATGTCATTATTCCTTCATCTTTAAGGCCTTTACTGGCTGGCCACGCAGTGGAGAACTTCGATGCAAGTGATGGAGCATTGGCCTGCATAAAAATCATGGTCTTTTCCTGTATCACTGTTTGAAGAAAGTGTCTTCGAAAAACTGGCAGTAGGTTTGGGAGTTGATTTTGAGTTCATCTTCAATGCAAAAGGTCCAACTAGCTCATCTTTAAAAATACCAGCTCATACCAGTACCCCACCTCCACGTTGGAGTGGAGCTCTGTGCCCATTACTGATCCACAGGTCCATCCATCTGGTCCATCAAGAGTCACTCTCATCTCATCGGTCCATAAAACCTTTGAAAAAATCTGTCTTCAGATATTTCTTGGCCCAGTTTTGACGTTTCAACTTATGTTTCTTGTTCAGTGGTGGTTGGGTTTCAGCCCTCCTTACCTTGGCCATGTCTTTGAGCACTGAACACCTTGTACTTCTGGGCACTCCAGGTAGGTTGCAGCTCTGGAATATGAAAGTACTGGAGGATAATGGGTTCCTGGTAGCTTCACGTTTGATTCTTCTCAAATCTTTGGCAGCTAATTTGCATCTTTTGTTCTCAACACGTTTCTTGCGACCCTGTTGACTATTTGCAACAAAATGTTTGATGGTTCTGTGATCACACACCAATATCTTAGCAATTCCAAAAGTGCTGCATCCCTCTGAAAGACTTTTTACAATTTTTGACTTTTCAGAGTCAGTTAAATCTCTTTTTTGGCCCATTTTGCCCGAGGAAAACTAGCTGCCTAATAATTCTGCACACCTTGATATAGGGTGTTGATCTCCTTAGGCCACACCCTCCCTCATTACACAAATACACATCACCTGACGTGCTTAAATCCAATAAGCATTCAAGTTAATACAGCTTGGAGTTGGAAAATACGCATTAAAAATGATGATATGGTCAAAATACTCACTTGCCTAATAATTGTGCACACAGTGTATGTGAGGGTGCTATTTGTAGAATATAGCTCTGCTTTCAATACTGTTGTCCTCTCACATCTCATCCATACACTTTACAAGTTGGGCCTCAGCATACCACTATGTAACTGGATTTTCAGGTTTCTGTCGGAGCACCATCAGGTGGTATGGCTGCGCCCCCATTTCCTCTCCACCATAACCCTGAATATGGGCACACCACAAGGCTGTATGCTGAGCTTTATCCTCTACTCCCTCTTCACTCACAATTGTGTACCTGCATATTCCACCAGTACCATCACAAAATTCGCAGATGACACAACAGTGATTAGGATCATTTTCAATAATGACTAATCAGCGTACAGAGTGGAGGAGAAAAATCTAGTGAGATGGTGCTCAGTGAACAAGATATCCATCGAAACAGGATGTGTATCAAGCTGTAAGTTCCTGGGGATATACATCACCAGGGACCTTTCATGGACAGCTAACACCACGGCACTGCAGAAGAATGCATAGCAATGGTTGTTTTAATTAAGAATGTTGAAAAAAGCTGGCCCCCCATTGACATGTGCTGCTGACCCGATAACACTGCACGTTTTCTGACCCATTGTATTTGTGTGTGGTATCTCTGCTGCACTCCGCAGCGGGTTGTGTCGAGAGTGCACAGGACTGTTGGGTTGCAGCTTCCATCCCTGGAGGCAAAAGCTGCTTCAGGAAAGTCACCAGCATCTGTTTGGATTCCACTCACCTAATGCCATAGTCTATTTGAACTTCTCCTACCTGGTAAACACTACAGAGCTTTTCCTGCACGGACCGTGAGGCTCAGTGACAGTTTCATCCTAACAGCTATAAACACACTCAATCAGTCCATTAAATGCTCCCGGTAGAGCACTTTGCACTAAATGTATATTTACATTGTACCTATATTTTCATATTGTATTTTTTATTGTACTATTTTTGTCATTTCATGGGAAGATTGTTTTTTTCTGTGGAGGAGTTGCACATTGAATCTTTTGTATTGTACACAATAATAATAATAAAAAAGGAATTCAATTCAATTGTATTTTCAAAGGACTGATTATACAGCAATGTTAGGCAGATATGCTGACGTTTTAGTGACAAAACCTTAAAAAAATAATTCCCCTTGTCCACTTGTGTAGTTCTGTCAGAAACCCAATTAGACAGATCTTAAGACATCAGGCAATGGTTTTCTTGGAGTTACAGAGGTACAACCAAATATTTGTAAGTTAGAGAAGTAATTAAGCTGTGTTTATGTGCCATACGAGTTCGGTTGAGAATGTTCATAAGGTTCGTTCTAGCATTAATAACCTAAAATAAATCCAATTTGGAGCTTGCAGTGTAAAAATACTTTTGTCATGATATTTAAACAGGGCGGCACGGTGGCGCAGTGGTAGTGCTGCTGCCTCGCAGTTAGGAGACCCGTCTGGGTTCGCTTCCCGGGTCCTCCCTGCGTGGAGTTTGCATGGTGTCTGCGTGGGTTTCCTCTGGGTACTCCGGTTTCCTCCCACAGTCCAAAGACATGCCGGTTAGATGGATTGGTGATTCCAAATTGCCCGTTATCCCTGCCCAGGATTGGTTCCTGCCTTGTGCCCTGTGTTGGCTGGTATTGGCTCCAGCAGACCCCCGTGACCCTGTGTTCGGATTCAGCGGGTTGGAAAATGGATGGATGGATGATATTTAAACAAGGGGAATGAAACACATCGAGACCTATCAGATATCCACAAATTTATGTAGGCTGACAAAGCTAATAGTCTACAGGTAGCCACAAAGCACCTTTTTTTACTTTTTCTGTCCTCACCAGCCATCTGACTACAGCAGTCACTCGCTATATCGCGCATCGACTTTCGCAGCTTCACTCTATCGCGGATTTTATATGTAAGCATGTCTAAATATATAACGCGGATTTTTTGCTTGGACAATGGGTCTTTTTACTTCTGGTACAGTTGCTTTCATACAAGGGACGCTATTGGCGGATGGCTGAGAAGCTACCCAATCAGAGCACGCAGTTAAGTTCCTGTGTGCTGATTGGCTCAGCGACGGAGTGCCGAATTCGATTCCGTGGCGTTAACCAGGAAGTCTCGTCTCACTCATTCAGCATCAACGTCTTCTGCTGTGTAAAGAGTTAAATTTTGTGCTCTTTTGTGTTTATCTTTGTGCGTAGTCAAGCCCTTCGTTATAGCTCCAAAATTATCTGCTCTTGCTACTGCCTCGGGGCCGTGCCCAAGCGGCAACGGAAGATGCTAACGATTGCCGAAACGGTAAAAGTTTTGGATATATTGAAGGAAGGGAACAGCTACACCGCTGTAGGATGCCATTATGGCATCAATCCACGAATCTTTTTATTTAAAAAAGAGGAAAAGAATATAAGATCTACGGCCGCAGCGTCCTTTAACCAGGGCGCAAAACAAATTGTAAGTGGACGCAATAAGGCGGTAGTACAGATGGAATCTGCTTTAGGGATTTGGATTGAAGACTGCCGGAAGAAGAACAACGGCGGTGCTACACAGTCGCCTGAACAGGCTCCTTTAGAAGAGCTGTGACGCTCTCTTTTGTTGTGCAGTAAATTTAAACTCATCATTATCGGACAAGTCGTCTTGTCATTGTTGGTGAGTAATCATAATTCATTTTCTACGTACAGTACTTAGTACATGTAGGTATGTTTAGTGTCACTGTACACACATTTTACTGTATACAATTTTTCTTGCATTGTACGTATTTATTGCTGGTAGCCTATCTATTGTAATGACTGTAACATAACATGTAACATATGTGATATCGGAGACGCTCGATGTTTTATCTATAATATTTAGGTTTTACTGTATATGAACAGTGTGTTTACATACATAATTTCAACAAATCGTACCTAATATCTAAGAGAATACAAAGGGTTTATGCTGTAAAACTGTGCGGGAAATTTGTATAAGAGTGTAGGAAAGTTTATAAGGGCTTAAAATATATTAAAAATAACCATGATTTTTACTTCGCAGATTTTCACCTATCGCGGGAGGGTTCTGGAACATAACCTCCACGATAGGCACGATAGGCAAGGGATGACAGTATACCATAGGCCTTACTTTTAGAGACTTTAGAGGTATATAATGTTTTAATTATTCTTTTTATCTGTTTCCAATTTGTTCTTCTTTGTCATCTTGTAAAGTGTTTTAACTACATTCTTTGTATGAAATTGTGCTACACAAAACAAATGTTGTCGTAGCTAAAACCGAGATGCCATCTTTCAGATGTTGCTACATTGCAATTGGGCTGTGATGCTATGCTAATTTAGTGGTACGGCGCGTGAGGGATTGCCGGCCGTGTATCCCGGCCAACACCCCCAAACTGCCAGATGGAGCCATCCCTGCAACATGGAAGGGCCCCGAATTCCAGCAGGGCATCATGGAACTTGGAGTCTTTCATCACAGCCTTGCTGGATACCATGGGGGCCACCAGAGGACGCTGCAGGGAGGCCCAGGGACTTATACTTTCCTTATAGCCCAGAGGTAATTCACAATCGTGGAAACGGGACAAAGACTTTAAAAGGACTCTGGGAAATCCCAGCAGTGAGCCGAGTTGGGAAGAAGGGTGACTGAGCTGCTGGGAGTGGAGGTTTATTGTTATTGTTTATTAATTATTGTGGATTATTGATATATTATTAGAGTATTGTGGAGTCGTGGTGCTTTGTGCACATTATTATTATAATAAATAATAATTCTCGACTTTTACCTGGTGTCTGACGAGTGGTCCGAAGGGTTCAAGGGGTCAAGGGGGCCCTAAACTGTCACAGGCGTCAACAGATAACTGTATTTTCTTTTATGTGAAATTCTTTCAAACAACTGACACTTTCTGTTGAGACCCTCTTCTATTGTTTGCTTGCTTCTGCCATTTTGCAAATTATTCAAGGTGATACATTTTAAACTACGATTTCTTAATTGGGTTATGTAGTTAACTTGATTATGTTTTATGGTTTATAAAGCCTTAAATAATCTCGCTCCATCTTATATATCGGAATGCCTGACACGTTATATTCCAAATCGTAGCCTTAGATCTTCAAATGAGGGTCTGCTTAGAATTCCAAGAGCTTAACTTAAAAGAAGTGGTGAGGCTGGCGGCTTTCTGCTATTATGCACCTAAAATCTGGAATAGCCTGCCAATAGGAATTCACCAGGCTGATACAGTGGAGCAGTTTAAAACACTGCTGAAAACACATTACTGTAACATGGCCTTTTTATAACTTCACTTTAACTTAATACTGATACTCTGTATGTCCAATTCTTCATAATAACTATTCACAGTGGCTCCAAAATCCATACTGACCCCTAATCTCTCTTCTGTTTCTTTTTCTAGTTTCTTTGTGGTGTCGGCCTGCGCCACCTCCACCTACTCAAAGCATCCTGATGCACCAACATTGATGGACTGAAAGCCAGAAGTCTACGTGACCATCATCATCAGGTCCTTCCATGAAAACCCTAAATACAAAGAGGACTGTTTGACTTATGTTAGGTAGATTGCTCAGAGGGGACTGGGCGGTCTCTTGGTCTGGAACCCCTACAGATTTTATTTTTTTCTCCAGCCTTTGGAGTTTTTTTGTTTTTCTGTCCACCCTGGCCATCGGACCTTACTCTTATTCTATGTTAATTAATGTTGACTTATGTTTATCTTTTATTGTGTCTTCTATTTTTCTATTCATTTTGTAAAGCACTTTGAGCTACATTTTTTTGTATGAATATGTGCTATATAAATAAATGTTGATTTATTGATTGATGTATGACACCCCTACTTCAATCTAGGATACAGGAATTTAAAAAGATATAAAAACCCAAATGATACAAGACAACTAAAGGAAAAATCAATTTACAAAGACATCTTCATTGTATCTCACTCCACTCCACTCCTCTTTTTAAAGTCAAGCAAAGACAACAGACTCAAGTGACCCAGCTAAAATCATCCATTTTTAAAATCAGCTGCTCTTACAGGAAGATTTAAGAGATCAACAGTAAAAGACTTCATCCTACACGCAACCCTTCCTTTATTGTTTTTTTTTTTTCTGCTTTGAAATTTTTCTTGCTGACTATACCTAAAAAGAAACAAATTCTGAATCAACAGCACCCCTTGCTGGATCCAAATACATGCTTCAGTATTTATTTTATTACCTTTTAATTCTAAGGAAGTAAAGTAGGTCTATTTTCAGGTCACATCTACTGAGGTTCACTTTGCTTAACATTTTAGATAAAGATGTGCCCTTTAGGTAAGAGAATAGCACAAACGTAATCTCCCCAGTAAATGACACTCAGCAATACAGCTGTTTACTTTGTGACTACCCTTGACTGTGTTTGCCTAGAGGATCATAGTGTTGCATAAACATAAAAACAATTACAGTAAATTGTTTTGAAATGTTTTGACAATTTATTTAGTCTTTGATTGTCATCATATAATTTTGGTGTCATCAGTAAATGCTGGTTCACATTTTATTCCATATTTTAGTTGTGGATTGTGCCTTATTAAAATTCATGTTTTATGTGCAACTAACAAGTATATTGGAATTATCATCTTTGATTGTTCTCTTGGTACAAGTACCAAAAATATAAAAGATGCACATTGCCATGCAGTACGTAATGTGTAGTACACAATGCAAACATTCAAAATAATAGTCGTTACAAGAAAGACAACTGGGGGTATTTAGCTATGCAGAACACATACAACTAAAGAGTAAATGACATTTCTGAAACATCTGGCTTATGCTTTCTTGCTGTGGTATAATCTGAAAGGCTGCAGATAAGACAACACACGTTTATTATTGGATTGAAGATCTCCACAAGTGAAGGTAATTTAGATCCTATTTACTATGTACAAATGTGATAACACTCTTAAGTAGCTAGTCAGTGTTGTGTGACAATAACACTTGACAAAACACTCCACATAATTTGGAGCTCAAAATTCCCCAAGTACAGTCATATGAAAAAGTCTGGGAACCCCTCTCAGCCTGTATAATAATTGACTTTCCTTTCAACAAAACAGATTACAGTGGCATGTCTTCCATTTCCTAGGAACATCGGAGTACTGGGGTGTTTTTTAGTGACCCAGTATTTAGTTGTATGAAATTAAATCAAATGTGAAACACTGGCTGTGCAAACATGTAGGTCCCCTTGTCATTGTGCTGATTTGAATGCCTGTCACTGCTCAATGCTGATTACTTGGTTGGATGAGCTCGTGAAGCCTTGAACTTCATAGACAGGAGTGTCCAATCATGAGGAAAGGTATTTAAGGTGGTCAATTGCAAGTTGTGCTTCCTTCCCTTGGACTCTCCTCTGAAGAGTGACAGACAGCATGGTATCCTCAAAGCAACTCTCCAAAGATCTGAAAACAAAGTTTGCTGAGTCTCCTGGTTTAGGGGAAGGCTACAAAAAGCCATCTCAGAGGTTTAAAGTGACAGTTTCAACTGTAAGGAATGGAATCTGGAAATGGAAGGCCACAGGCACAGTTGCTGTTAAACCCAGCAGGTCTGGCAGGCCAAGAAAAATACAGGAGCGGCACATGGAGAGGCAGGATTGTGAGAATGGTGACAGACAACCCACAGATCACCTCCAAAGACCTGCAAGAACATCTCGCTGCAGATGGTGTATCTGGACATCGTTCTACAATTCAGCACCATTTGCACAAAGAACATCTGTATGGTAGGGTGATGAGAAAGAAGCCCTTTCTGCACTAACGCCACAAACAGAGTTGCTTGTTGTATGCCAATGCTCATTTAGACAAGTGACTAATGAGACAAAAATTGAGTTATTTGGTCAGAATAAAAAGCTCTTTGCATGGTGGAAGAAGAACACTGCATTCCAAGATAAACACCTGCTACCTCCTATCAAATTTGGTGGAGGTCCCATCATGCTGTGGGGCTGTGTGGCTAGTTCAGGGACTGGGGCTCTTGTTAAAGTTGAGGGTCTGATGAATTCAACACAATATCAGCAGATTCTTCAGGATAATGTTCAAGCATCAGTCACAAAGTTGAAGTTACGCAGGGGTTGGATATTCCAACAAGACAATGACCCAAAACACAGTTCAAAATCTACAAAGTCATTCATGCAGAGAGAGAAGTCCAATGTTCTGGAATGGCCGTCACAGTCCCCTGACTTGAATATCATTGAAAATCTATGGGATGATTTGAAGCAGGCTGTCCATCAAATTGAACTGAACTGGAGAGATTTTGTATGAAGAATGGTCAGAAATACCTCCATCAGAGTCCAGACCCTCATCACAGGCTATAGGAGGACAGCGTCTGGAGGCTCAAAGGAGCAAAAGGAGGCTCAACTAAGTATTGATGTCATATCTCTGTTGGGTGCCCACATTTATGAACCTGTCTAATTTTGTTATGATGCATATTGCATATTTTCTGTTAATCCAACAAACTTAATGTCACTGCTGAAATCCTACTGTTTCCATAAGGCATGTCAGATATTAAAAGGAAGTTGCTACTTTGAAAGTTCGGGCAATGATAAACAAAAATCCAAAGAATTAAGAGGGGTTCCCAAACTTTTTCATATGACTGTATCTTCTTACTTGTTTGTTATTTCTTATGGAACGTGAGAAAGTTAGACTGTTCTTCATTTTTTATTTCAGTCTCAGTGATGCACTGGTTAAAGTAAAATGGTTGGAAAGCTGAACAAGCTAGAAGATCTTCCTTATGCTTCAGTAACACTGACCATAATGAGCTTTTTCATGGCAACATTCAATTTATTCTTGCAAAACCACCACCATTTCAGATCTGCCATCTCATTCCTGCAAGTAATGTTTTCATTACTGTTTCTCACTTCAGTTCCTGTTGTTTCAACAGAAAAAAATGAGAATGTGGTTACTATATTTGTACATCCATGAATGAAAAGTGGCTGAGGTGTCAGCCAGTATAAGCTCCAGTATGAAAAATATCAACATGACTGCAGCTTTGTTCTTTCTTTATCAGCTAATGTCTGTCCAGTAGATAATATTATATTTTGTTTAAAATTTCAAGGTCTTCTTAATGGGAATACCTGTCCTTAAAGAATAGTAATACATTTTCAAACATAGCTGTCTTAATAAGGAGCATATTTAATTACAGATAACTAGATGACAAACTAGAGCAGGTCTACAGAAATAAGGTCATGATACATCCTGTGGATGGCAGGTGGTGCTTCTACTTTGTCCCCAAATGATGACCAAAAAGAACAAAAGTAACAAAAGAGAAGGGTTTTATTACTAAAGCAGGTGAACAGTCAAAACAGTTATGCCATAAACATATAATGTGTTAAAAATAACAATAACCTAGGCCTTCTGGCCCTTCAAATTACCCCTTAATCACTAGTTTGCTTCGAGCCTCCTTTACTTGACCAACCATTTAACAGAAAGCCCTCCCAGCTCGAAGGCCCCCTGTTTAATGACTGCAGGAGCATTTTAATCCAAGATCAGGAAATCCTTCACAAATGTTTCTGGGTTACCCAGCTAGCACCCAAAGTGCCCTTGAGGAGTCCTGCTTTGTGGCACTGGGTTTCTCATACCACAGGGAATGACTGGGGACTGCCAGGTTGTATGTCCTCCCCACTACACTTTCAAATCTAACCCCAACTGCACTCTAGATAGATAGATAGATAGATAGATAGATAGATAGATAGATAGATAGATAGATAGATAGATAGATAAATAGATAGATAGAACGATAAGAAAGGCACTCTATATTAGATAGATAGATAGATAGATAGATAGATAGATAGATAGATAGATAGATAGATAGATAGATAGATAGATAGATAGATAGATAGATAGATAGATAGATAGATACTTTATTAATCCCAAGGGGAAATTCACAAGGGGCCAAGAAGATATTGACAAAGGTAACAAATAGGTAGCTACCTGTCCAACTTCCATAATGCATTCTCAAACCTGTTTAAATCAAAATCACCATCATAAGGTCACAGCCTATCTCGCAGGAAATGGCAACAAAGTAAAAAATCACTCTGGATCTAAGTTAGATATGCGATTTGATTTTCCTCGACAGTGGTACGATGTTGGGCATTTTGAGGCATGCAGAAGTCTTGTGCAGTATGATGATACTTGACTGTTGTAATAGGCTAGTTTGCATAGTCTGAGATATTCTCTGCATGGTCTTCAGGGCTGATGATGGAGAAGCATCGTTTTTCTCTGATAATGCTTTAGGCTAAAGTGTTGTAGCATATTAAAATGACCTTCTGTGATTTCAGATCAAAGTGTGCTGTATCTCTCTTTCATCCTTTCCTTTTCTAACGCTGAGAAACTTGTCCCTGCTTTTATCACATCCCGCATAGATTATTGTAACTCGCTGCTGGCAGGTGCCCCTTCTAATCTTCTATCACAGCTCCAGCTTATTCAATACTCAGCTGCAAGAGTCCTTACTTGAACCTGCAGCAGCGAGCACATCACACCATCCTGCTTCACCTTCACTGGCTCCCTGTGTCTTACAGAATTGAATATAAAATCCTACTAATAACCTACAAAGCCTTAAATAACCTCGCGCCAAACTACATCAGTGACCTTCTCCATCACTATGTGCCTGTCCGCTCACTAAGGTCCTCTGATTCTGGTAATCTTGTTGTGCCCCACACTAATCTACACTCCATGGGTGACAGCAGGGCCTTCAGCTGTATAGCGAGCGCCCAGACTCTGGAATGACATCCTGAAATTAATCAGGTCAGCTGACTCCATGAATTCTTTTAAAAAACAACTCAAAACTCATCTGCTCAGGAAGGCTTTTACTTGACTTTATTACCCTTCTTTCAGTTTACCTCCATGTTAAGATGCTCATGTAACCTGTGTGTGTGTGTGTGTGTGTGTGTGCTGGACCATCAATTATGTTGTCTGTTAGGCTTTTTTCTCTGAATTCACTGTCGTAATCTTCTTTATTTATCTGGTTTGTACAATGCCATACACTGTATACCCTGCCATTTTTTCTTATATTCTGTAAGTGCCTTGAGCATGGGAAAGGCGCTATATAAATAAAATGTATTATTATATTATTATTACTTACAACTCGTTTTGCGCCCTGGTTAAAGGACATTGTGGCCATAGATCTTATATTCTTTTCCTCCTTTTTAAATAAAAAGAATCATGCACAAAGATGAATAACTGATCTAATGATGTTTTTTTAAGTGTTATTAAGCCTTTATTAAGGTCTCGTTACATAAGACTAAATGAGTAACAGATGCATTTTTGCAGTACCTAAATGTTACCATATTTAAATAAATGCATTAACCGAGACTGATAGGTGCATACTAATTAGATATCTGAGGGCAGGATGAATGCAGCCTTTTGAGGAGGTTGGAGAGACAATTGAAACAAAGGACCGCTGTGACAGAAGCCAATAGGCTGAAACTGTTATTTAAGGTCACAGTGAAAGAGAACGTATTAAACAACAAGACAGGAAGGGGAAAAAGGCACCATATATATGAGTAGAAAGTTATCAGCTACTCTGTCTACTGTAACCATTTATTCAGCTGAAGACAATCTCTCTTCACTTAGAGAGACCCCCATAACTCTGCCTATGGATGACTGCCAGGACATCAGTTTCTGTATTTCTTCACTTACAATGTGTCAAAACAACTTGGCTGCTTGTAAAGCAAAACAACTTTCAAACAAAGTAACCCTATCTGCCCCACCAGTAAACCTAACACACTAGAAAACTTTGCATTATTGGAATCAAGTAGACTTTATATAGGGAGGACCACCATACACAATCTCATAATCATAATTGATTGAATAGTGTAAAGCAAATGTGAAAAAAAAAAAATTAAAGACAATCGCATCATAAATAAATAAATATAAAGATCACTTCCCCGTTGCTTCATAAGTAGCTTCATCTCAAGGCTCAACAAAAACATTTTAAGAGGCTTCTGTTTTTGTATTCAGTGTGATTTAATGGCTAAGGCTGCAGACAGTAAAGCACACTCAGGCTCTTTTCCACCTCTGACTCACTCTGTGATTTTGAATAAGTCACATCACATGCCGATATTAACACAGTAAAAATGAGAACACAAATGATGTGTAAAGCAAGTTTAATAAAAGCATCAACAAATTGAAAATAAAAGTGTGAAGTAAAATATCTAATCAGATACACAGAATATCCTTATATAGATGTAAGTAAATTGATAAGACATGTATTCATAAAAGTCACAAATTTACTTGTATTGTGTGGTGGAAGCCCAAGTGCTACATTGGGTTTCCAGTAATTCAATTACAAATATTTCACCCCAATTTGACCTGCTGTTGCTCATAGAGACTATACTGCTCAATAATTAAAAGATAATGCAGTCATGTGTATCTTTTTAAGCAATTATTTCTGTATATTAAATTACGTAAGGGCGTGAAAACCTCTGCTTAACTCATTAGAACTAGTCTATGCACTTTTGCCGATGTAGTAACAGGAAACAAGCATTTTTGGGACATTTCTGTAGTCTATAAATCTTTTCTCACAAACCAGCAAAATGGATTCTTTAAAAACAAAACACAACTACAGGCAGTCTAAGGGTTAGGTACGAGATAGGGACTGTAGGTTTGTTCTTAAGTTGAATTTGTATGTAAGTCGGAACAGGTACATTATATTAATAAATGTTATTGTTGACCGACTGTAACCAAGTGCTCTGCCCATTAATGATGGAGTTTCACCTCTCTGACCTTTTTATTATTTCTACTTTATTTTCAATGGTGACGGTTTTTCTCTTCTTTACTGTATCACCAGCACTTGCATCAGATTTGTGTTTCAGAGACATTCTTGAAGAGTGAAGACAAAAGGTTAAGATGAGCTCTTCTGCACTGCACTGTACACGCCATCACAGCAGGAAGGCACCCGTCGTCAACACGTCTGGTGTACTAAATGAGAGACAACTTCCTGCTATGTGTGTAACAGTACAAGCAGACTTGCTATTGAGAATGAATGGGGCAACGAGGGGCGATTCACCATTCGCCCACCACACAGTCACCTCCACTACAGTATGCTGCCTGCAGCGTCCGCCCACCAAGAACGAACATGTTGCGGGCAAAGGCGGGTAGTGAATCACCCATTACCACCGCCCCCATTCAACAGGCAGCCACCTGAGGCACACTACAATACTACCCCCCGCCACCCCGTTCACCCTCAATGGCCTCCGTTCAGCCACAACCGGGTCACCACTTGCAGTATTGCCAGTCGCCCACCGAGAACGAATGGGGCAGCCGTGTGTAGTGGGTGGGCAGTGAAACGCCCCCCCCCCATTCCATCCAGCAGTAGCTGCGGTGGCGTAGTGGGCGGGCAGCGAACTGCCGCATCAAGCCTCCGGTCAGCACACGAGCAATAGCTGTGACTATGGACCACGGGTCACCGCTTGCCACCAGGAGCCACCCAAAGAACACTATAATGAGCAAGCAGTGAAAAAGCCCCCCTCCAGTATCCATCCAGCCACGTCTTTCAGCGTCCCCAGGCCGAATATGACGGAGTGGCAGTTATTGAGGCGCATGCTTCACAGCTGCGGCCCCGTTCGTAAGTCATAGGTCGGATGTCCGTAACCTGGGGACTACCTGTATTTATTTTGCTATAAAATGTACCTCAAAAAGGCAAAAATGAAACAAAATGCCCATGTGCTTTCAAACTGCTTTAAAAACTCTTTTGTGTAGTGAGTTTGAGCACAAGAAGTGTATATATATTGTGAACTATGGCCGGCTGGCCAGCCGTTCATCCCAGCCAATACCCCCACGTCGCTAGATGGAGCCCTTCCAGCAGCATGGAGGTGCCCCGAATTCCAGCAGGACATCATGGATATTGGAGTTTTCCTTCACAGTCCTGCTGGATACCATGGGGGCTGCAAGGGGATGCTGCAGGGAGGCTCAGAGACTTGTATTTGCCCTATACCCAAGAAGTACATCCTGGTCACGGGGACAGAGGAAATGACATACTTCCGGGATGGAAAAGAAGACCTTTTATGTGACCCGGAAGTATTACCAATCACATGGACTGAGAGAAGTGAAACACTTCCGGGTCAAGGACTATAAAGGACTCTGGGAAATCCCAGACGAGGGAGCTGAGTCGGGTGGCAGGGTGGCAATGCGTCTAGGAGAGTGGAGGATTATTGATTATTGGGAATTCTGTTTATTTGTATGAGTATTGTAAAGAGGAGTGTGCTTTGTGCAGATTATTATTATAATAAATCCAAACTTTGGACTTTTACCTGGTGTCTGACGTATTGTCTGAGGGTTCAAGGGGACGAAAGCGGCTCAAACTGTTACTTCTATATATATATATATATATATATATATATATATATATATATATATATATATTAATAGGTGGAAATTGATTTGGGGGTAAGTCTCCATCAGCCCCAGGAGGTGCTCTCTTGTAGCACTTTTAGCCAAAGGCTTATTCCACCTCTGGGGGTCTTATCTACCCACTATTATCAAGCAATTCAATGCTTCCTCCTGATGTACTCTTTAAATTAATTTTGAAATATATGCACAAAATCTATCCATCCAGTATCCAACCCGCTACATCCTAACTACAGGGTCACAGGGCTCTGCTGGAGCCAATCCCAGCCAACACAGGGTGCAAGGCAGGAAACAAACCCTGGGCAGGGCGCCAGGGCCCACCGCAGGGCACACACACACACACACACACCAAGCACACACTAGGGACAATTTAGGATCACCAATCCACCTAACCTGCATGTCTTTGGACTGTAGGAGGAAACCCACGCAGACAGGGGGAGGACATGCAAGCTCCACGCAGGGAGGACCCGGGAAGCGAACCTGAGTCTCCTTACTGCGAGGCAGCAGCGCTACCACACCTGCCAGTCTTTATGTATTTTATAAATATGTATTCATAAACCAGTGAACTTTACATTGATTAACACAATGCTGTGAGGCAGCAGCGCTACCACTGCGCCGCCCCCTATGCACAATATATATTTATTTATTTATTTATTTATCTATCACATTAATGGATTGAACGGCTGTATTATTTGTCCTGTAAGTCTGGATCTTTTTTTATGTTTCTGCTGCTGTATTCATCTGAATGTCCCCCTGGGATTAGTACAGTTTATCTAATCTGATCTAAATTTGGCAATTGAAGGTAGCCAGTGCAGTCAATGCCTGTGTGGAGTGTTTATAATCTTTAGGAGTTTACTGAGGTTTTTCATGGGTTCTCCAATTTCCTCAAACATAACAGAGATGTGCATGTGTGTGTAAATTGGTAACTCTGAATTAGCCTGGTGTGGTGTGCAAATGTGATGCATGAGAACTTGTTTTCTTACACTTTGACCCAATAGCAGAAAAAAACAGGTTCAGAAAAGTAATTGATGGAGGATCTGCAGGGTGGCACGGTGGCGCAGTGGGCAGCATTCGCTTCCAGGTCCTCCCTGCGTGGAGTTTGCATGTTCTCCCCGTGTCTGCGTGGGTTTCCTCTCACAGTCCAAAGACATGCAGGTTAGATGCGTTGGCGATCCTAAATTGTCCCTTGGTGTGTGAGCGCCCTGCGGTGGGCTGGCGCCCTGCCCGGGGTTTGTTTCCTGCTTTGTGCCCTGTGTTGGCTGGGATTGGCTCCAGCAGACCCCCCGTGACTCTGTACTTATGATGGATAATGGATGGATGGATCTGCAATTCAGGACATCTACAAACAATGCTGGTAAACAGATGAAGAGTTAATGCAAATAAAACTGGAAACGAATGACAAAAAGGAGCAGCTGTTTTGCTGTTATTTCACCTTGCACATTCATTATCATCCATAACTGACTAATGTATTTCAAAAGAAATGAGACAACAGATTTTTGACATGCAAACTGAGCAAACTTGCTTAATTGTTATTAATTGTGCAGCTCTGGTAAAAAAAAAAAATGATAAAATATGTTGGGAATTTTTAGTTTGATAAAAGAAGAAATAAAAAATCCTGTAGAAGCCTGTTTAACTGAAAAATAAAGAGAATGATGTGACTAGTCTGAAAACCTGCAAACCACCAGGAACCGTAAGGTCTGGCATGGTACGGTACATAACACAACTAATCCCATTCAGGGCCACAGGAAAGCCTTTCCAGGAATCAGCCCTAGACAGGGTGCCAGTCTACTGCTGGGTTCACACACGCACACACACACTCATCCAGGCACAAATGCTCTAAAACTTTGCCAATTTAGTTACCAATTAACCAAATACACAAGTCTTTTGAACGTGAGAGAAAAACTGGAATGCCTACAGAAAGATGGGTACAGAGAAAGGGAGAACATCTAAAGTCCACAGTCAAGGGATGCAAACAGAAGACGCTGGTTCTGTGAGGCAGCCACTGTGGCCACAGCATTACTTTACTTTGTCACAGATATACGGGGGCACTGCCCGGCCGGGACGCCTGGACAGTCCCCAACGGGGACAATACTTCTCCTCGGCCACGAGAAGGCAGCCGCTCAGGTCTATTTGGGGGCCACTGAGACGGAGCTGGGATGGCCGTGAGAGGACGTGGCCACCGCCAGGGGGCGCCCGGTCAGTTGGGGAGTCCTGGATGGCAGCATTTCCGCCACACCAGGAAGTGCTCCCGGAAACAGTTCCAAGACGACCCGGAGTGCTTCCAGGGGCTTTCCTGACACTTCCGCCACACCAGGAAGTGACGTCAAGGGGAGCACCTGGGACTCATCCAGGTCCTAATAAAAGGGGCCGCCTCCTTCCAGACAGAGAGCCAGAGTTGGGAGGAAGGAGACGAAGCTTGTGAGGAGGAGGAGGAGGTCCAAGAGAAAGAAAGAGGGAAAGAAGAAGAGAAAGAAGAAGAAGAAAGGAAAGAGTTGGTGAAAGAAGAAGAAAGAAAAGAGTTGATGAGAGAAGGCATTGTGGTGCAGTAAAGGAAAAATAAATAAAGGAGCGTGTTTCATACATCCTGGTGTCCGTCTGTCTGTGTTGGGGGTACGGTTTCCACAACTTCTAGAAATAAATATACTCTCCTTCTTCTTGTGAAAATCATAGTTTTTGGTTCTGATTATATTTTTTAAATGTTCAATATGTAAATATCATCATATCCTATACTTCCTTAGAAGGCTGGCATCCTTCAACATCTGAAATAAGACGCTGCAGATGTTCTACCAGACAGTTGTGGCGCCCTCTTCTACGCAGTGGTGTGCTGGAGGGGCAGCATAAGGAAGAGGGACGCCTGGACAAACTGGTGAGGAAGGCAGGCTGTATTGTAGGCACGCAGCTAGACAGTTTGACATCCGTGGCAGAGCGACGGGCGCTGAGCAGACTCCTATCAATCATGGAGAATCCACTGAACAGGATCATCTCCAGACAGAAGAGCAGCTTCAGTGCTGTCACCATCCTGCTCCACTGAGAGACTGAGGAGACCCCACACTATGCGACTCGGGGGGTAAACGTTAACATTATACAAAGTTATTGTCCGTTATACCTGCATCGTTATCACTCTTTAATTTAATATTGTTTTTTATCAGTATGCTGCTGGAGTATGGGAATGTCCCCTTGGGATTAATAAAGTATCTATCTATAAATCATATCCTTTGTCTAACAAATAGTAGAAAGCTGTCACTAAATTGTCATAATTACTTTAATATTCAGAAAAAATATTAATCAGAACCACAATGTTCAGTAAATGAAAAGAAATTTGACACAGTGACAGCTTTAATAGATAAAATGCCTTCTATTATCTGAAAAAAAAGTACCTTTAATCGACTACAAATGCACCAGAGATTACCACGATTATGGTCATTCATCAGACTTGGCTGGAACTCAGTTTCAAACTCAACATTAGCTAAGGCTTGGGGAAAAAAAGTTCAAACGAACAAGTCATGCTCGGAGAGACTATCTGGAGGAAGTCTGTGAAAGATAAATGACTTTTTACCACTTGAAACTTCAGCCCACTAAGTGCCTCTCACTGTTTTATGAGCAGCATGGATGAAAACAGTACAAATACTCGTGGAAGATCTGATCAACAGTAGCTTTAAATTCATAGGAAGCTATTCCATAAAAAGACAATTTGTGAAAGCTACAGCGGCTACCCAGTCTTTAGCTCCCAACTCACCTCCTCCTTTTAAGGACGTACAGGCAAGCCTGCTTGTTTATGAATCAGCACAACGTAAAACTAGAACAAAGAGCGCAAGAGAAAACACAAGGAGGGGATAATAAGAGGCACGGAAAACTAATACAGATATTGCAAGTTTGGAGCATTGTTCATTTTTTATTAGGACTGGAAGAAAGACTTCCAAATGGTTAATTTTGCCTGTTCACATATATTTCTTACACAAGTTCAAGCTTGGTAACAACATATTTGAGGCAAAGATGATTAAAAGAGAGAGGCGCGGCAGTGCAGTGCCAACACTGTAGTCTCACAGTAAGGACACCAGGTGTTCCCTGCATGGAGTTTGCATGTTGTCCTTGGTGGCCGTGTGGGTTTCCTCTGGGTTCTGCGGTTTTCTCCCACATGCTGAAGACATGGAGGTTTGGCGAATTACTATTGCTAAATCAGCCCTGGTGTGTGCGTGGTTGTGTGTGCTTCTTCCAGTGCCAGTAGCAGACATATTGGTGGTTAGGGGCCCTTTGAGAATCGAACGTTAGTTTTGCAAAATAAAATCTGGAGTTAAAGTTTGTTTTCTTTTTTATTTACAGTTAGGTCCATAAATATTTGGACAGAGGCCACTTTTTTCTCATTTTGGTTCTGTACATCACCACAATGAATTTTAAATGAAACAACTCAGATGCAGTTGAAGTGCAGACTTTCAGCTTTAATTCAGTGGGTGAACAAAACGATTGCATAAAAATGTGAGGCAACTAAAGCACTTTTTGAACACAATGCCTTCATTTCAGGGGCTCAAAGGTAATTGGACAAATTAAATAACTGGAAATCAAATGTTCATTTCTAAAACTTGGTTGAAAACCCTTTGCTGGCAATGCCAGCCTGAAGTCTTGAACTCCTGGACATCACCAGATGCTGGGTTTCCTCCTTTTTAATGCTCTGCCAGGCCTTTACTTTCAGTTGCTGTTTGTTTGTGGGCCTTTCTGTCTGAAGTTTAGTCTTCAACAAGTGAAATGCCTGCTCAGTTGGGTGAAGATCAGGTGACTGACTTGGCCATTCAAGAATTTTCCACTTCTTTGCTTTAATAAACTCCTGGGTTGCTTTGGCTGTATGTTTTGGGTCATTGTCCATCTGTATCATGAAGCGCCGCCGCCCAATCAATTTGACGTCATTTAGCTGGATTTGAGCAGACAGTATGTCTCTGAACACCTCAGAATTCATTCGGCTGCTTCTGTCCTGTGTCACATCATCAATAAACACTAGTGTCCCAGTGCCACTGGCAGCCATGCACGCCCAAGTCATCACACTGCCTGACTCGTGTTTTACAGATGATGTGCTATGCTTTGGATAATGAGCTGTTCCACGCCTTCTCCATACTTTTTTCTTGCCTTCATCATTCTGGTAGAGGTTGATCTTGGTTTCATCTGTCCAAAGAATGTTTTCCAGAACTCTGCTGGCTTTTTTAGATGTTCTTTAGCAAAGTCCAATCTAGCCTTTCTATTCTTGAGGCTTATGAGTGGCTTGCACCTTGCAGTGCACCCTCTGTATTTACTTTCATGCAGTCTTCTCTTTATGGTAGACTTGGATATCGATACGCCGACCAAGCCCTGGAGAGTGTTGTTCACTTGGTGGGCTGTTGTGAAGGGTTTCTCTTCACCATGGAAATGATTCTGCGATCATCCACCACTGTTGTCTTCCGTGGACGTCCAGGTCTTTTTGCCTTGCTGAGTTCACCAGTGCTTGCTTTCTTTCTCAGGATGTACCAAACTGTAGATTTTGCCACTCGTAATATTGTAGCAATTTCTCAGATGGGTTTTTTCTGTTTTCGCAGGTTAAGGATGGCTTCTGTCACCTGCATGGAGAGCTCCTTTGACCGCATGTTGTCATCTTCCACATGCAAGCACCACACCTCAAATCAACTCCAGGCCTTTTATCTGCTTAATTGATAAGACATAACGACGGACTTGAACACACCTGCCCATGAAATAGCCTTTGAGTCAATTGTCCAATTACTTTTGAGCCCCTGAAATGAAGGGATTGTGTTCAAAAATACTTTAGTTCCCTCACATTTTTATGCAATCGTTTTGTTCACCCCACTGAGTTAAAGCTGAAAGTCTGCACTTCAACTGCATCTGAGTTGTTGCATTTAAAATTCACTGTGGTGATGTACAGAACCAAAATGAGAAAAAAGTGGTCTCTGTCCAAATATTTATGGACCTAATTGTATGAGTGGCTTTCAATTTTTTCCCAAAAAAAAAAAAAATTTTTAAATTAAACATTAGTGCTCACAATCTTTTTGTTGCGTCTGTCATGAGGTCATCCGATGTTGGCAACACACTAGTTACTATAGATGGTGCTTGGGCTCACAAAGTAGTCTCATTCTTAAAAAAAGTCAATAACTTTGACATTTCAACAGCATATAAGCAGACAGTGATATTAGAATGAATGTGCTGAATGCTGCTGACACAAGCACATTGCACAAATGGCTACTTCTCTTTTTCTATTAAGCATGGTGACAATTCAAAATTCATTTTCAAATGTACCATTAGGTTTATGTTATTTTAATATTTTTATACGTACACACATTTATACACACACGCACATAGAGAGTGTATATATTTGTGGTTTAATTATATTAGCTTTTTCAATCTATTAACCTTCACATAAACTAGTGTCAGAGATAGCTTGGCCACAGACAGACACGACTCCTGATCTCCAAAACACACACACGTTTATTTCACACTTATTTACAAACTATTTACAGGTTTTGCTCAGTCCTTGGTCCTTCGGCTGCCTCCACTCCTCTCTCGCAAGCTCCATCCCCTTCCACCCAACTCCGGCACCCCAATTGGAGTGAGGCGGCCCCTTTTATCTTGCCCCGGATGTGCTCCACGTGCATGATGACGTCCTTGCGGCAGCACTCGCCAGTGTGGCGGAAGTGCTGCCCTTGCACCAGGAAGCACTCCGGATCTTACACCATCCCTAGTCCGTCAGCACTTCCTGGTGTACCAGAAGCACTGCCCTCCAGGGTTCAAGGACCGTCCAGGTGCCCAGGAAAGAATAATGCTACTCTCCTGGTCCGTCCTTCCTCCAAGCGTCCCGGCAGGGCAGGGCTCCTGAAAATCTATAACACTGGATTGTTACAAAGTTTAAATATAGTTTACTAGCCGACGCCCGCCGTAGCATACGGCGGAGTAAGAATAGGAACGGAAAACGGTGAGAAAGAAATTCAGAAATCGAGAAGAAAGAAATATTTCTTGAAAGACTCAGTTGTGAATATGTGTTTTGCTGGAGACGACAGACAATGAGTCGAAAGATCTAACCCTAGAAAAAGCCACGTACAACTGATCGTGGCTGAAGACTGGTTGTTGTAGATTAACACAAATATTTGCAAAAGTTTGTCCTTGGGATTTGTTGATAGTCATGGAGAAGGCGAGTCTGAGTGGGAATTGTGTGCGTTTAAATTTAAAAGGGAGATTGGTGTCGGAAGGAAGGAGAGAGATACTGGGAATGAAGATTGTTTCAGAATTTTGGATAGCAATCAGTTTGCACTCAATAATCCATTTTAAATATATAATCTCTTATATATATTTCTCTTCTGGTTCGTCCTGCATCCTCTTCAAACACAGTCCCTCCCCCCACAGCATTTCTCCATTCCTATTCCTCCTCTTCCAAACCGTTCCCCACGCTGGCTGCAGCCTCCCATACACCCCCATGCCGCTTTTCTCGAGTCCTATTCCTCTTTCGGACTACTGCGTTCCCCACTCCTCTCTCATGACCCCATTGGTGTCACGCCACCGCCGAAGTGAAAGGTCACGCAGTCAGGCTAGATATAGGGCAGTGACGTGACGTGACGGGGTTTGACGAGGAAGCAGGACGAACCAGAAGAGAAATATATATAAGAGATTTATTTTGTTGTTTGTTATACTACAAGGTGAGCCGAAATTAAGTACCCCATTTCTTGAGGTTATTGCGCGAGGTAGTGGGGTGGGGGGGTCCTTTGATAGGCTATGCCTTGTAGTTTTCAGTCGGCCACATGCCTTGGTCTGGTGCGCACTGTGCTTGCACTGTCGAAGTGTTCTTCAAAAACAACAAACCTATCATCACTACGCAACATGCCTTCCAAACGCACTTCAGCATTCCTCCTAAAGGAGACATCCCAAATTGGAAAACAATTCTTCAGTGGGTGGCTAAATTTAGACAGATGGGTACAACATTGAACAGAAAACCTCCAGGCTGTCCTTGGACTGTATGAATGCCTGAAAACATCCAAACTGTAAGGGCATCAATTCTGCAGTCTCGTAGATGTTCAGCGTGCTTCTGCCTTAGGCATTTCCAACACATCTTTGAGGAGAATTTTGCAAGAGGACCTTAATTTCCATCCATACAAAATGATGGTAGTGCAGGAACTCACTGGGAGAGCGGCAGAGAGTTGTGCACGGATATTCTTGAACCGTTCATCGAGATGCCATCGTCAGGTGCAGCGACGAGGCACACTTCCATTTGAATGGTTGTGTAAATAAGCAAAACTTTCGCTACTGGGCTGAAACCAGCCCTCGTGAACTTCATCAGAGTTCCCCAAACAGTGAGCGGGTTACAGTTTGGTGTGCCGCTGCAGAATTTGGCATTGTAGGCCCTTGCTTTTTTGAGGAAGGAGAAGCAATGATCACCGTCACTTTAGAACATTACATTGAAATGGCAGAGAACATTTTGCGGCCCCAATTGGAAGAAATGGATGTGATGGATGTCTGGTTTCAACATCATGGAGCAACAGCTCACACGGTGCAGAGATCCATGCAAGTTTTGTGAAAGATGTTTCCAGGGAAGCTGATCCCCCTACACAGAAATGTCAGGTGGCCTTTACATTCGTCTGATCTCACTCCGTGCGATTTCTTCTTGTGGGGCTATCTGAAGTCAAAGGTATACACACACCAACCTCAAAACCTTAAAGTCCTCAAGGACACTATTCGCCACCAAATCACCGCTATTCCCCTTGAAATGGCCGAATGAGTCATGCGAGCATTCAGAAATCGTCTCAAAGAGCATATCGCTAATGATGGCCACCACCTTGAAGACATCATCTATAAAACACAGTGAAAAAAATCTATTTTGTATATTCCTTTCTTGTGTCATAATGAAATGTATTTTATCTTGTAGTGTTTTTGTAGAATAAACGTTTGAAATATGGTACTTCTTTTTGGCGTACCCTGTATTTCTGTATTTTATAACCTTCGGCAAAAGCTAAAATTTCTCCTTAGAACAAATAAACAGCTAGCTAGATAGCTAGATACTTTATTAATCCAAAGGTGAAATTCCCATACTCCAGCAGCACCATACTGATAAAAATCAATTTCAAATTAAAGAGTGATAACAATGCAGGTATAACAGACAATAACTTTGTATAATGTTAACATTTACCCCCCCTGGGTGGAATTAAAGAGTCGTATAGTGTGGGGTCTCCTCAGTCTCTCAGTGGAGCAGGATGGTGACAGCACTGAAGCTGCTCCTCTGTCTGGAGATGATCCTGTTCAGTGGATTCTCCATGATTGACAGGAGTCTGCTCAGCGCCCGTCGCTCTGCCACGGATGTTAAACTGTCCAGCTCCGTGCCTACAATAGAGCCTGCCTTCCTCACCAGTTTGTCCAGGCGTGAGACGTCCCTCTTCTTTATGCTGCCTCCCCAGCGCACCACCACGTGGAATAGAAGACGGCGCTCACCACAACCGTCTGATAGAACATCTACAGCATCCTATTGCAGATGTTGAAGGATGCCAGTCTTCTAATGAAGTATAGTCGGCTCTGTCCTCTCTTGCACAGAGCATCAGTATTGGCAGTCCAGTCCAGTTTATCATCCAGCTGCACTCCCAGGTATTTATAGGTCTGTACCCTCTGCACAGTCACCTCTGATGATCACGGGGTCCATAAGGGGCTTGGGCCTCCTAAAATCCACCACCAGCTCCTTGGTCTTGCTGGTGTTCAGGTGTAAGTGGTTTGAGTTGCACCATTTAACAAAGTCCTTGATTAGGTTCCTATACTCCTCCTCCTGCCCACTCCTGATGCAGCCCACAATAGCAGTGTCGTCAGTGAACTTTTGCACATGGCAGGACACCGAGTTGTATTGGAAGTCCGATGTATGTTGGCTGAACAGGACCGGAGAAAGTCCAGTCCCCTGTGGCGCTCCTGTGCTGCTGACCACAATGTCAGACCTGCTGTTCCTGAGACGCACACGGTGGTGTGACTATTCTAATTATATCATTTCTTTTCAGCTAGAATTATTTTGATCTTTATAAAAATCTGTTTCTAAGCCTTTCCTAGTCTCTTTCTTTTCTTTGTGCATGATAGTATCACTTTCCAATATGATAAAGATCACGTATTTAAGGACATTATTGTTAAAAGGCCATAAGAAGAATGCTCCAAAATCATGCATAATACCATTCAGTATGAAATACTGCTGAATACAGAGAAACCAACAAGGGGAGTACCAAGAATTTCCAGTTCTCACTTGGAAAGTGGGCTGTCTGCCCTCCAAAATGCATATACTGTATACTGTTTCCTCTACTCTTCTGCTAAATTCGCATTGTAATCACCATTTACTTAGATTACCTCCAGCTCGTAGGCTTCATGAAATTTACAGCACATTAAAGTCTAAATGCATGCTATATGTACTGCATATATTATTTATATCCTTAATGGGGTTTGTGCTTAATATTAAAATGTAATAGATGCATAAAGTGCTCTGAGGCAGTTCAGTGGGAAGTGCACAATACATAAAAATGTATTTTTTTAATCTGTTAATAATTATATATCTTTTTGTGTGGATGTGCCTAAAAAATCTATTTTAACGGTAAATTAAAACCTGAAAAAGGAATATGGATGGATTGATGGATATTGTTCAACTGTAGCATTGTTTTTCCACAGGCAATAGCCTGACCTTTAGGTGTATGGCAGTGCACTGTGTGGTCTTTGGCCGGCTTGTCATCCCGGCCAATAGCCCCAGGCCGCCAGATGGAGCCCTCCCTGCAGTATGGAGGTGCCCCGAAGACCAGCAGGGAATCATGGACAATGTAGTTTTTATACACGGCCCTGCTGGACACCACAGGGGCTGCAAGAGGGAGCTGCGGGGAGGACCGAAGAGTCATATGTGCCCTAATAACACGGAAGTGCGTCATAGGAAGAGCGACAACAGAAGTCACGTACTTCCGGGGTAAGGAAAAGGACTTGTACCTGACCCGCACACATGGACTGGGGATTGGGAACACTTCCGGGTCAGGGAGTATAAAAGGACTGTGGGAGCTGAGCTGGGTGGAAGGGTGGCAACTAGTGATGAGCGAACATGCTCGGCCGAACATGTGTTCGGCTCGAGCATCGTTATGCTCGGAGCATGGCGCTACTCGAACGAGCACCACATGTGCTCGTGCGCCATGCTGTACGTTTCGCGGGTTGGAGACAGCCAATCAAGGGGTAGGTAAGTACTGCCCTCACTGCCAGCACCTGACATTTACTACTGGCATTACAGTGATTGACTGGCCGGAACACGTCATCGGGTGCTAAATAGCATGCACTCGCATATAATGTTTTAGAGCAGTGAAAGGCTTTTTCGACCTTTTTCGAGTTGCAGCGCACTAAGTCCAAAAATTTTCTTTTGCGGCGCATCTGAGGGACTGCCCATAAATAAAGTCATGACGACAAAATCTATGGACAATCGCCAATACAAACAGTTAATTTTACAAGTTTGAAAGACATTTTATTAATAAAGGAATCAAAGGATAAATCTTAAATTTAATTAATGTGAACGTTGAGATTGTTTTTCATCACATATGAGATAGATGTGAGGATCAACTTTCGAAAGACAGATGCACATTTCCTTGTCGATCATTTGAAGTCTCTCGCGTTTCTTAGACTTCATTTCCGTAAGTGTTCCGTTATCTGTTTTTCCAACATAAATTTTTTTTTTTTAAACTAATCTTTTTAATCAACCACAAAGTTCAAAAACACTAGCAATTTTAAATATTTTACTAAAGTTTTCGCGGCGTCCCTAGAAATTCCATGGCGCACCAGTGCGTTGCCCGACAATGTTTTAGAGCGTCAGCTCACCTGCAGGCACTGGCATATCATGTTTTAGAGCGTCATTTTTCCAGTAAATTAGATTTTTTGGGGGGGGTTTGGGCGTGTTTTTGTCAGTCTGTAAAAGTGGCGTACAACTCGGACAAACTGGTTCCCAGCAGCGACTTGGGAGTCCAAGATGCATCCAGACATCATCCCCATGCTGTTGTCGGTCCATTTGGGTGGTGTTTCTGTCACTTTCTGACCTTTTCCAATGGACCAGGCACCCTTCCCTCTTCAGAGCAGGTTGTCTCCCATTGACTTACATTATACTCGGGTGCTTGGTAGAGCACACGAACATCGCGATGTGTTCGGACTGAACACCTGAACACTTTGGTGCTCGCTCATCACTAGTGGCAACGTGTCAGGGAGTGGAGGATTGTATTATTGTAGTTATTATTGGTTTGTGTATAGTTGAGTATAGTGGAGGAGAGGGTGCTTTGTGCACTGTGGCATTTAAATAAAGTCAACATCTGGACTTTTATCTCGTGTCTGGTGTCTTGGACAGGGGTTCATGGAAGCGATAGCGCCCCCTATCTGTCACAACTGTTAACTAAGGCATGTGAGCAGAAACTAACTGGAGCACTTTATACCAGCATTAGTCTTAAGAATCAGCTTGTGAGAAAATTCTTGTATTATGATTTGTAATCCTATAGTCCAGCCTTTTTTTAGAAGGAGATCAACCAAAGAAGGAACGTATTGTACAAAATGGAGTTCGTGAAGGGCTGCGCTAGCATGCACCTGCAAAAGGAAGAAAAAAGTGAAGTCTATTCCCATGCAAGAAGAAAATGTCAAGAGACAAAAACACATTACACCCGATGAAGGCTATACAGCTGAAATATTGTGTCTGCAACTTTCTTTTCTTTTTGTCAGTCTGGAAATAATCTTTTTAAGCTTTTGCAGATGCACGTTGATGCAGCTCAACATCAAATCCACTGGACATAAAGAGAGAGCAAAAACAATTTGGTTATTATGTCTCTATTATTGCTTTGAAGCAATACTGTTACCAGAACAGCCAATCCACATTAAAACTTACAGAATGTGTTAATTTTTCCAGCCAATAGCATTGACCCAAATCTTGGAATATCACACATATTGCTAAATGACATATCCATATTGGTTTAGAAAAAGAAAAAAAAAAAAAAAAAACAATTTTGCGAGATTCAGCCATTTTAAAATTTGACCACTGTGCGCTTCACCTCACTACCTGTCTTCCTTCACTACAACCTTTCAGTCCCTGGGATGCAGTTTCCTCCAGGTTATACCTCAAAAAATTGTCTCCAAGTGCTGTTTAGCATTTAGCATTTTAGAATATCAATACTCAGACTCCATCTGTGCTAAACTTACAGAACCTGATTAAAACTAATGTATGTTCCATTATGGATGTGCTCTGCCTCTCCTTCAACAGCTGTCATTACTGAAACACACAAGTGCAGCAAACAATATAAAGAAATAATGCAATAAATTTTTGTTTGTAAGTCAGGAATAAACTTCTGTACAATTGAGTATGAGTACCATTATTAGGGCAGTGCCCCGGGTAAATGTCAAACCTCCTAATAATAATAATAAGACATTTTATTTATATTGCGCCTTATATTTAACAATCTCAAAGTGCTACAAAATAAGAATAAATTAACAAACAAGATAATCTATGGAAATAATTTAACAAAATGCCTTTCTAAAAAGATAAGTTTTTAGGTTTCGTTTGAAGGCATCGATCGACTGTGGGGGTCTCAAGTAATCAGGGAGAGAATTCCACAGCCTCTGCGCCACCAAAGAAAAGGCCCGATCACCCATAGTGCTAAGCTTAGTTCTGGGAACTTGAAGAATGTTAGTATGCACAGAGCGGAGGGTGCGTGAGGAAGTATGAGGGATAAGGAGTTCCTGCAAGTACAGGGGAGCAGATCCATAGATGCACTGATGGGTAAGGAGGGAAACCTTGTACTCTATTCTAAGTGGTACACGGAGCCAGTGAAGGGTTTTCAAGATAGGAGTGATGTGGCTATGCTTTTGCACCCTCATCAGGATCCTGGCAGCGCTGTTCTGAATGTACTGGAGTCTCTGGATACTCTTGCCAGGAATCCCAAGGAAGAGCGCATTACAGTAATCCAGCCTGGACGAGACAAAGGCATGGACAAGCCTCTCTGCATCTGCCAGGGTAAGTGTTGGACGAAGTTTAGCAATGTTCCTGAGATGGCAAAAAGATGACTTACAGAGATGTTTAATGTGGGTGTCAAAAGTGAGTCGAGAGTCCATTTTAACACCCAAATTGGTAACAGATGTAGAAAGAGGAATGTTTTGACAAGAAAAAGTGATACTGGTGATGGTAGAAGAACGAAGATGGTGTGGTGTGCCAACTGAAATGGCTTCTGTTTTAGATCTGTTCAGCTGAAGGAAGTTGAACCTCATCCATACCTCTATTACCTCCAAACAAATAGTCAGTGTAGATCAGACAAGCGAACAAGAAACATATCCTTACTTCACGAAAACAGTGCAAATTAATCTGTGATCAAATGTATTACTTGAGTTTCATTTTGTCACAAGTACGCTTCAAAAGGCGGAGTGGTGGCTCTGAGGCTAAGGATCTACACTGGTAACTGGTAAGGTTGCAGTTCAAATCCCATTACTGCCGGAAGGATCCTCCTCTATTGGGCCCTTGAGCAAGACCCTCAACCTTAAAATTGCTCCAGGAGGCTGTACAATAGCTGACCATGCACCCTGACCTCCAAAGGTTCCGTATGGGGATTAATTTCATATTGACTCAGGCACAAACCGCGAGTAGCAGCCTTTCCAGCAGCTCCGTGTACGACTATCTTTCTACCTTTTTCTCTATTTTTCTCTATTTCACTGATCACTCCTACCACTTTCTTTTATGTGGACTCATTCCAAGGACACTTTTTACTACTTGTGAAATTCTCCTCTATCTATCTATCTATTGTCACACACGTGCGCATGGGAGGCAGCTAAAGGGCTTGACTGAAGGCAGTTCGGAGGCATACCGGGGTGTGGCAGAGTGCACTGACTCTTTTTCTCCCTTGCCTGTAGACCATTCCCGGAGGATTTCACCTGGCTCTCCTGACATCACTTCCGGGACTGAGTCAATGGAAGTCGGCCACACCAGCTCCAGTCCCTCTGATGTCACGTCCGGCTATGAACCAATAGTGGAAGACCACGTGCCGGATCCATATGACCTCACTTCCTGTCTCCCCCTTTAAAACCTGCCCCTTTTCCTTTGTTTCCTCAGTCTTGTTCTGGACTCAGTTGAATGCACTTCAGTGCTGATTATTTGTTAAAACGACTTTTGCAGCCAGGATACCACATTATACGGGTGGATGCCCCAAACCTTTATCTGTCCATGTCTCGTTCTTGTGACACTATTTAATAAAGTATACCAAACTGTATACAAAATACCAAAAAAAAAAATGCAGAAGGCACGGTTTTGTAGTAAATTGAAAATTTGGTTGCTTTAAACTGGACATTTGGTAAGCTTTAAGCCTTTTGTTTTCATGCTGAAACGTTGTACCCTTCACCTTCATTTTAAAGTGCATGACCAAAGTAGGTATTTTTAAAAACTTATAAAAATTGCTTTACTTCAGTACAGAATTTCATGTGACAAATTGATATACATCATAATTGTGAAGAAACAACCTTGACTTAAAAAAAATACCCAACTTCTCCTTTAATGGCAGGCCATTTTAAATGGTGGCTCGCTGGCCACATGCAGCCCAGAAGCAACCTCTGAGTGGCCCACCCGTAATCCCCAGGGCTTCAAACTGCAAATAAAATGGTCTCAAATGCAACCAAAAATAAGCTTTGGTGATTATCATTTCTACTTAGTTTGCCAGGTGTGAATGAAATCATTGAAACTTGTGGACGCTAGAGGTCGCTGTTGCCCCGTGAAACCCACCAGACAGACGTCCAAGACACACTTGTAAAAAGCACCAAGAAGAATTTTAATATCTTTCTTCAGATACAGTCCACATAATAATACAATAAATCAATAACAATAATCCTCCACTCCCAGCAGCTTCGTCACTCAGCCTCCCAACTCTGGCTCTCTTTGCTGGGTTTTCACCAGTCCTTTAAATAGTTCATGACCCCAAAGTGTTCCTTTTCTACTTCTGGGAAGAAGCCCGGAAGTACTGCGGGCTTCCGTCCTCATGACTCCAAAGTACTTCCGGGTTGTCGTAACAGTAGGATTCCCCAGGTTCTTTGTGTGCTCCACCTGGCGGCACCCACGGCACCCAACAGGGCTAGGGAAACGGACTCCATGTCCCAGGATGCCCTGAGGGAATCCAGGGAACTGTTGCCGTCCAGGGGAACTGCCACCTAGCATCCCGGGGGAGGCAGTGTCCTAAAAAGGCTGCCTTCTTCCATTCTGTTCTTTCATTGACGTCCTGGCCGAACTGAACCACCAGCCATCCCTCACAAACTTTAAACTAATTACAGTGGAACCTCTAGATACGATCACCTCTGTATACGAGAAATTCAAGATAAGAGGAAAGTATGAGCGAAAAATTGGATCTAAATCGAGCATTGGCTCGTAACGAGCCACGAGCCAGGCTGTGGTTATGCGTGACGCGTTTCCCGATCCGCCTCGACTTGGGGATTCACCCAAGCTGACGCTACCAGCCCGTCAGCTCACTCAGTGTTCCTTGTTCTCCTGTAGCGTGAGGATCTACGCGTTTGTGCGCTTGTGATTTTATTGTTTTGCTGTAGCAGTTCGCTGTATAAGCGTATCCAAAAATATCACGGACATGCAGACAGAGAATAGGAGATGATTGCCATTAAGAGGAGAGATGGACAGAGAGAGAGGCGCGCGCACGAGCGAGCGAGCGAGAGAGATAAGGAGAGAGAGAGACGCGTGCGTGAGCGAGTGAGAGAGATAAAGAGAGAGAGAGAGAGAGAAGAACCATCAGCTCAGTTGTGATCACATGACGCTCAGCAGACAAAGTGTATCCATACTACTTGTATTGCAAGACATCGCTCGTTTTATCAAGTCAAAATTAATTAAAAAATTTAGCTCATCTTGCAAAACACTTGTAAACCAAGTTACTTGCAAACCGACGTTCCACTTGTATATATTATTTATCAGTGTTATTTGTTAGGAAAATTGATTTTTATGTTGATATTTTTGGGGTGCGGAACGCATTAACTGGATTTCTATTATTTTTAATGGGGAAGTTTGTTCTAGATACAAGAAATTCACTATACAAGCTCAGTGCTGGAACGAATTAAACTCGTATCTCGAGGTTCCACTGATATTATAACAGATGCAAAAGTGCTTTTTTTTTTATTGTTAAGCGGATGTTGCGTTAATATATGTGAAGATACAGGCTCCCCCTTGCCTATCCCTGAGCCGTATAAAGGTTGGTTTATACCCTGTGCTGGGTGCAAGGGAGTGGTGGCAAAAATGACATAAGACTTGAGGATGCAAACAGGAAAATATTTCTACTTACATGGCGCTGCTGAAGGGTCGGCCATGAATTTCAACGAGAGGCTGGTTACACTAATGAATGTAGAGCTGAATATGACGCAACCAGTCATCAAAACAAAAAGTAGCCATGCAAAACATTTGAAATTCTTCTGCCCATCATAAAGGTCACCTGTTATGAAAACATCTGTGCTCTGTGTAATTCAGTTGTCCCTTCTGATTTGGCACGGCACACTAAGATGTGATTGTCACCAATCTCCTTGTGTTTGATTGCACTAATCTGGATCCTTAGTTGGTTTGTGGTGGGAGCAGCAATGCACTGTATCAGTGTGTGCTCCTAACCTCCTCCTCCTTGTGTTTGCCCATCTTTGAACGCCTTTTCTCTTTTGATTTCACGCATACTCCATGCAAAATGCTGGCCTGTCCGTCAGTAAACATGTACGAGCAGTCGCCTGCCCGCTGTTTTGTCACGAGCAGCGATGTGATGAAGTCTGCGCTTTAGGGTTGAAGGTGTATTACTGTCGTTTTACTGGGGTGCTCTGTGATTGATGTTGGAGAGTAAACTTTGTTAAAATGGAATCAAAAATGCCACTTTGTTAGTTGTTACTTCAGTCGTTTTGGCGTGCACAATATATGTTCTGTTACCAATAAATTCTTCAATGGAAGCTCATCAACAAAGAAACATGGAAAAAAAGATTTATTAAAAAAAAAATAAGTGTAATAATTATAATTAATAATTCACTACTTAACATCCAAGAACTCTGTACAGACATTTTAAAGACAAATCATTAAAATAAATGTACCGATCCACTTTCACGCCATACGTGGTGCTTTGCTCTTAAACATTTATTCAGGTAGTTTTTTCTCTAGGGGGCGCAGGGAAACAATCTCAACAGGAAAGGCTTTGTGTTGTGGAACTCAAATTTAACTTCTGTCACTTGAGTTCTATGGAAAAAAAATCCCTTGTCTGTCATGACCTCCCATTTAAATTGGGGTAGGATGTCATATTTCAAAAGAGAAACAAATGTTATTGCTAATACTGTGCACTTTTTTGATTTTATGCACCTTGAGATGTGCCTGGGTCAGATGTGAGCAAAATGTTTTTATTATTATTTCAAAAATGGAAAAAAAGAGTATTACTGCTACCTCAGATTCTGTTCTAGCTTTTTTTTTTTTGTTGTTTTGTTTTTTAAAACATTTTTGATGTGCCTGTGTCAGATGTGACCAAATGTAAAAGGGAAACAATGAATAAACATGACTTGTTTTTAAATGGGGCGGCACGGTGGAGCAGTGGGTAGCGCTGCTGCCTCGCAGTTAGGAGACCTGGGTTCGCTTCTCGGGTCCTCCCTGCGTGGAGTTTGCATGTTCGTTTTTAATTCATTTATTTATTTGTCATATACAGGTTAACATAAGGTCAACATTACAATGAAATGTGTATGACGAGAAAAACAAGTCACTTAGCCAAATGACACAGTTATTGCACAGATAATGTTTTATAGAGTACAATGCATATTCCATAAAGTGTAGATGTATCTTCCAGTCAGTATCCAAAGTGTGTGCAGGTACAGTTTGTGTGTGAGTAGTGCAATGTAAGTGTGATGTAAGTGTAAGTGTGGGTGTTCAGGTGTTGCTGTTGAGGAGTCAAATGGCCTGGTGGTAAAAACTGTTCTTAAGTCTTGTAGTCTGAGCAGCCAGACTGCTGTATCGTCTGCCAGACGGTAACAAGGAGAACAACTGGAATGCTGGTGTCCTTTATGATGCTGCTTGTCTTATGCAAGCACTGATGGAGGCAAATGTCTTCAGTGGCAGGGTGACTCTTGCCCGTGATGTGCTCTGCTGCCTTCACCACTCTCTGTAGTGATTTCCGGCTGCTGGCAGAGCAACTCCCATACCAGACGGTAATGCTGCTCATCGGCAGACTCTCGACCACACTCCTGTAAAAGTTTGAGGCGATGTTGGCATTCATGCCAAACTTCCTCAGCCTCCTCAGGAAGTAGAGCCGCTGGCGAGCTCCCCGTGTCTGCATGGGTTTCCTCCCAAGTGTCCAAAGACATGCAGGTTAGGTGCATTGGCGATCCTAAATTGTCCCTAGTGTGTGTGCTTGGTGTGTGTGTGTGTGTGCCCTGCCTGGGGTTTGTTTCCTGGCTTGTGCCCTGTGTTGGTCGTGATTGGCTCCAGCAGACCCTCATGACCCTGTAGTTAGGTGTGGCAGAAAAGTAACGAGACTGGCAACACTGCAAGCGATTTGGCAACGCTGCGCTGTTGTCCTTGATAGAGCACGTGTATCAGTGCCCTCCCATAGCTCAGTGCGAGTTTCAACTCCTTCCGTTAACTACGTGATTTTTGTAACTGCTATTAGCGAAATTGTGTTTTTGGTTGTGCGGCACGCAAAATGGAACAGCGGAATTTGGAGCAACGTTGTGCCATTAAATTTTGTGTTAAGCTTGGAGAATCAGCAAGTGTGACGTTTGAAAAGTTAAAACAGGCCTATGGGGAACATTCTTTATCCCGAGCTCAAGTTTTTCGCTGGCACAAATCATTTTTGGAAGGCAGAAAACACGTTGAAGATGAACACCGTTCAGGGAGGCCTTCAACTTCGAAAACGAATGAAAACATCGAACGTGTGAACACTCTTGTGAGATCAGACCGTCGTTTAACATTAAGAATGTTGAGTGCACAATTAAATTTGAACAGATTTACCGTTCATCAAATTTTGACTGAACATTTGCACATGCGAAAGGGTCTGTGCCAAAATGGTGCCGAAAAACCTCACAATTGAGCAGAAGGACAATCGAAAAAACAAGTGTCTTGATCTTCTTGACAGAATCGCTAATGAGCAAGATTTGTTTAGTCGTGTGATCACAGGTGATGAATCATGGATTTTTGAATACGGTCCTGAGACCAAGAGGCAAAGTCAGGAGTGGCACACTGCAAACTCTCCTTGACCAAAGAAAGCTCGAACGAGTAAATCAAAGATCAAATCAATGCTGATTTGTTTTTTTGACAAAGAAGGAATCGTCCACAAAGAATTTGTTCCTCCAGGACCAACTGTCAACCAAGTTTTTTATAAAGACGTCCTTGAAAGGCTCAGAAAAAGGGTCATTCGCGTGAGACCAGACATTGCAGACAAATGGATGCTCCATCATGACAACGCCCCATGTCACACTGCCCTCTCCATAACAGAATTTTTGACCTCAAAAGGCATTCCTGTGGTTCCACAGCCCCCTTATTCACCTGACCTCAGTCCGTGTGACTTTTTCCTTTTTCCTAAACTGAAAAATGTCCTCAAAGGACGTCATTTCGGGACTTTAGAAAACATCCAGAAGAGTGTAACGGACATGCTGAAGACCATACCGGTTGAAGACTTCCAGCGCTGCTACCAACAGTGGGAACAACGTCTCCATCGGTGTGTAGCTGCCCAAGGGAACTACTTTGAAGGGGATAACATTGATGTTTGAAAAAAAGAAAAACTTTGGTAAATAAAAAATCAGTCTCATTACTTTTCTGCCACACCTCGTATAGCGGGTTGGATAATGGATGGATGTTTTTAAATACATTAATTTGTGTTGATTTAAAATTTGTTATTTCCTGCTGCTTGCCAGCTGCTGTAAATGTCTGGCCCAGCTACATTTCTTGGTTTGAAAATCTGGCCCAAATGAAAATGTAACTGAATAGCTCTGCTTTAAGGATTGGGGTATCTGGAATAGGGATGTTAAAAATCCAAGGAAAAATGTTTTGCAAACAGAATCAAAAACTTGGAGATGTTTACATGGAATTTTGAACTTCATGTCAAATTTCATTAGCTCAAAATTGGCCGATGTAATTTTCAGCATATTTTTCCATTTTCTGCTGCACACTGCAGGTCACATGGCCTGCACCATGCATTAGGAATCTCTGAAAGCAGAAAGGCTTTGCTAGTTGTTCAGTATTTTATGCTTAAGTAGAAGGTTGATGCGTAAATAAATGGAAGTGGGGTTTGAGATGTGCAGCATGCATTTGAAATTTGAATGCTTTTCTCTTTTTCCCATTCTTGAACTCTCGCTGTGCATACTTACTCTCTGTCCCTCCATGATGGAAATGGCAAGGGGACTATCAAGCGGCTTGGAATGAGAGGCCAATTCTGGTCATTTCTGTTTGCTTTTTATTTTAGCCCTTTTCCCTCATTTCAACTAATGAAAAGGGGGATAACGTAAAAAAGATTTAGAATGTCCATCCATTATCCAACCCGCTATATCCTAACTATAGAGGGTCACGGGTGTCTGCTGGAGCCAATCCCAGCCAACACAGGGCGCAAGGCAGGAAACAAACCCCGGGCTGGATGCCACCCCACCGCAGGGCACACACACACTAGGGACAATTTAGGATCGCCAATGCACCTAACCTGCATGTCTTTGGACTGTGGGAGGAAACTCGCGCAGACACGGGGAGAACATGCAAACTCCACATAGGGAGGACCCGGGTAAGCGAACCCAAGTCTCCTAACTGTGAGACAGCAGCACTACCCACTGCGCCACCGTGCCGCCTGATTTAGAATGTTCTGGAAAGAATTTTATTAAATTAAGATCAACCTAATTACATAATGTGGAAAGAATTTTATTAAATTAAGATCAACCTAATTACATAATGTGGAATACACCAGGGGCGGCACGGTGGTGCAGTGGTAGCGCTGCTGCCTCGCAGTTAGGGGACCCGGGTTCGCTTCCTGGGTCCTCCCTGCGTGAGTTTGCATGTTCTCCCGTGTCTGCGTGGTTTTCTCCGGGCGCTCCGGTTTCCTCCCACAATCCAAAGACATGCAGGTTAGGTGCATTGGCGATTCTGAATTGGCCCTAGTGTGTGGGTGTGTTTGTGTGTGTCCTGCGGTGGGTTGGCACCCTGCCCAGGATTGGTTCCTGCCTTGTGCCCTGTGTTGGCTGGGTTTGGCTCCAGCAGACCCCCGTGACCCTGTATTCGGATTCAGCGGGTTAGGAAATGGATGGATGGAATACACCAGTTCTTAGTCTCATACGTGTGCTCATGCCCAGAAGTACAATGTAAGGAAAGGATACATTTACAAATATTTATCATTCCAATGCTAATTCACTGCGGTGGGCTGGCGCCCTGCCCGGGGTTTGTTTCCTGCCTTGTGCCCTGGGATTGGCTCCAGCAGAGCCCCGTGACCCTGTAGTTCGGATATAGCGGGTTGGATAATGGATGGATGGATACTAATTTACAGGTAGAATGATTACACAGTCCCAGTATGTGCCATTTACATATTTATTACAAGACCCCAAACACACAATCTCAGAAAAAGGTAAGCACACAACAGAAGGTGAATGTCAATGTATGAAACTTGAAACCTAATCTAAACTTATGAAAAAAAATACTTGCTTAAAATGCTAAGTCACCTGCTGTACAAAGCCATTATATTTAGTAGGGTCAGTTCCCTCTCATGAGTATCGTTCTTAAGTATCATTTTAAGAGGATGGCAACATACACTCATGTTAGTTATATTTTGGGAAAGGACTGAAATGACTCCTTCAGCAAAAAGCATTTGCCTTTTCTGAGAGAACTTTACAAAGTCTGTGTGCACCAGAAAAATGCATTTAAAATAGCCGTGACATCAGAAGATGGAAAAGAATGCAAAGGTTTTGATGGCGATCATATCAAATTACTAGAAAATGAAAGAGTGGATTCTAATTACTCTATAAAAATGTAAGTACTGAAATAATATGAAAAGCTGTCACGGGCTCTTGGATGTTTACACAGAGAAAGGTTTTTTTTTTTTATATATATTCTAAATGGATTTCATTTTCAAAAAAGTTTTAAAACTTATTTTACTTACATCCTTATTGCCCAGGCTTGAGAATTTAAGTAAGCTCTATTTTTAATATTTGAATGAACTGGTGGGCGGCACGGTGGCGCAGTGGGTAGCGCTGCTGCCTCGCAGTTAGAAGACCCGGGTTCGCTTCCCGGGTCCTCCCTGCGTGGAGTTTGCATGTTCTCCCCGTGTCTGCGTGGGTTTCCTCCGGGCGCTCCGGTTTCCTCCCACATTCCAAAGACATGCAGGTTAGGTGGGTTGGTGATTCTAAATTGGCCCTAAAGTGTGTGCTTGGTGTGTGGGTGTGTTTGTGTGTGTCCTGCGGTGGGTTGGCACCCTGCCCAGGATTGGTTCCTGCCTTGTGCCCTGTGTTGGCTGGGATTGGCTCCAGCAGACCCCCGTGACCCTGTATTTGGATTCAGCGGGTTAGCAAATGGATGGATGAACTGGTGGGCGGCACGGTGGCGCAGTGGGTAGTGCTGCTGCCTCGCAGTTAGGAGACCCGAGTTAGCTTCCCAGGTCCTCCCTGTGTGGAGTTTGCATGTTCTCCCCGTGTCTGCATGGGTTTCCTCCCACAGTCCAAAGACATGCAGGTTAGGTGCATTGGTGATTCCAAATTGTCCCTAGTGAGCCGGCGCACTGACTGGGGTTTGTTCCTGCCTTGTGCCCTGGGATTGGCTACAGTAGACCCCCGTTACCCTAATCCCTAATGGACGGATGAACTGGACTAAGAGTTTTTTTTTTTAACAGTCATTTTTCAAGTTTGCCCAGGTGAGCGAGTTGCTCTCCAAATCTGTTTACTTCAGCGTCTGCAGTCCTAATTATCCTTGCTGATTAGACCCATACTGTTTATATCATCCAACATCACTTTCAACCATGTCTTCTTCAGCCTCCCCCTGGGCCTTACCCCCTTCACCAACACCTTGGTGCATCCGTTTTACACCCAGTCACCACCTTCAGCATTTTGCTCCATATGGCCAAGCCACCTTAGTCTCTTTCTCCTTAGAACAATGCCTATCACCTATTCACAAAGTATTTCTCTCAAATCGACTTTCATCATTCTATAACTGTGACACCCTATACATCCACATAATCATTCTCATCACTGTTCTTTCCAGTTTAAGCCTAATATCATGTAAACAGTACAATGAAAGTCTTACCTGGATGTCTCCTCAGACTATCGATTGGCCAAGGCACAGTCACAAAACTTTTCCCTTCAGTGCCAGAAAGTTTCGTTTAGAATACTGGTCAATGGACGCAAAATAATCCTAGACACGTATCAAGAGCTCATAATGAAGGACCCAGCTGTCTGCTATAGAATACATACAACCGTATTCACAGGTAAGCCTATGGATTCAAAAACAGTATGGCAGCAGTTCTTTGGATAATACAATTTAACATAAATAATGTGCAGGAATCCACATCTGCTGTATGGCAGGCTAACGTGTATTATAAGCGTACCCAAATTCCTAGCATGAAGAGTCATTAGTCATTATTAGAATTGAATGTTAAAAAACAAAGACTTTAAAGTTATTTCTATCTAAGCTTACATGAACAGGCAAGAAACTGGCTGCAGTCATCGTCACGTGATCTAACTGGGCGTCTGGCCAAATGGAGACCAAGTCATTTACCAGAAATTTCACCATGACAAAAGGAAAAAAAAAAGGTGTTGCAAGAACCATTATACATGAAAAGAGAAGTGAGAGACTTACAATCCAATGTCTAGCTGGCTTCCACTACCTACACTTAAGAAAATATGAATGCAACCTGAAATATATAAATGGTTCAATAATTAAACTATAATGCAACCAAAAAAATTGCAAAAACAGAGATCTATAGGTAATAATACAACAAGATACACACATTTACTGCCCATAATATTACAATTCTACTGTTTCTTGAAAATAAAGCAGTTATGAATTCACTATATACACATAAACATATCTGTGGTGGGCTGGCGCCCTGCCCGGGGTTTGTTTCCTGCCTTGTGCCCTGTGATGGCTGGAATTGGCTCCAGCAGACCCCTGTGACCCTGTATTAGGATATTAGTTGGTTGGAGACTGACTGACTGACATATACATATATACATATATACATACTGTATATACACACACACGTTTTCATAAAACACAGCTGAGTGTTAAAAGCAACTTTTTAAAAAAGAAAACTGGATGAGATTACCCACATTATCAAGAACATAAAACACTCAGTGCTTCACAGGCAAACAAACTCTCACACACACACACAAGCACGATTTTTCAGGAATAAACATAGATTATAATTTAGCTCTTAACTTAAAGCACTTCATTTTTTTGATGAGACATGTGCTTAATACAGAAGAAAATGCATGTCTTATCTGCTTAATAAATCAGCTTAATAAATCAGCATGGATCTGTTCTTAACTCTATTTTTCTTTTTGTAAAAACTTGATTGCTTTGTCTGGAGTGCAATAAAATTAATTTAAAAAAAAAAAAATAAATCAGCATAAAGAACAATCCTGCAGAAAAGCGTTTCAGGATTTTCATTTTTGCGTATTATTGAATTACAAAATATTAATCAATGTGTTGTCTGTTCATTTTAAATGAGCCAACTGCAGTTTCCTTATTATGAACATAAATATGACAGACTGCTGCTAAACTGACCTGTGAGTCTCTGTAATCTCAGCAGTAATTAACAGTATTGCCTGGATCTTAATGAAAGCTAATAAGACCACCTTGGCTTGCCAAAATAACATTTATTACAAATCAATTATATAATTACTTTTCACAATTAATTAGATGAATAAAAAGTACACAATAAAAGATACTTCCTTTTTGGGGAATATTAGTCATTTAAAATTTGTGAACAGTTAAGTAATGCCTACTGCTGAATTAATCTCAATAAGAATTTAAGAACTTACCTAAAATTAAAGATCGCAAATAGGGGGCAATTTTACACTAAAAAAATAGTCAAAGAAATGTAATGAGCATTTTTAAATCTCTAACATAGAACATGTAGTACTTAAACTTTTTAGGAACAGAAAAGTTCCTCTGAACAAGAAAGAAAACACCCTTTCACAAATCAGTGAAATGCACCAACAAAATTAATGTTACAGGAGGAACAACTTATCTAGAGGAGTGTTTCACACATTAAGTCCTGGAGACTCCCTGTGGCTGCAGGCTTTTGTTCTAATCAGTTTCACAAGCAGTTAATGACTATACCTCTAATTACTCTCATTTAAGTAGCTCTCCTTATTTTCCCTCTTCTCTTATACTGCATTCAGAAAAGCACAGTAGTGTGATTTTTACATTTATAAGACATTTAGAAATATTTGTATTTTTTAATGCCTAACAATGTTTTGTTGTTTTCCTGTTACAATAACTTGCATATTTTCTATATAACTGCATCCTAATAATACCAATTGACAATAAGCAGAAAAGACACCCGAGGAAACAACACTAAATGCTGAAAGGCTACAACTATTTTGTTGTCGGAACCACTAATGCGCCTAGTAGTAAACAGTGGATTAAATGAGCAAAACAGCTGGAAAAGAAGAAAAGAAATCTTCAAATTGAAATAGATAGATAGAGAGATAGATAGATAGATAGATAGATAGATACTATATAATAGATAGATAGATAGATAGATAGATAGATAGATAGATAGATAGATAGATGTGAAAGGCATTATATAGTAGATAGATAGATAGATAGATAGATAGATAGATAGATAGATAGATAGATGTGAAAGGCACTATATAGTAGATAGATAGATAGATAGATAGATAGATAGATAGATAGATAGATAGATAGATAGATAGATAGATATGAAAGGCATTATATAGTAGATAGATAGATAGATAGATAGATAGATAGATAGATAGATAGATAGATAGATAGATAGATAGATAGATAGATAGATATTTCTTGTCATTGTCACTTTTACAAAGGAACAATGAAATTGTAGGTGCAGTCGACTCAGTGTGAGGCATACGAGTTAAAAAGACAATGTGGTGTCCTCTCCTCACCACATCCATAAACCTTCTCTTAGTCCTTCCTCTTCTCCTCTTCCCTGGCAAATCTATCCTTAGTACCCATCTCTCAGTATACCCAGCATCTCTCCTCTGCCCATGTCCATACCAACGCCATCTCGCCTCTCTGACTTTGTCCCCCAACCGTCCAGCCCGAGCTGATACTCTAATGTCCTCATTTCTAGACTAAAATAAGCAATAAAGGTTCAAAATCTCAATGAGCAAGACAACTAACGTGAAGCAGAAGTGTCACTTGAGCAATAAGTGCTTCTTATTAATCAATTGGGTTGGAGCAAAAAACCTGTGCCCACTGTGGCCCTCCAGGACCGTGATTGAGGACCCCTGTAATAGACAGACAGACAGACAGACAGACAGATACCCACACACAATGGTCTGAACACACAGCAGAAAGATTAAAAGGGAAAAAAAAATTCAAACGAGTGCGGAATTATGCAGGGGTATTGCTGTTGGTATAAAGGAACCCCAGAAGTGTTTCTTCACGCATTTCTTTTAATTATGCTGGGAGTCCAATTATAAACCATAGTCAAACACCTGTATGGGGTCCCTAGGAAAAGGTTTGGGTAACACTGATTAGACTAATCAGAAAAAAGTCTGACTTGTCCAGCATTGTACTTTCTCTGCTCTAAATATTACTGGACAATGATATATAACATGGAATGAAACAGAATTTTAATTTTCAATGTATATTCTTCTTCTTCTCCTCAATTTTTGCTGCTGTTAGGACACAAATGTGTACAAAAATGCAAGCCATGTGCTCAAAAATCAAAAGTCTTGTAGCATTTTACAATATTAACAATAACATGCAAGTTTAACTCTGTATGATTGATTTTGCTGAGTGTGTGTCTTCATGAAGTTACATTCAGAGCCTCAGGCAACCCAATGACAGGCACCGCTCCAAACCTGATGTAAAATTGTATTTGGGGATACCTAAAACAAGCAAATTAACTGAAAACCCAAAGTTGAAATTTTGATCATGTCAGATATGTTTAGAAAACGCAGTTAGAGAAAGCAACCTTGCTCAGATTCCAAACAAAAGTTATCTTTAAACTAAAGGAAGTACACAAAAGATACTACCATTAAACAGCAGCATAAGGAAAAGCACCAAAAGAAGCAAAGCTTAACAGCAAGAAAAACTTGCTGAAGATATACAAGATGAAAGAAAGAAGAAATGTTTGAGCCATGTTTTTTCTGTCTTATTATGCAACCTCAAATCCCACAATAAAGGTACATTAATGCCATCTACTGTACTAGAGTGTGAAGTATACTGTATACGACAAAGGATCTACCAGCCAAGCTTGTGTTAAGTATAAATCAAGTTATAGACCCACATACCCTATTTGTTGTTTGTTCTGCTTCTAAAATCCTAAACCTCAAAACTGCCCATTTTACACCTCAACTTACACAACAGTCTGTTACTCAGAGTAACTATGGAATAGCAATAACAAATGATTTCTAAGGTCCAGAAACTGTAAAAGCCATGCATACCATTACTACGTTTGCATAAAATAACTACAATGGAATTCAAAGTAATATACCCAGCCCTCAATCTTTACTAACCACACTTCTCCCTTTCTATATCTGTCCATAAAATGTTTCCTCTTTACTGTCCTACACAATTCATAATACCACATATGTGTCACACTTTCATCATTTATCTGCCACCCGTTATTCCCAGCCCAGCTTATGAGCACACATTCATTAATGCATAGAATAAGAAATGCACCTCCATTAGAGGGTTTTTACCACAGAAGTGAGAAGACATCAGACTTTTAACACTGTGGCAGAATCATAGCAAAGTGCTACACTGTCAGGTTTAACATGTTCAACCCTCTGCAAGCCAAATTTGACATTTTTAAAGCACTTGTATTGTATACACAACACTTGAAATCTCACGGACTTGGCGGCTATTTATTTAATATTACAGGGCAAACATTATTGTAAGATGCTTTACAAAAGAAGTGACCACATTATACTAGATCAGGGGTCCTCAATCACGGTCACAACCCAGTTACTTAATGAGAAGCACTTATTGCTCAAGTAACACTTCTGCTTCACTTTTGTGATCTCACTCGTTACGATTTTAACCCTCGATTTCTTATTTTAGCCTTGGTTTTCAATTGCTCCTAATTTGCAATAACATGTAAATGACAAAAGACACCGGCATTTCTCCATTTAGCTTATTACCATTTACACCGGTGTGTATTTATCATGCACTATTGGGTTTAATTAAATACTTGGAAGGAAACTGAAGCGAAAAAAGTGAAGGACTGAGAACTACTCCTCCATTTTAGCCTTCAAATCATTTGGATGATCTCCTTAGAGAGGGAAAGAAAATCTAAGACATGAGAATGACCTGACATAGCAGAGTTAAAGCACTAACAAGCCATGAAATTAAATTATTGGCGAGAATTGCTTTCTAATTAATCAACCGGGTTAGAACAAAAACCTGCAGCCACTGTGACCCTCCAGGACTGCGATTGAGGACCCCTGTACTAGATGCACGGTTTATGAAGACTCCATTTCACAGGTCAATATACAACATACTGCGGTGGGCTGGCGCCCTGCACAGGGTTTGTTTCCTTCCTTGCACCCTTTCTTGGCTGTGATAGGCTCCAGCCAACCCCCAGGACCCTGTAGTTAGGATATAGCGTGTTGGATAATGGATGGATGGATTGATGGAAGAGAGGACCATACCATGAATGGGTGGTCAATTTTTGAAAAGGCTTTTATAATCAAATAAAATAAGCATTTTTTATACTCTATATATACAGTATGTAAAACTGCAAAACTATACAAGCCAGACATATTTATGAGCAAACGGGAATCTCTTCCACTAAAACTGAATCAATGAAATTTTCAGAGAAGATAATAGGGGATATTATTTTAAATTCCATAGAGAAGGAAACCTTTCACGTATTTTAAACTGAAAAGCAAAACACAAACTATGGGATGCTGGTGGAGATTGGGGGAAATAGTGTATCAAATGCATCTAGATTATGAGTTTCTGGACAAAACTATAAACCAAATAAAAGGATATTTGATATATACAACAAATAATATGTGCTTCTTCAATTTAATGTAGCCTGCAAAAACTTTAATATAAAAGAATAAAATGTACCTGTATCCACTTTTCACAATTTTTTTGAATACACTGCCCAAAGGTGAAGGTAGAGACTTCAGTCAGAGGTCACTATCATTACCAAATCTTTGCAGCCTGCCTGAAAACTTGCCAAACACCAAAGCTGTCCTCCATTTTATGAATGACCTTCTATGAAATGCTGAGGTATATGCTGTATTGACTGAAACCTAACACACCTGAAGGTGTTTGCAGCTCTATTGCTACATGAGGCCTGTTTTCTTTGAAGGTCAGAGCAGTGCCCTAAAACCTTTTTCTTGTCGGGGCGATCAAGTTTCTGCACTTGGCCCACTTCAACTGAGCAAGAGAAAATGTAAGAATGCAATGCTATTAAAGTTAAAGGCCTATAAACCCCCAAACAGAGAAAAGTCACAGAGGAGGAGAACATGTTTACACACTGAAGCGGGAAGTGTAGTAAGAACAGAGTTCAAGTACTTCTACTGAGGCAGACTGCTGAAAGTAAATATAAAGAACATCCAAACATCCATTTCTAAATAATAAAAAAACTTAAGTCATGGGAAAACTGAATCCAGTGACACCAAAGCTTGTTTGGAATTCCGGCAGGACACACTTGCACACAAGCCTAGACACTTTCGCTTACTCATACAGGGCCAATATAATTTGTCAATTAACCCAAAAAAACAAAATCAAATGTATATTGAATTTTTAATAATAATAAAAAAAAAAACTAAAGTCCCTAAAGAAAAATGCATGTGCACGTGGTAAGAAACATAAAAGCAGAACCAAGAAATATATTATTAGCTTACATTTACAGAACAACCACATTAGTACATGAGGATGACAAAGTAAAAGAAGTTAACAAAAAATGAAAATGGTAACTTAAAAAAAAACAAAAAACAAGCAATGACAATGGCAAATATAAATATAGTAGATGATAAAAGAGAATTTGGAAAAAAGATACCAGAGGCAGTGGAAGAGCCATTTGTTAGTTAGTTAGGTTATGTTAAATTGATAGAAGTATTTTCCTTGTTGTGTTTAAATGTTTGCCTACATATAAGTTCACAGTTAATGTTAAGTTTTTATGGTTAAATAACCCCTAGAAGAGGGGTGCCCAAGACATCGATCGCGAACGACCGGTAGATCGCAAAGGTAGTGCAGGTAGATCGCGTTGCATTCAAAACGTTAGTCTATCATACTTGTATGTGCATTTGCCACTTGATTGCCATACAGGACGGCCAGTCTGAGATCTCTTTTCTTCTAACACACTGGTCATGCCACACGCACGATCAAACGCGTGAGCTACTGCAAAACTCTGGCTGTGATCTAGTTAGCCTTCCAATTTGTATCGACTAAAGAAGGGATTTAAAAAAAAAAATGTTTGGGGAGGGTATGGGCTGGATGTGGAACTGGAAGAGGATTTTTTTTCTCACAATGTCACAATCCCGTTTGTCTGATCTGTCAATCTATCAGTGCTATTCCAAAGAAGGAAAATGTGGAAAGGCACTTTCGAACTGTTCATAAAAACTACGAAACTGACTTCTTTCCGAACAGTGATCTGAGAAAGAGAAAGGAGAGGGAACTAAAATCGCAGTTAATCGGACAGCTGTCATTTTTCACTCGGCTGAATTCAAAAGTAAAGGAAGACACACCAAAGCATCGTTCCGGGTGAGTCACTCGATCATTAAGCATAAGAAGTCCTTCCAAGAACGACCTCCTTGACTGCATTTTTCGGCTCTACTTATTTATGAGAGTCCGTCTTTTCCCACATGAAAATTATTAAATCCAAATACTGTAGTGACTATAAATGTATTGAATTGGTATTGTGCCATAATGGTTATTCAGTTATGCAACATACAACAACATATATTTTATGTATAAAGTATATTCAGTATATATATATCATTTTTAATGTAGGTAGATCATTTTGACCTGGTCATTTTAAAAGTAGCTTGCGTGCTGAAAAAGTGTTGGCACCCCTGCCCTAGAAGCTAACTTGTAAATGGAATATTCTAATTATTTCTGGTCATTCTGAATAACATTTATTTCTATAGCACATTTTCATACAAACAGTAGCTCAAAGTGCTTTACATAATAAAGAATAGAAAAATAAAAGACACAGTAAGAAAATAAAATAAGTCAACATTAATTAACATAGAATAAGAGTAAGGTCCAATGGCCAGGGGGGACAGAAAAAACAAAACAAAAACTCCAGACGGCTGGAGAAAAAAATAAAATCTGTAGGGATTCCAGACCATGAGACCACCCAGTCCCCTCTGGGCATTCTACCTAACATAGATGAAACAGTCCTCTTTGGATTTAGGATTCTCACGGAAGGACTTGATGATGATGATGGTCACGTAGACTTCTGCCTTTTAATCCATCCATCATTGTTGGAGCAAACTAGTTCTGTCTATGATCTGACTTGTCAATTTATTTATATAACACATTTAAAACAACATAAGAATACTATGGCCAAAGTGCTTTACAATAACAAAATAAAAAAACATACAAAATAACATAAATAACAAAAATAGAAATAAAATATATGAACATAAAAAAAATAAAATAATAAATAGAAGTAATGTTATAAAATCACAATGAGGAAACCATCAGTATTACTGAAGATCACGGAATGTAAGTGAATAGAAACGAGTCTTTAATCTCGTTTTGAATTGTAGACGACTCCTTTATGTGATGAGGTAAAGAGTTCCACAGGCGAGGAGCAGCAGCTGCAAAAGCCCTGTCCCCCTTAGTTTTACACTTGGTACGATGGACAACAAGAGACCAGAAGATCTAAGCACTCTGGATGGCTTGTGTAAAACACACAATTCGGATAAATAGGCAGGAGCGAGCCCATGTAAAGATTTAAAAACTAGCAACAAGATTTTAAAATCAATTCGAGACTTATAGCTGGTAAGGCATGGAAGGCAAACAGTTTCAAACCGCACTGAATGTACGGAACTTAGTGAATGTATTGAAGTGAAGCCTATGTACGTTCAACACGCAAAGTAACACAACTTTTAAGTATAGAAAGTGATGTTTAACATTAGAAAGCTAAGATTGCATTGAAACAGAAAAAATAATTTCCCTTTTTGCTTGTATACTTTGTAAAAGGTTTTTCTGAATTTTTGTGATTAATTCTTTTTGAAATTTTCAGTAAGCTCTGTTAAAATCAACTTTGTTGAACTGTGAAATTTACTTTGTTTAGCGTTTGACTCATCCAGGATCCTACCTTGCCAACTCAGTAGGCTGCTCGATTTTGGGAGGCTGGAAGAGACGTAGCTACGCTTTAGGCTAATGGCAGTTATGGTGTACTAGCAAAATACAGGTGCTTCGCAGCGGAGAAGTAGTGTGTTAAAGAGGTTTTGAAAAAGAAAAGGAAACATTTTGAAAACAACGTTACATGATTGTCAATATAATTGTCGTAGGCTTATTTTAGTATTGAGAGTGAATTTGATGATTTTAAAGAGTTTAATTTATGATTGTAAATGCTGTGTATGAGAAATGCACATTTTTAGGATGTAAGGATCTCGTTGTAAACGACGTTTGCAGTTCTGCTCTCGGGCTGTGGAGGCACATGAGCACGGGATGTCCATCCATCCATCCTCTTCCACTTATCCGAGATCGGGTTACCCTCACCTATGGTCATGAGCTGTGGATAGTGACCGAAAGAACAAGATTGTGAATACAAGCAGCTGAAAGCGTGGGATGTCGTTAATGTATATAGGCAGGGAGCCAACCACGTGGTAGGTGCGCGGACAGAGGCCATGCGGAAAATGTAAGAGGGATCGGGGGGCGGCCCTTGTGCGCATAGACATAGAATTACTAGACGCCGCATGACCAGCAGCATCGTATGTCAACGTCGCCACCATATTGCGAGTAGCACTGCTGTGGAGTGGTAATGGATAAAGATGCCTCAAGCATGTACTGATTGGGATTGTACAAACCGCTGTACGCCCCAAACCAGATCCCGGGGGATTACATTTCATAGGTAAGGCTGAACAATTGTTTTAGTTATATTTGGCCATTAGAAAATCCTGTTTTATAATCTTAACTTTAGCTACGCCAGGCTAAGCTAGCAAAGCTACGCATTTATGTGCTCAAGTGAGCCTCCAAACAACGTTTTGGCTAAACGTATTTAGTCACTAACCATGTAGATTGTTGTTAGCTGTTAACATTTCTCAAACTCTGAAGGTTTCCCAAAGAAATCCACTTCAGGAAGCAGTGGGAGGTCAGGTAGCCCTTTGACGGGATTTTGAGAAAGCTGTCCTGTGATGTGTGCCATGCTAGTTTGGCAACAGATGCTGTACCGGCATCATATGATCAAAGCTACCACTTGCTCACATTTAAAAACAAAGGAGGTTTGACGATTCCTTCTGAGGGTACAGTCAAGGTGGTCAAAGTAGCTGAGCGTGTTAGTCAACAGTCGACATTAGGGCAAGCTGTCAGTGTATCTTTGATTAAACAGTTTGTTCGGGCTGAGATTGATTCAGATGATGTGTTTTTTCTCAAGGAGCACATCGAGGAAACACAGTTTGAAATTGACAACCATCATTTCATGCTCATGTCTTTAGTTGTGTCTGTCTTCCACAAACTAAGGCTGCACCATATTGCCAGACTAAATACCCTCAAATGACACTCCCTCTCACTCACTTAGATCCTGTAAGTCTGTAGGAGATCAGTGAGGTAGGGGGGAACGAGACTGTGGAGAGCTTTAAATGTTAAGAGCGGTATTTTGTATTGTATTCAATAGTAAACAGGGAACCAGTGAAGCTGAGAGAGAATCCGTGCAATATGTTCAGTGGATTTAGAACAGCCGGTTATTATCCTGGCAGCAAAATTTTGAAAAAGTTGTAAGCCATGGGTAGGTTTTTGTGGGATGCCAGATAGAATAGCATTACAGCAATCAATACGTGAGGTGACTCGAGCATTAACCAAATACTTCAGTAATGTGTTGCTTAAGAACAGGACATAGTCTAGAAATGTTTTGGACATGGAAGAAGGCAGTACGAGAAATGTTACTTATATGGGAGGAATCATTAAATAATAATTATTACTATTTAATAATTTCCATTATCAGTGTATAAATGGATATAAATAAATACAGTGGAACCTCGGTTTGCGAGCATAATTCGTTCCGGAAACGTGCTCGCAATCCAAAGCACTAGTATATCAAAGCGAATTTCCCCATAAGAAATAATGGAAACTCAGATGATTCGTTCCACAACCCAAAACTATTCATATAAAAATGATTAATACAAAATATAAAGTAAAAATACATAAAACAAATTAACCTGCACTTTACCTTTAAAAAGAATCATGGCTGGTGTGAGTGAGTTTCTAAACTCATGTGGGATTCCACCCAACGGGACGACACGCGGAAGAGCGTCCCAAAGCAATCGCAGTCTCCCAGCGCTGTAGCAGTTAAGCGCATAAGCACATTTAAAAGATCACAGACATGCTATAAGCGCCTGCCGTCAATGGGCGATACAAGAAACATTATAAACATCCTGCTGCAATAAATAACAGCGCTGTTGCTGTTTCAAGCTGAAGGCGGCTGGTGTTGTTAAAGTAATGAGACTCAGCTTCGTGTTTTGAGGCGCAAGATGGGGACTCGCACTTCACAGCACGCACACACACACACAGTCACAATGCTGTAGTAAACAGTATACGCTCGTACAGATGATGACTACAATATATGAGTGAGGCAAACAGACTCAGACGGAGAATAGGAGACAATTGCCCTCAAGAGAAGAGAGAGAGAGAGAGAGACTGCACTGTGAGCGAGCGAGCGAGATAAGGAGAGAGAGAGTGAGAGAGAGGCCAGTGCGAGCGAGCGAGATAAGGAGAAAAAGACGCGAGCAAGAGAGATAAGGAGAGAGAGAGAGAGAGAGAAGAACCATCAGCTCAGTTGTGATCACATGACACTCAGCAGACAAAGTGTATCCATACTGCTCGTATTGCAAAACATCGCTCGTTTATCAAGTCAAAATTTATTAATAAATTTTGCTCGTCTTGCAAAACACTCGTAAACCAAGTTACTCGTAAACCGAGGTTCCACTGTACATTTAAACGATTCGCCAAAATATGTTGTATGTAAACAATACTGTTTTAAACGTTATTGCTTTTTCATCAGAAAACCCGGTTTTCACATCTACCTGTATTAGTTTAAATGGCACTTTTGCCACTGGCAATACGGCGGATGCGCAGACGTATCGTGTCGACTGGGCAACACAGCGAATGCGGCGTCTACCTTTATATGTCTATGCTTGTGCGTCTCTGCCGTGAAATAAATCCTCTGTTAACGGAAATAAGGAATGAAACCGCCGAAAGGAGAGGTCAGTTCCGAAAGTTCCTTGCGGCATTATGGTGAGAACCGCCAAAAAGAAGACGTTATTTTCGAAAGTTTGTTACAGGGCATGGCGCGAAATAAAACATTCTTAACGTATGTAAGTACTGTGTAAAGGATGAGCATGGGAAATTTGGGCTTCCTACGTATATTGGAAGTCGCAGAAATAGTGAGGAGGGGTTTCCCCTATCTATATATCCAGTTAGGGGGTACACCTGTTCTCCCCCCCCCCACCAATGGGTGTTGCAATAGGACATGAAACATACCCAACTTTTTTAAGTACAATGCAAGGAATTAGCTTTCCACCTATATGGAGAGTGGGAGAATTAGTAAGGAGTCAGTGAGGGCTTTGTCTTTTATAAGTAGAGATGAAAAAGAAATAACAGTACAGAAACACTGGTCAGGTTCTAAAGTAAAAAAAAAAAAAATCAGTTGTTTGCAACCAACATGTTTTCAGCTTTTAGGCAAGAGAAGATGCACACTGAAAAACAGAGCGAGAGAGAGAGATGGACGAGCTAAATACAGAACTGTTTAAAAGAGATGCAAAAGCTGTATTAATTAACCACTGTGGAGCCATTACCAGAAAATGTCATCACATTGGATCATAGTTTTGAGCTAATGAAAGAAAAAAGCAACAGTAGCCTATGAAATTACACATTACCAATGCATACTGCAATTTCATTTGATGGTACTTGTGCCCCCTTGTTTTTGGCTACTGACCAGCTTACTAAATGTCATACTACTTTTATATAGTGTCATTAGATTACCATAGGTTTATAAAGCTTCTTCAAGAAGTGAGGTTAAAAAACAAAATCAGTAGCAATCGTTGTTTTCCCTTCTTTTTCATGAGAAAACATTATGATTCAGTTTTGCTACCACAATGAGTGCAGCCAGGCAGAATCTGGCAAGTGTTGTTAAACTGAACGTCAGCAGAAGCAGTGGTGTTGGATTTCACCACTTAATCAAATTCATATCATAAAACCGTATGCTTGGCTTCCACTAAACAAAAGTCTGGCACAAACATATGTTTTATTCTATTGCAGGGTTACACAGTATGGAAAACTTTTTATTGTACATTTACATTTAAAATAATACTATCAAGTTTTGGCATTTATGTCTTCTGTTTAATAAACAACTTTGATACATATTAATTTAGAAAATATCTGTACTTGCTCTAAACAAAGGTTGTAGATGGTTTGACACTATTGAAGCCTTTAATTATTTTATTTTCTGACAAAAAATATATGGCAGCAAATTTTTAATCAGAACAATAAACATGCATACGTTTTAAAACTATGTTCGCGCACTGCGTACAAAAATAAAGCAAATCCACTTCATCATTTAGAAATCTGGTTGTGACAAAACATCATGCCTTTTGAGTTACACATATATACAGGCTCTACATTACTAAACTTCCTGTATTTGAAATTGGAATACATTTGATACAAACCACTGTACTTACTTGGGGTGGGTGGGCAGATCTTTTACATGTTTATATAATTTATGACAACTATGAACATATGCATTCTATTCAAGTAGCAACACTTAACAAAGAATAAATTAATTCTAGCAAAAGAAGATATGATCCTATTACTTTTTAGACTACAAACAATGTCCTCCCTGTGTTGCTGTATCCTCCAAAAAGTACAAAAATGTGCCACTAACCACCAATTCCCTGTGATCCCACACCTCAAAAATACATATCTCTATTCATCAAAAAACAATTCGCCAGGCAAATACAGTAGAGCACTTTAAAACACTGCTGAAAACACATTACTTTAACATGGCCTTTTTATAACTTCACTTTAACTTAATCCTGATACTCTGTATGCTCAATTCTTCATAATAATTATTCACAGTGGCTCCAAAATCCATACTGACCCCTACTCTCTCTTCTGTTTCTTTTTCCGGTTTCTTTGTGGTGGCGGCCTGCGCCACCACCACCTACTCAAAGCATCCTGATGCTCCAACAATGATGGACTGAAAGCCAGAAGTCTACGTGACCATCATCATCAGGTCCTTCCATGAAAACCTTAAATCCAAAGAGGACTGTTTGACTTATGTTAGGTAGATTGTCCAGAGGGGACTGGGCGGTCTCTTGGTCTGAAACCCCTACAGATTTTATTTTTTTCTCCAGCCTTTGGAGTTTTTTGTTTTTCTGTCCACCCTGGCCATCGGACCTTACTCTTATTCTATGTTAATTAATGTTGACTTATGTTTATCTTTTATTGTGTCTTCTATTTCTCTATTCATTTTGTAAAGCACTTTGAGCTACATTTTTTTGTATGAATATGTGCTATATAAATAAATGTTGATTGATTGATTGAACATACAAAGGGTGTTGTACCATCATGAATGTAGAGAAAAGCCAAGCAAAATTACACTTTTTATTGGCTAACTAAAAAGATTACAATATGCAAGCTTTCGAGGCATAACCCTAACACCCAAGGGATAAACAAAAGGGATATTTAAATTAACCTCAGGGACCCTATGAATAATGAATTATTAACAATAGGGCCTCATATTAGTGATGTTAAGGTTAGGGTGTAGGGTTGGCCTATCTTAGGGTTATATTCCTCTAACTTCTTAACATATTTGTAGGTCTCTTAGGTTAATAATTGAAATAGATCAATATAACCCTAAGATATGCCCAACCCCTCACCCCATACCCTAACTATAATATCACTAATATTAGGCCCGGATGTTGATTGATTATTTATAGGTACCCTGAGGTTAATACGACTTTATAACCCTAATAATAAAAATTTACATAAGGCTAAAATAATGAATAAGAGGAAGCAGTGGCTGAGTTTTTGGATTAGTTTTTCCCAATTTTGAATTGGATATAGGATGGATATATTTATTTATTTATCCATTTTTTTTTAGATTTCCCACTTGTACTTTGGTATTTTTTTACTTGGTTTGAACCTTCATTAAGGTTAAATTAAAAATATCTTAAAGGATCATTGATTTATCTTTTTGGGTAGGGTAACAACCGGCAAATATATAAAACCTAAAAATAAAATTAGAAGCATTTTTTGACTTGGACTGTGTACCAGTGCTTGCCAATTTTGGCTATATCCCCTACCCTAATCCTAACCCTAACCCTGAAGAAGGGGCCTGAGTTGCCTCGAAAGCTTGCATATTGTAATCTTTTTAATTAGCCAATAAAAGGTGTCATTTTGCTTGGCTTTTCTCTACAACGTATAAGGTATTCATAAGGTAATAGCTTTATTTAACAATTATTCAATAATTAAAACAAATATATATATATATATATATATATATATATATATATATATAAATACTATATTTTTGGTGCATCATCATATGCATTTCCAACAAGAAGGTTTTTACAAATGACACCTGAATGTCCTTGGTTAGAATACAAAACTGCCCCTTTTAAATTACCAATCCATCCATTTTCTAACTCAACTTAATCCAAGCCTAGGATCTCAAGGGAGCCTGCGCTTTAAAGTAAATACGTCTCATTGAGAGTAAAGTATGTGCTTTCTTAAATGCAGAACCAAATTTTATTCCCTCCCATCCCTTGCAGGGTATTGCCTCATTTATACAGGGTGGTCCAGATCTAATTATGCAATTATGAAAAGGCGAACACATCGCACCCGCTGTTCGACTGACAACTGTCTCCCCGACATTTTGGAATGCAGGACAGGTGCTGGCATCTATCGGTAACAAAAATAATTTTTTTGTGAATTCTCAATGTAATAAACTTAGTAAGTTATAGCATAATGAGAATTGCATAATTAGATCTGGACCACCCTATACTGTGTGCACTTCTGCCTTTAAAGGAACTGTTAATCACCCTAGTGTGGAAGAGTATAAGAGACTACAAAGCCATGGGTACACTATAGCAATAGTTAAATATGATCAATTTGTTTTCTAGACAAAACTGCATGCACAGCTTTGTTTCCACTATGATCCAGTACTGTACATTGAAATGTAACGCATAGAGCCCCTCTACTAGCCACATTCTCATGCCTTCCCCAGACTTGTCTACATACTACCACAAAAGCAATGCCATTGATCAGCTCCATTTGAAAAGCAGCCCTTGTCTGAGCAAAAAGGTTTCTTGGCAGCCTGTCCAAAAACCTCAAGTACCTTGCACTTACACAGGAAATTAAGAAATCACTGCAAGGCATAGCTCAGGAATGAAAGCATTGTGCTTAGTCACATGTCAAACTTCACTCAGCACAGACAGGAACATATTAGTCAACCTTCAGGACGCTTAGACTATAGCCGGGGTCAGCCAATCGCAGTATGCTAAGGCACTGCAAGCCTCAGCTGTTCTTTGAATCCATATCTAAATAAAGTAACAATCAATGTATGTCAGAATGAGTAGACTGCAGCTATGGCTAACAATCTGTAATCCCACAGACAAATGGGCAAAAAAGGTATCTTGATTACAAGACTCTAGAAACACAGCAGGGGATTAATGACTTTTTCCCCGATTGGGACATTACTTAATAAGTGAAAAAAACATCAGAGAATTTGCTCAAGTAGCAATACACAATCAAGAACAACAATTAAGACAAATATCATTACAATAAAGAGAAGAAAAGGAGGTAAAAGGCCAGCTTCTAAGTGTTGCTGCCTCAATGCACTTGGTCCCCAACAACATCCATCCATCCACTATCCAACACACTATATCCTAACTACAGGGTCACGGGGGGTCTGCTGGAGCCAATCCCAGCCAACACAGGGTGCAAGGCAGGAAACAAACCCCAGGCAGGGCGCCAGCCCACCGCAGGGCACACACACACACACCAAGCACACACCAGGGACAAGTTATCTCCAATGTACCTAACCTGCATGTCTTTGAACTGTGAGAGGAAACCGGAGCACTCGGAGGAAACCCACACAGGCAGAAGACACAGGGGAGAACATGCAAACTCCAAGCAGGGAGGACCCGTATCTCCTAACTGCGAGGCAGCAGCACTACCACTGCGCCACCGAGCTTTGTATAATGTTAACGTTTACCCCCCCCAAGTGGAACTGAAGAGTCGCATAGTGTGGGGTCTCCTCAGTCTGTCAGTGGAGCAGGATGGTGACAGCAGTCTGTCGCTGAAGCTGCTCCTCTGTCTGGAGATGATCCTGTTCAGTGGATTCTCCATGATTGACAGGAGTCTGCTCAGCGCCCGTCGCTCTGCCACAGATGTCAAACTGTCCAACTCTGTGCCAACAATAGAGCCTGCCTTCCTCACCAGTTTGTCGAGGCGTGAGGCGTCCCTCTTCTTTATGCTGCCTCCCCAGCACACCACCGTAGAAGAGGGCGCTCGCCACAACTGTCTGATAGAACATCTGCAGCATCTTATTGCAGATGTTGAAGGACGCCAGCCTTCTAAGGAAGTAATATAAAAGTTGTCTGCTTATGTTTGTTTGTGCCATGATGGAACCGGTGTCCCATCTAGCATTACTTCTTATCTTACATAGTTATATCTGCATTGAAAAAAACAAAAAACGTAATAAAATGTATAGAGAAACGGATCAGAAACAAAAATGAGCATACTGCAAACTTGAAGTAACATCCGCTTGTAAATTAGGCGCAAGCAACTTGTGATAGACGCCACCATAAAACAGCAATGCCAGAATTACAATAGCACTAGTGACTCCTTCAGAATGGTGTACTACTTTTATTCGAAAACTGAAAAAGCAATCAAGTCTGTTCCTGAAAATTCTTTAAGGGAAGATTTGACATCCAGATGAATTTGTTATGCAAAGCATGTCTGACTAGCGCTAGGCAAATTGACAACCATCTCAATGCCTTTTTGTTTTTAAACCTCTGCTGTTTGCATTGAGGTCCAGTGAGTGAGAACCAAGAAAAAAAAAAAAAGCTATCTTGAACTATTGTCCTTCTGCATGTGCAAATTCATTAAAGACAGCAGCAAAAAGGATGAAAGTAGTTTTAGAAAAATGCTTCAAGTAAAATGTCTGCAGAGCTAAATGTAACAATAGCAAGATGCCTTTAAAATCGAGTCAATAGATCATGAAATTTACACAAGTAAGGGATATTTTAAATACAGGAGCAGAGAAAATGTTTGTATTTCTTCATAGAGCACATCACAGTTCTTACCCCTGAAGGTAACAAGACGTTCCTAAGGACAGTGCACATAACAAATGAAGAAGCTCACATTAGAAAGGATTTGGAAATGTCGAAGAGGGTGATTATAAATCTAATAGCCAGTTAAACGTCTACATTTGAAATGTGTCTAGTACATTAAAAAAGACCGTTAAAAAAAAAAAAAAAATGAAAAGTGCGACTTACTGCATGTTCATGAACAATGCTGCTGCTGTTCAAAACAGGGGAGTGGAAAAAAACCTTCTGACAAAAACATTTCTGTAGGAGAAATTTCATACCCGCCTAAGTTTGGCTGATCTCATAAAAATGCAGAAAGAACAAGGAACTCACTAATCTTCTTGTTACACCTATAGGGAGGAATAGTTTTACACAGCAATGACTTTGCTTATCAAGTTCACTTAGTCAGGATATTTTATACAAAGCCCAAGTGTGGTTGTACAGTTACCTCAAAAGGTAGAAATGAGAATAATGTAAATGTTCACAGGCACAAAACTCTGCACTCAGTTTGTGATCATGAGCGACTGTAGTTTCATACAATTTCATGAAATGTATATAAAGATTTTTAAATTTAAAGATGATTAAAACATAAGTGGTCTTTCAAGGAATGAAACAGTATACTACGCTGTAAAAGATGTCAGTAAATTTAACAGTTAAAATACTGTAAATGGTGAAAGTAAAAGACCTTTTCGGAAAAAAAGGAAAGTTACCTTATGTTCTAATGAAAATTACCTGTATATCTTAAACAATACATTTCATTATTTTTTATAGCCAAGTTCTGTAAAATCAATATTTTTCTACCTTCAAAATATGCTAAATACAGTTTACTGATTACGTGTTACAATTACACTGATAGATAGATAGATAGATAGATAGATAGATAGATAGATAGATAGATAGATAGATAGATAGATAGATAGATAGATAGGACAGCGCCCGTCGCTCTGCCATGGATGTCAAACTGTCCAGCTCCATGCCTACAATAGAGCCTGCCTTCCTCGCCAGTTTGTCCAGGCGTGAGGCGTCCTTCACACCACCACGTAGAAGAGGGCGTTCACCACAACCGTCTGATAGAACATCTGCAGCATCTTATTGCAGATGTCAAAGGACGTCAGTCTTCTAATGAAGTATAGTTGGTTCTGTCCTCTCTTACACAGATCATCAGTATTGGCAGTCCAGTCCAGTTTGTCATCCAGCTGCACTCCCAGGTATTTATAGGTCTGGACCCTCTGCACACAGTCACCTCTGATGATCACAGGGTCCATGAGGGGCCTGGGCCTCCTAAAATCCACCACCAGCTCCTTGGTCTTGCTGGTGTTCAGTTGTAGGTGGTTTGAGTCGCACCATCTAACAAAGTCCTTGATTAGGTTCCTATACTCCTCCTCCTGCCCACTCCTGATGCAGCCCACGATAGCAGTGTCGTCAGCGAACTTTTACACGTAAAACTTTTTTTTTTTTTTGCAAAACTGTTAAATGGCCGTAAAATGTAAAACAGTAAAGCGCTGTTTCAGTAAAACCCAGTTACGATGTTTGCGTAAGGCCACGCCCCCTTTTACCGTAGTGTTCCTGGTGAACCGCATACCTTTGAATAGTGGGGAAAAAAAACTTAAACCAAGTTAACAAACTTCTTTTTCCCTGCGTGCTGAAGGTTTTTTGAGGTTATGGAAGCTGATTTACGGTGGGTTGTATTCGATAAGCTGGTACACCTGTAAGGACACCAAACACCACAAAAGCAAACTTTACTTCCCCACCAGACAATGTGCCATAGTTTCCTTAAACAATCAATTGTTTTCAATGTGTATAATTAAATGGTACGTGTTTGCTATTGGTTGTTGTTACTTTATTGATGTAAGCCGTGTACTGGGGTTTAACCCTGACAATACTTTCTAATGGTTTATTGATTGGCATATTTATTACACTACATGAATTTCTGTTGGAATGTGTTGTAAAGAAAACAGTTTTTACTACAAAGTTATACTGTAGACCTAAATATATTGTCACCTTATTTATTACAGTACAATTTTGGCAACCCAGCTGCCAGTTTTTTATTGTAAAAATAACATTTTATAGACCTACAATACTGTCAATTCTGTTTTGTTTTTTTTGTTTACAGTGTACATATTAATGCTGGAAGTGCAATCTAATGTTTTATAATCTTTAAACTGCCTTTGTTGGACTAATGCAATCTCTACCATCCAAACATTTCCGGGACTTTTCTATTCTAGTCCCAAGTCATAAGGAGATTAGGATCACTCTAAATTGACATTTTTCTCCTAGAAATGTGCAATGTTCTAGATTACGCTACTCACATCCAAGGATATCACAAGAACTGAAGCTTTGGTTTTAAGTCAATACAAAGTTGCAAAAATATAGCAGTGCTAAGTTTTTTTGGTGGTTTCCGTATTAAAGAGTGTTGTACTTGTGTGTGACTGCAAGTACATAAGTTATCTGGAAGGCACTACAGGTAGTCGTCGACTTACGACCATTTTCAGTTCCAATGTACCGGACATAAGGCAATCTTAGATGTAAGACAGACCGGTATACAAGAAAAGAATCCCCCCTTCGAAATATTCCCATTTTTTTTGTTGCTTTAAAGCCTTAAATGAAAACACACAAACCAATATTTTTTCCAGCTTTACTTACTCAATGCAATCTCCAACATCCAAGTAAAAGATATCATAGCTACAGTTCAGAAGAATTAAAAAAAATTAAAAACAAGAACTACTGAGATTAATAAAGGACCACCCCTCCTAAACTCAATCAGGTGTCAGTGCCCACCATTCCCACTGCAGACCCTGGTTACTGGCTTCCTTCCACCTGTGCTCAGTTGTGATGAGTGTGATTAGTGAAGCTGTTCCTGGTCCATTCATTCCCTTGCTTGGTAGAGCAACTGACAGCAAACACCTGACTATGGGTGGCAGGCCACTTTCAAATGATCTCAGGGTTAGAGTTGTGGACAGACACAAGGCAGGAGATGGAGACAAACAAATCTTAAAGGCTTCATCAATCCCAAGGAGCCCAGTAAAGTACATAATAAAGAAGTGTTTGGTATGACTAGGACCCTCCCTGGATCCTCCAAACTGGATGGAAGAGCAAGGAGGAAACTGGTAAGAGAGGCTACCAAGAGGCCACCAAGAGGCCAAGGGCCACTTTGAAGGAGTTACTACAGGATTTGATGACAAATGGTGTGCATGGGACAACAATTTCACAAGCACTCCACTATTGTGGCTTGTTCAGGAGGGTCGCATTTCTCAAGAAAGGTCACATTAAGGCTTGTTTGAGCTTTGCCAGAATGCACCTTGAAGATTCTGATGCCAAGCTGAAAAAGGTCTTATGGTCAGATGAGACCAAAATCAAACTATTTGACTTCAACACCAAATGGTACCACAATGCAGCTCACCATCCACAACACACCATACCTACAATAAAGCATGGAGGGGGCAGCATCCTGTTGTGGGGGGCCTGGAGGCTCTCATTAGGGTAGAAGGAAAAATGGATGGGGCAAAATACCATCAGATTCTGGAAGGAAGACCTGCTAACCTCTGCTAGAAGGTTGAAAATGGGCAGAATGTTCACCTTTCAACACGACAACAACCCAAAGCACACAGCAAAATGGACACACAGGGGCTGAAGGAGAAAAATGTGAATGTCCTGGTGTGGCCAGTCAGAGTCCAGACCTAAACCACATTGAAAATCTGTGGAAAGATCTAAAGATAGCAGACCACTAACGCTCACCATCCAATTTGACCGAACTTGAACAGTTAAACTGTAAAGAAGGGTGAAGGGCAAATATGACACAATCTAGGTGTGCAAAGCTGAGAGAGAAGAATCAACAGACTCAAGGCTGTCATTAAAGCAAAAGGTAGGTCAACAAAATATTGACATTGGGGGTGATCTTTTATTAATTTGAGTATTTCTTGTTTTTTATTTTTTAAAATTCTTCTGAACTGTAGCTATGATATTTTGAGTAAGTAAAGCTGGAAAAATATTGTTTTGTGTGTTTTCATTTAAGTCTGTAAAGTAAAAAAATGGGAATATGTATTCAAACCTGACCATATGCATAGTACTGTATAATAATTCCCTTAAGTCAGAGGTCCTCAATCCCAGTCCTGGAGAGCCACAGTGTCTGCAGGTTTTTGTTCTGACCTGGTTGCTTAATTAGAAAGCAATTCTTGCCAATAAAGCACTAACAAGCTATGAAATTAAATTAACTCTGCTATGTGAGGTCATTCTCATATCCTAGATTTTCTTTCCCTTTCTATCATGCAAATGATTTGAAGGCTAAAATGGACGAGTAATTCTCAGTCCTTCACTTTTTTTCTCTTCATTTTTCTTCCAAGTACAGTGGAACCTCGGTTCACGAACGTCCCGGTTCACGTACAACTCGGTTCACGACCAAAAAGCTCGCCAAACTTTTGCCTCGGTTTACAACCACGCACTCGGTATACGAACAAGCCAGTTTCCCTTGCCTGCCTGTCTGAGCTGTGCTGAGCTGAGAGAGAGAGAGAGAGCAAGAGCGAGCGAGCACGTGCCTGCTGGGGAGGGGGAGGAGGAGGAGGAGGAGGAGATTGCTGCACGTGTTTGCCTGCCTATCTGCAGGCTGTACGTGCTGAGAGAGAGAAAGAGAGAGAGAGAGAGAAAGCAAGCTAGCAAGCCGCGTGGCTTCAAGAGCTCTGTTCATTGTTCTCCTTCCATTGACTTCTAAGCAAGTGAAGAAAGTTTTGAAGAAAATTGAAATCGAAGTAAAGAAAGAAATTACAAGAGGTGGAAAAACTGTTTACCAGTTTACTCATTTACCAATCTGAGAACCCTCGTGCTTTCAAGCAGCACGATGTAAACAAAGCCAGACTGCCAGTAATGTGGGGTGCAAACACGAAGGATTGGGTCACAAGGAGTTTGTTTTTGGAATGGCTGCATGAGGCTTTCACTCCTACCAGCTAAAAGCACCAGAAACCCAAGAAATCACAAGAGAGAAAACACCTGAAGGAAAACACTTCATGCCAGAACTCGGCTCATGCAAGGTTAGTTTTCTTGGTGGTTTTTGTATTACGGATTTTTCAAAAGTAAATTTTTCAGTTCATAACGCGATTTGTTGCAATGTTACTTTTATCATTTTTCAAATGTTCCTTTTTTCCGCTGTGCTTAAAACTCATTTTAAAAACAGTGTTTACAGCGATCAGGCTTTAAGTTTAATAGCGTGATCTCCTGCAATCTTTCTTTTCTGGTTGCTTGCGAGTTGGTTTTTGCATGCACTGCACTTCGGATTTGTTTTAATGTTCGTTTTTTTCTGCTGTGCTTAAAACTCATTTTAAAAAAAATGCTGCGCGAGCACGTGCTACAGAGAGATTAGAGAGCGTGAGCGAGCAGGCGCAGAGAGAGAGGGGGCAGCTGACAGGGAAGGGATGGGGGGGGGAGTACAGGGTGTGTGTGTGTGTGCGCGTGTGCGCGCTACAGAGAGGGCGTCAGCCAGCCTGCTCCTGTAGCTGAGGGAGGGAGGGAGCGCGAGCGAGCCAGCTCCTATAGCTGAGCAGGGAGCCTGGGTGTTTTGTGTCAGTGTTATTCAATGTTTTTACATTAGTTTACTATTACACTGTGCATTCTATGGTGTAATTAACTATATTTGTGCTTAATCTTTACATATATTTACATATTTACATACAGTTTGTACTGTCTGGAACGGATTAATTGTATTTACATACAATCCTATGGGGGAAAACTTCTTCGGTTCACAACCAACTCGGTTGACGACCAAAGTTCTGGAACGAATTATGGTCGTGAACCAAGGTTCCACTGTATTTAATTAAACCCAATAGTGCAGATAAATACACACAGGTGTAAATGTAAATAAGCTAAATGGAGAAATGCTGCTCTCTCTTGTCGTTTGCATGTTATTGATAATAAGGAGCAATTCAAATAGCTGTTTAAGACAAAATTAAGCAATAAGGGCTCAAAATCACTAAAGTGAAGCAGAAGTGTTACTTTAGCAATAAGTGCTTTTATTAAGCAACTGGGTTGGAGCAAAAACCTGCAGCCACTGCGGCTCTCCAGGACCGTGATTGAGGACCCCTGTCTTAAGTCATATTGTTTGTTTTATCTCCTTTTTAAAAATTACCATTCTTAGCACATTTTCCAGATTTCCTATTTTTTTTTTTGTGTAAATTATTTTTTATTTTATTATTCCGTTTCATTACTAGGCGGCACGGTGGCACAGTGGTAGCGCTGCTGCCTCACAGTTGGGAGACCCGGGTTCGCTTCCTGGGTCCTCCCTGCGTGGAGTTTGCATGTTCTCCCCGTGTCTGCGTGGGTTTCCAGACATGCAGGTCAGGTGGATTGGCGATTCTAAATTGGCTCTAGTGTGTGCTTGGTGTGTGGGTGTGTTTGTGTGTGTCCTGCGGTGGGTTGGCACCCTGCCCAGGATTGGTTCCTGCCTTGTGCCCTGTGTTGGCTGGGATTGGCTCCGGCAGACCCCCGTGACCTTGTATTCGGATTCAGCGGGTTAGCAAATGGATGGATGGGTTTCATTACCGGGCAGCACGGTGGCGCAGTGGTAGTGCTGCTGCCTCGCAGTTAGGAGATCCGGGTTCACTTCCCGGGTCCTCCCTACGTGGAGTTTGCATGTTCTCCCCGTGTCTGCGTGGGTTTCCTCCGGGCGCTCCAGTTTCCTCCCACAATCCAAAGACATGCAGGTTAGGTGGATTGGCGATTCTGGATTGGCCCTGGTGTGTTTGTGTGTGTCCTGCGGTGGGTTGGCACCCTGCCCAGGATTGGTTCCTGCCTTGTGCCCTGTGTTGGCTCCGGCAGACCCCCGTGACCCTGTATTCGGATTCAGTGGGTTACAAAATGGATGGATGGATGGGTTTCATTACTGGTGTCGCTCACATGGGTGCCAAACTTTTCATCATCATTTTTATGTCATCAATGTGAGCCTCTCTGTGTTCATTGTGTTAACTGCGAATTGTGCCGGGAGAGTTTGAGAACTCATATGTTTTCTATTTTAATATTTCAGCCTGTTAATAATAAACATTAATAGATAAAGGAGTTCAGTGTGGTTTCATCACCTCTTTGTGGCAGTTCACACAAAACAGCACATCATGAGTCACACCACAAACTCTTTGGAAATTAACCGGATTCAAAGCCTAAGTGCAGCGGTGCAGCACGTGTGGCAAACAACGGTTACAATGAGATAACTTTAAAGTCACATGTGGTTGCATTTGCTTTCTTTCGTCCCTCATAAGGCTTGATCACCTTCATTTTTGTGTTGAGATCAATTGCCTTTTTTCTTGTAATTGTAAGACAAATGTAACAGAACAAATAATAGGTAATAAACTAAGATCGAGATGAATAAGTCACAGCATATGGAGCTGATGGCAAAAACTGTTGTGTGCCCGCGACGTGCGGTAGCAGTCGTAATTCAAATGGTCATAAGACGCATACTGTAGGTAGTAAGTCGACGCCTACCTATAATACTATGTGAAAAAAACGTGAGTAAAAACTATATGGAATAAGTTAGACAATGTACTCGTGATGTAATACTTAGGTGCATTTGAGACCTGTGCAGACACTGCAGATCTCAATGGACTGAGTTCAATAGGTAGTTGTTGAACGTTATCAATCCATTTCAGGGTTCTGGGGGCAAAAGGCTATCTTGCCAGGATTGGTTAAAAGGCTGAAAACAGGACTGTACAGGGTGGTCCTGATCTAATTATGCAATTATGAAAAGGCGAACACATCGCGCCCGCTGTTCGACTGACAACCGTCTCCCCACCATTTTGGAATGCAGGGCAGGTGCTGCAATCTATCGGCAACAAAAAGAATTTTTTGTGAATTCTCTTAATAAGTTATAGCATAATGAAAATTGCATAATTAGATCTGGACCACCCTATAGTTCTCCACAGAGGCCCCTTCACTCACAAATGCACATACACATATACCATATTCACACACAATGAGAGTTTGCACTTGCCAGTTAACATAACCTAAATAAAACAAATTTTAAAAATTGTCATTTATTCCTTCTTTGCTTCATCATGTCTGGTCATTGTGATTTTCATGATAGAGGATTTGCAAAGCCATTTAGTTATGGTAAATATCAGGGAATAACAGAAGTGAAACGCAAACTTTATTACATGTGACTGACCATTATGCCAGCCGAATGTGGCACTCTTGATTATAAATCACAGGGTAACCAGATTTTCAAAGTGCCAAACCTGGACACTTGTATGCCCAAACAGTGTGTTTTGTTTAATGCCACTAATTATCATCAGAAAGAGATCAGGGCAAAAAGACAAATAAATAAAAAAACTCACAAGTAAACACATTGGATTACACACAGTACAGATATAACAATGTTTGAATTTTTACTTTTAGTATCTGCTCTGATAAAAACACCATGCAGTCCCGACATTGACGTAATATTGAAGGCCAGAGGTCCACATGACCATCATCATCAAGTTCGTCCATGTGAACCCTGAAAATCATGAGGACTGATTTAGATCATTTATGTTAGGTAGAATAACTAGTGTGGGCTGGGCTGGGCGGTCTTGTGGCCTCGGTACCCCTGCAGATCTTGTTTTGGTTTTTTTTTGTCTCCAGCTGTCTGGAGTTTTTTTTCTGTCCTCCCTGGCCATCGGACTTTACGTTATTCTTTGTTACTTAGTATTGCATAATTTTATTTTTATATTTTTTCTTTTTTATGTTCATCTTGTAAAGCACATTGAGCTACATAATTTGTATGAAAACGTGCTATAGAAATAAATGTTATTGTGGTTGATTTTAGGCAGTGCGTTTCAATTACGGGAGAGAAAAAGTCAGAGAATAAATTTGGAATGTGCATATGATAAAATACTACGGTGGGCTGGCGCCCTGCCCAGGGTTTGTTTCCTGCCTTGTGCCATGTGTTGGCTGGGATTGGCTCCAGCAGACCCCCGTGACCCTGTAGTTGGGATATAGCGGGTATAAAATTACCCCTACTTCTTGTTACATTTGTAGATTCCCTATGTCTATAATTCATTAAAAAATGAAAAGAAAAAAAAATTGAGCATTGTGTTTTTTGATTTATGAATGTCAATACTATTTTACTTAAATTATGGTTGGGTAACTACTTGATGAATATACTACTGTTTTAAAGTTGCTGTTATCTCTATATATAATCTTCATTTGGATCTTGATCTTTGTCCGTGAATGAATTAGAAGAAGAAGCACTAGATGGCAGTAGAGAGACAGCTAAAACATAGGCATTGCATTAAGAATCTCCACCAGGCTTATACTACTGAAGACTGTAGTACGCCAGTCACACCTCAAAACACAGACATTCAAACTAAACAAACTGTTGTGCTTTAAATTAACTAAAGAGATCTTCATTTAGATCTTGATCTTTGTTTGTCCGTGAATTCCACGCATGCGTAGACCACCTTCAACTTTAGTACGTTGTTGTTACTCACGGATGTCAATAATGTGCCGGAATAACAAAAGGGGTGGTGGACAGTGTTACGCTGGTTAGCTCCTGAGGCCTGGTTAGAGAATGAAATTGTCGAAGATAAAAGGTACATGCCTACATAACATATGAATGAAAGAAAGATAGTGGGTACAATGAATGACAACGTAACAGCACATAACGGAAATTATTATTGTTATGTTGTAGCCGGCGAGTGCTGCGCGTCTCACAGTTGTACCGTGGCTTGCTCGAATGTCAGTGAAGTGATCCCTATTTATGCTTTAAAGAGCCTGGATACCTATGTGTCCCCCTTTTATAACCATTGCTCCGTAAATATTGCCTTACTCTTTGGATTGCCACAAAGCAACCTGTGAGATTGGAGAAAGGTTGAGAAGACATTGTGAGAGGAAACGATAAGTGTCGTGAAAACGAGACGGACTGTGAACGGACAGAAGTAGAAACGGACACCACCACATAATTACTATTCGGACAGCGATTCTGAGTAGGCCGTTCCTATTGAATCAATATCCAAGAGTTTTCTTTTGTAATTTTGTTTCACTTATAAAAAATCATAATGCTGTGCGACGAAGGGTCCAGATCACGACTGCCAGCCGCGTTTAAACAGGGAGCCCTTTACAAACAGCTTTAACACGAGCAACGTAGTTGGGCGCACATGGTTAGTTATTTATATTTTATATTCTAGTGCAATAAAAGGCAAAATATCCAAGTGTTGACAGACAACACAGAAAGCCAATGCTAAAGAGAATAGCGACATGCTGAACCAATCATGTGACTATAGAGTAGAGGTGCAGCCACATCGGGTGAGGCTGACGCACACGCAGCAGTGAGCACAGGAGCGACAGCACATGTGTTAATGTTTGGATTACAGAAGCAATAAACATCAGTACATCAGGAGTGGGAGCAAGAAAAAAGAGAAAATGATGAGAGAAAATGTTAACAAAAACTCAAAGATCAGCGTTACCAAGGAATACACCCCAACGGACACAACCCAAGGCTTAAAAGATGAGGACATTGCTGAAAAGAAGGGTCAGAGGAAGATAGTTTCGTTATTCAAAAGTTCTACAAGAAGCAGAGTAGTGTGCACTGCAAACTGCGTTGACAGCAAGTTCCCAGAAAGACAGGTAATACTGCTAATCTTCTGTACCATCTGAAGCAGTGCCATCCTTAAGAGCACACACACAATGCAAGGCTTTACAGTCCCAGACCCAAGAAAGTGCTGTACTCATTTCTTGTGCTTTTCTTTTTCTTTTGCCTTAAAGCATAAGCTGACCGACAATTGAGTTTATTTGTCAATTTTGTTTATATTTGAAAGCTGCTTGAATTTGTACTGAGGATATATACAGAATGTTTTTGTCTACTTATCTTATCAATAGCACCTGATGACCCCGATTCTCTTGATTCACTAACACAATGTCTGACTTGTATCTCAGAATGGATGAATAGTAACTTTCTCAAGTTAAATAAAGAGAAAACTGAAATCTTAGTGATTGGCAATAATGGATACAATGAGGCTATTAGAAATAAACTGGATACATTAGGATTAAAAGTCAAGACGGAGGTAAAAAGCTTAGGGGTAATTGTTGACTGTAATCTGAATTTTAAATCACATATTAATCAGATCACTAGGTCAGCAATTTTTCACCTAAGAAACATAGCAAAAGTTAGACCTCTTATATCTTTGAAAGATGCTGAGAAATTAGTTCACACGTTTGTTTTCAGTCGACTAGATTACTGTAACGCACTCCTCTCAGGACCACCCAAAAAAGACATAAATCACTTGCAACGAGTGCAGAATGGAGCTGCTGGAATCCTAACTAGGAAAAGAAAATCCGAACACATTTCTCCAGTTTTGATGTCACTACACTGGTTGCCTGTGTCATTCAGGATTGACTTTAAAATACTGCTTATGGTTTATAAAGCCTTAAATAATCTCGCTCCATCTTATATATTGGAATGTCTGACACCTTATATTCCAAATCGTAACCTCAGATCCTCAAATGAGTGTCTCCTTAGAATTCCAAGAACAAAGCTAAAAAGAAGTGGTGAGGCGGGCAGGCGGCCTTCTGCTGTTATGCACCTAAAATCTGGAATAGCCTGCCAATAGGAATTCACCAGGCTAATACAGAGGAGCACATTAAAACACTGCTGAAAACACATTACTTTAACATGGCCTTTATATAACTTCAATTTAACTTAATCCTGATACTCTGCATGTTCAATTCATCATAATGACTATTCATGGTGGCTCTAAAATCTGTACTGACCCCTACTCTCTTTTCTGTTTCTTTTTCCGGTTTCTTTGTGGTGGTGGCCTGCGCCACCTCCACCAACTCAAAGCTTCATGATGCTCCAACAATGATGGATGGATTAAAAGGCAGAAGTCTACGTGACCATCATCATCATCAAGTCCTTCCGTGAGAACCCTAAATCCAAAGAGGACTGTTCATTTATGTCAGGTAGAATGCCCAGAGGGGACTGGTCAGGTGGTCTCATGGTCTGGAATCCCTACAGATATTTTATTTTTTTCTCCAGCCGTCTGGAGTTTTTTTTTTTTGTTTTTTCTGTCCTCCCTGGCCATTGGACCTTACTCGTATTCTATGTTAATTAATGTTGACTTATTTTGTTTTCTTATTGTCTTTTATTTTTCTATTTTTTATTATGTAAAGCACTTTGGGCTACTGTTTGTATGAAAATGTGCTATAAAAATAAATGTTGTTATTTATTTGTGGATTTGCTTCCCAAACCTTTACAACAGTTTGAATATATACAAAAGAAAGAATACAGTATAGAGGTAATTTTTTGAGATTTTATTTTGTATTAATACCTACTTTATTTATTTGGAACTGACCAAAAGTTTACTTTGTGTTCCTGTAAAACATAAAAGCTTTACGATTTTAGTTGTACATTTCAGCTTTTAGAATTAAGCAGCTTTTGACTGGTCAGCTTCATTTTAAATTTTCATTCATTATATATACCTATTTTATTTATTTGAAATACAGTTGTATAATGTTCTGCAGTTCATCTGTCATGTTCAACTTCTGACAGAAAATAAATAATATTTAAACTAAAGTTAACCTTATATCTTCGCATCTCACTTAGGAGTAAAAAGGAGCCTTTAAGCTTGACAGAAATAGTGATATCATTTACAGCATGATATATATTGATATTGACTGATAGGAAAAAGTTTATTGTGATCAGATTTTTTCCATATCGTCCAGCCCTACCAACTCATATCTGAATCAATTACCATCTCTGGCTTCTTAAGTAGGCCTTGTGCGGTGTTCAAATGTTAGCAGTAGACAGTTGGCAGCAAAGCAAAAATGCAATTCTGTTCAATAAAACAGCAAGAGAAAGTTTTCCCTCCACTGACACTAAGTACTGCACACAACATCAACTGACAGAATCTTCCATCAAATGTTCACATTTTTCCCACCATTCCACACTGGAAAGGCATATTGGATGTTTGCGATTTTTTTAAACATGGGAAGAGATAGCTGTTTTTAGAAGATGCAAACTCTGTGCTATTCAACAAACAAGCGTTTAGAAACCAGATTAAAAAAAAAAAAAAAGGCCTGGAAAAGAATTGCTGCTGAACTTAAGACATCAGGGTTTTGAGAATAGCTAATACAGCCATTGCCAAGGACTAGCAAATTGCAGAAGTTGGCACACTTGCTACTGCTAAGTTAATTGACTTTAGATTAATAAAAACTCTAATATTCCTCCTTTGTCCTGGAGGAAAATTTTAGAAAATATAATAATTCAAGACAAAATAATGCTATTAGTAGGTTATGGCACTATGATCCCACCAAATCACCATAGCTCTTTGAACACCATCTTGTAATATACAGTAGCTTCTGATGTTGTGGTCACATTAATTCCACTTTACTAAAGACAGTGCAGCAATTTTACCCATCAACATGTGAATGTCCTATAAAAGGTATTTTTGTGAAGGAACACTATCCAGACGGAGGTAGTCGGCCATTTTGCATTAGCCACCCTCATAATATTTTCTTTACTGTTTAATTATATAACTAAGTATGTCTAGAAACAGGTTGCATTCTTACTTTTTGTAAAAGAAAAATGTACTTGAAACTGCCGGGGTATTTAACTAGGACATCATGGAATTTGTACTAGTACATTGTACAGTGGAACCTCGGGTCATGACCGTAATTCGTTCCAAAACTCTGGTCGTAACCCGATTTGGTGGCAGCCCGAAGTAATTTCCCCCATAGGATTGTATGTAAATACAATTAATCTGTTCCAGACTGCATGAACTGTATGTAAATATATTTTCTTTAAAGATTTTTAAGCACAAAAATAGTTAATTATACCTTAGAATGCACAGTGTAATAGTAAACTAAATGTAAAAACGTTCTCTCTCTCACTCTCTCTCTCACACTCGCTCGCTCTAGCACTCGCTCGCTCGCTCTAGCACTCGCTCGCTCTCTCTCTCACACTCGCTCGCTCTCTCTCGCTCTCTCTCGCTCTCTCTCCTGCACTGGCTTTGTCCTCCTGTTTCCTCCCTTCTTTCCTGTTTCTTCTAATTCACTTTTGCCAGCGCGTACGAACCGGAAGGAAAACTGGCTTGTTCATCACCCGAGTGTGTGGTTATGAACAGATACAAAAGTTTGGTGAACTTTTTGGTCGTAACCCAATTTGTACATGTTCAGAGATGTTCGTGAACTGAGGTTCCACTGTAATTAGACAATGAGATCATATATAACATTGACTTTATTATTTTGTTCTCTAATAACAGTTCACATATAACAAGTCTTATTTCTTTTAACCAGGTATTCACCCATGACCCTTAATGATTAATTATTTTGGGACTTTACATAATCTATACTAATAAAAGGCAAAGCCCTGACTGACTGACTGACTGACTGACTGACTGACTGACTGACTGACTCACTCACTCACTCACTCACTCACTCACTGATTCATCACTAATTCTCCAACTTCCCGTGTAGGTAGAAGGCTGAAATTTGGCAGGCTTATTCCTTACAGCTTACTTACAAAAGTTAAGCAGGTTTCATTTCGAAATTCTACATGTAACGGTCATAATAGTCGATAACGTTCGACAACATCCGCCATGTTGAACTTTCTTATTTATGGCCCCATCTTCACGAAATCTGGAAGGCGCTAACCGAAACCTATGTACATACTTAGTTCGATAGTATGACGCCATTGTCGGCTGCCATATTGAAATTTCCAACATCACTAATTCTCAAACTTCCCGTGTAGGTAGAAGGCTGACCCCATCTTCACGAAATTTGGTAGGTGGCTTCCCTGCGCTAACCAGATCCGACGTACATACTTATTTTGGTGGTATGATGCCACTGTCGGCCGCCATATTGAACTTTCCAACGTCACTAATTCTCTAACTTCCCGTGTAGGTAGAAGGCTGAAATTTGGCAGGCTCATTCCTTACAGGTTACTTACAAAAGATAAGCAGGTTTAATTTTGAAATTCTATGCATAACGGTCAGCAACGTCCGCCATGTTGAACTTTCTTATTTATGGCCCCATCTTCACGAAATTTGGTAGGCAGTTTCCCTGCACTAACCGAAACCAATGTATGTACTTATTTCGGTGGTATGATGCCACTGTTGGCCACCATATTGAACTTTTCAACGGTCTTTGTTACTTATGGGCCAATCTTCAAGAAATTTGGTACGCGGGTTCCCAACGCTAACTGAATCCTACTTACGTACATATATACGTCCATAGCCTGCAGCTCGGTCACCGTGTGAGGTGGCGTTGGGTCCCCCATCCCAACTCCTCCCATGTTGTTGGCTGCCTGCCTATATAAGGCCATACGTCGCTCCAGTCTCTACATTCCCTTCCTTGCATCGCCACGGGATTCACGTCTCCCTGCTGACAACTGCAGCCTTTTTATTTAATCCACGGCTTCTCCGCTGTTTTATTGTTCATTTATTATGATTATAGTTATTGTGGATGTATTTTAGACTTACTTCACATTGTTCAGGTACCCATTTCCTTTATCATTCCAACCGTACCCCCATTAACATGTCAATCGAGGTGATCACCATCGATCAAAGAACTGTCACTTACCGAGTGGTTTCCATGCCCGGAGATGGCACCTGCCTTTTCCATTCTCTTTGTTACATATTGCACGGCCATATCAGGCTCACTCTTGATATCCGGAGGAACATTGTGTCTTATGTATTGAATGACTGGGACAGGTTCAAGGTGTGGACTGATGACGGTACAGGAGATAATTATATTACACAGGAGCACTAGAAGAGTGAAATGCTTAAGCCCTTCACCTATGGATCTGCATGTGAGTTGATGGCTGCCGCTGAATTGTTCGGTTCTCACTTTCAAGTGTACTGAAATGGCCAAATATTTTACACCTTTGACAACCGCCAATGCCTCTTAAACATCATAGATTGACAGGTGACGGTTTGTGTAGTGGACACTTTGATGTTTATGAATGTTTAAACTCTCAAAAGCTGGATGTGGAGTTATCGATGAAACCGGTTGTGTGCTTACAACGCTTGACAGATGCCGAATGTCACTTCAACACAAGTCCTACAAATACTGTCGTCATTGAAACAAACCATGAAACTCAAAACGATTATGACAGCAGCAATCCAAGCTGTGAGATTTGAGACAAGATTAATGTTCACATGGCCGACTGTACGTTACATGCTCAGAGTCAGCTCAGTGCACAGCTTGGTCATGTTACAACCGGAGGGCCGAACTCACAATGTGGAATACAAAGAGATCCTTAACAAATAATTATTGGTATATTTTCCCTCAGTTTAAAAAGGTTTAATTTTATTCTTAATAAAAATTTTAAGGCAGTACTTCTTCGCTGCGAAGCGCGGGTATTTTGCTAGTAATACATAATATATAGGTGTGTTTCTAGACAATACCACATATCTACGTATATACCGATTGGTATGTTTGAAATGCATTTTAGTCATTATATATAAGTTAACCTATTTGATTAACAAAGGATTTTTGTTAGCTCTCTCCAGTCTGCATTAACAAGAGCATGTGGGTTTCCACCATTTGGAGTAAATAAAGGACGTCCATATTTAGAGTTCATATATAAAGATGGCTCAAGATTCTTTATTATTTACTTTGTATTTTATGCAACAGTTTTGATGCCTTGAAACCCCAGATGTCATCACATTTTTTCTGTGCCCAACAGTTTTGGGCTAAACGTGTGGATATTCCAGGAACCATTAAAAAATTTTAAAACCAGAATTTTTTGTTTCACTTTTGTGAACTAAAAGAGGTCAAAAAGGAAAACTTTACCCGAGATCTCTTGTCTACCTAAAAGACAGCTTACACTGTGTCTCAAGGAGTTGCTGGGATGCGCCACGGAGTGCAGGTGGGTTTGAATAATGAGAAGGTGGCTAAATGGTCTTTTAAGTGCAGCCTGGTCGAGTGTTGTCTGAGGGACTAACCACTCCCTGTCTCTGATTTTCTTAACTCATGTTACCACAAAGGGTAAAAAGTACCTGAAGAGTTACTGTAGATCTGAAAAATGGGAACACAGAAAGCTTAACTGCACTTGCAAACCAGTATGTACCGATGCACATTCAAAACATTCGGGTTACTAAAACTAGCAGTTAAAGAAAAATTCCAGGGCAAGACTTATTTATACTCCATACAGTGTCTAAGACAAAAGCTGAAATTTGTGTGACGGTAAAGCAGCAAGTATAATGATTTGGAAGGTACTATCAAACACTGCAATGGGAGTGAGTGATTGAATAGCTAGACACTTAAAATAAGCAAAGATCTTAAAGCGCAGCAAAGCTGTGCGCACAAGAAAGAGTGAAGTGAGAGTCAGACAGACTGAGAGAATGTTTGAAATAAATGAAAGGTGAAAATGCTGCTTTTAAAAGGTGGAATGTTTGAAAAGACATGTTATGAGTGATTAAATGGGTTAAAAGAATGCTGGATATGTCTGAAAATGTTGTATTGTGCCTAAAAAATGACACAGTGGAACCTCGGGTCACGATCTTTATTCGTTCCAAAACTCTGGTCGCAACCCGATTGGTCGTGACCCGAAGTAATTTACCCTATAGGATTGTATGTAAATACAATGAATCCGTTCCACACCATACGAGCTGTATGTAAATATATTTTTTTAAAGATTTTTAAGCAGAAAAATAGTTAATTATACCATAGAATGCACAGTGTAATAGTAAACTAAATGTAAAAACATTGAATAAAAGTGAGAAAACCTTGAACAGAGAAAACTAACATTGCAAGACTTCACGCTACAGCCTTACGAACCGCTCGCTGTAAACACTATTTTTTAATGAGTTTTAAGCACAGGGAAAAAATTAACATTTGAAAAATCCGTAATTTATACAAAAACTAACCATAAACAACCAAGAAAACTAACCTTGCATGAGTCAAGTTCTGGCATGAAGGAAGTGAGGAGGAACTGGGTGGAGAAGAGATTACAGTTTTGAGGTAAAGTCCCTCTGCAGGATGCACGTCTGACCAAGAACAATGTACTGTACAGGGAGAGACTGAATATGTGCGTAAATCATTGGCTCGTATGAACCGGAAGGGAAACTGGCTTGTTCGTCTCCCGAGTGTTTGGTCGTGAACAGATGCAAAAGTTTGGCGAACTTCTTGGTCGTAACCCGATATGTACGTGTTCAGAGACGTTCGTCACCCGAGGTTCCAATGGACGTGAAAGGGATTTCTTTGTCTGCAGTTAGCTATGAAAATGTTACCATTTAAATCTTGAAAGCAATTACTGAAAATACATTGTGCTCACAAATTTAAAAATAACGTTAGAATAAATGAACAGAGTTTTGAATTAATTTGGATTAAAATATGAGCCTCAACAGGAGGTTATGGGTAGAGGTGTTTTTCTAGATTATACCATTTATCTGTATACTGATCGGTATGTCTGAAATGCTTTGTAGGCTTTATATGTTAAATTAACCTAGCTGATGAAAGGAGACCTTCTGTTAGATTTCTTAAGTCTGCCATTCTGCATTAACAAGAGCACGCGGGTCTCCACCAGCTGATGTAAATAGAGGATGTCCAAGTTTGGAGTTCATAAATAATGATGGCTCAAAACTTTTCTTTATTTACAGAGTATTTTATGCAACAGTTTTCAATATTGTAGATATTCCTTTTCTGCAAGAAATCATAAACTGTACTATCTCAAAAAAAACGTAAATACTTCTCAGTACTTTGACTTTTCCTTTACTTCTTTTTAAATATTTTCTTTAAACAAACACTTTAACATGACACACAGCTACACAATTAAAGTCCTGTCAATCTATCTATCTTATTCAAATGCCACCAAGTTAACATTTCTTTATAAATAGACTGTACAAATCAATATCTATATATATATAATTCACTAAGGGCACGCAAGACAGTGAGTGCAAGCAAGACAGAGAGCCCCGCCCGCCAACTGTAAGACCATGAGATACGCTCGACAGAGCCCCGCCCGCCAACTCTAACTAAGGGCAAGCAAGACACACGCAAGATAGAGAGCGCAATTTCCTGTTAGATTGGCGTTTGCAATGACTATTAATAAGGCACAGGGCCAAACTTTCAAAAGAATATGCCTGTATCTGCCAAAACCTGTTTTTGCTCACGGACAAATTTTATGTTGCTCTCTCCAGAGTTCCATCTTTTCATTCACTGACAGTTTAATCCTCAAACCCTCCCCATTTGGACAACTGTGTCTTTCAGGAGGTGTTCACACATCAATAAATAATTATGCAGCGTATGGTACGCTGCAGGTTGGCTAGTCTCTATATATAATCTTCATTTAGATCTTGATCTTTGTTTGTCTGCGAATGAATTAGAAGAAGCACTAGATGGCAGTAGAGAGACAGCTAAAACATAGGCATTGCATTAAGAATCTCCTCCAGGCTTATACTACTGAAGACTGTGGTACGCCAGTCACACCTCAAAACACAGACATTCAAACTAAACAAACTGTTGTGCTTTAAATTAACTAAAGAGATCTTCATTTAGATCTTGATCTTTGTTTGTCCGCGAATTCCACACATGCGTAGACCACCTTCCAGTTTAGTATGTTGTTGTTACTCACGGATGTCAACAATGTGCTGGAATAACGAAAGGGGTGGCGGACAGTGTTACGCTGGTTAGCTCCTGAGGCCTGGTTAGAGAATGAGATTGCTGAAGATAAAAGGTACGTGCCTACGTAACATATGAATGAAAGAAAGACAGTGGGGTAAAATGAATGACAACGTAACAGAAAGTTCCGGAAATTATTATTGTTACGTTGTAGCCGGCGAGTGCTGCGCGTCTCACAGTTGTACCGTGGCTTGCTCACATGTCAGTGAAGTGATCCCTATTTATGCTTTAAAGAGCCTGGATACCTATGTGTCCCCCTTTTATAACCATTGCTCCGTGTATGTTGCCTTACTCTTTGGATTGCCACAAAGCAACCTGCGAGATTGGAGAAAGGTTGAGAATACAACGTGAGAGGAAACGATAGCATCGTGAAAACGAGACGGACTGCGAACGGACAGAAGCAGAAATGCTCCTACACCACCACATAATTACGATTCGGACAGTGATTCTGAGTAGGCCGTTCCTATCGAATCAATATACAAGGATTTTCTTTTGTAATTTTGTTTCCCTTATAAAAAATCATAATGCTGTGCGACGAAGGGCCCAGTTCACAACTGGCAGCCGCATTTAAACAGGGAGCCCTTCACAGACAACTTTAACACGCGCAACGTAGTTGGCCGCACATGGCTAATAATATATAATGTAGAAAAACAATTGGCATTAAGAAATATGTTGTTTGCTTGAGGACAATGAGAATAAAAAGGCAGAAGTAAGTGAATCAGTTGAGAGCCCTGATGCTAGAATGCAAAAGTTTGAATGTGGTAAAAGTTTTGATAGTCTCTTCTAAAACTGGATTGGAATTAATGTGTGTAAACCGACAAATAAATACATGAAACTTGGAAAATGGTTATAATTTGACCACCAAAGAAAAAAGGACAAAAAGTTAAATGAAAAAAATCATTGTTCATGAAGAAACTTATAGAAGATTTTAAGTTAATAGAGTCTTACAGGAAAATAACAAAAAATGGAGACAGATTTATGTGGCAGGGAGCTAATGGAGTTAGAAGAACAAATGTTACCTGCCAAAATAAACATCAATAAGAGCCGGTATATTTTCTGTAGATCAAAAGATTTTTTACTGTGGACCCAGACAATAAGCACGATAAATGTCAAACAATCAAATATAAATGTATTAAAAATAAAGAAACTGAGAACTCTAAGGAAGGTATTTAAAAAGTGGGCATGTTAACAGAGTGGTGTTCAACTAGAATTAAAAAGAAAAAGAGAAAAATGTAAACAACAATGGAAAACAAATGAACAGCGTTAATCATGCTGGCATGGCGAGTGTCTTATAAGGACCGATTTAGAGGAAAACCGGAGTGACTGTTAATAACACTCGTTATAGTAACAGTTTCCATTCCTGTTACTAAACCAGAGAAAATCCCACCCTAAGACAACTGGCATCATTTCCACTCCCACTTAACTCTGCTTTTTTTTTTTTGCCAACATAAAAAAAAGACAGACAAGAAATGATCATCATTTGGACCACAGCAACCATAGAGTACAGATCTCCACAGCCATGCTGAATCAAAAAGAACACACATCTTGTATTTTGTTCATTTGACTCAAACCTTGTCTAAGCTGGGACTTCATCTTTTTTATATTTCTGGCCCTAGCTTTTCACAAATGCAAGAAGAGTTAGAACAAGCATATCATTTAAACAAAACATGTATTTGATAAGATTAAATGCTGCCTTGTGTGACTGAGGGCGGCATGGTGGCGCAGTGGCTAACAGTGCCTCGCAGCTAGTAGACCCGTGTTCGCTTCCCGGATCCTCCATGTGTGGAGTTTGCATGTTCTCCCCGTGTCTGTGTGGGTTTCCTCCCAAAGACATGCAGGTTAGGTGAATTGGCGATCCTAAATTGTCCCCTAGTGTGTGCTTGGTGTGTGTGTGTGTGTGTGCCCTGCGGTGGGCTGCCGCCCTGCCCAGGGTTTGTTTCCTGCCTTGTGCCCTGTGTTGGCTGGGACTGGCTCCAGCAGACCCCTGTGACCCTGTAGTTAGGATATTGCGGGTTGGATAATGGATGGCTGGATGGATGTGAGACTGAAGTGCGAGTAGTGCGAGGTAGCTGAAAAGACAGAGGCTAGTGTTCATACTTAAGAAAATGAAAGAGGAACAGGAAATTGCAAACAAAAATGAAAGATGAGAATAGAAAGGCGAATAGAACTGATGAAGATACTGGAATTGTAAAAGACTTTTTTTTTTGCATAATGATTTGCATAATAATAGGGAGGTAAAGGTGAAGGATCGAGAAGGTGATTAAAAAAAAAAAGATGTTACAGATTTTCTCAAAAATATTAAAAGAAACAAAGAATCTTAATTAAGTTATGAATAATAACATCATTCCAAAAGAAAAGTACTTTGTTGTAAATAAAGGCAAATATTAGTGATCAGCTCCCGTGGCTATAAGAATACAAAGATAGAAATGGGAGGGTAATCAAGAAAAAACGTGTAGAATATAAATGTACATTTTGAAAAGTACAGAAGTATGAATGCTTCAAATAGAAATTAGCCCAGACATTAAATATAAAGAAGTACAACACCCATGTACCCAGATGTTGATCTAATTCTAGAAACAGATCAAGATATTTTTAAAGGACTGTTTTGTTCATTCTAAGCTCTTAATCACACATAAAACAGAATTTTGTTCATCTTAATATCTGGAAAGGATTAGTATAGATGTGCCAGGAATAGAGCATTTTCCATTCAAATACTCCTTCAGGTAGCCAAAAATGTTCTTTTATCCTAGCCCCAAAGACATAAAACTGCATACTGTATGTGCTATTACGAACTCAGCGTCTCTTTTAAGTGGCAACAGGGTCAAGATTAAACTTTAAAAATGAGAATGTGTACTTTGGGGGAGATGGAAAGATAACCCAAAAAGTGAAACAAATAAAATAGATAGGGGAAAAAGAGAAAGAGTGAATTAGAATTAATAGCTGAAAAGAGTAAAGAAAAATGCTAGTATAATAGATGCTTAGAAAACTGAAATGGGATGAAACATTTTGATCATCCAGTTAACAGTACTCCCAATGTTATTTGTGTATATCCGAATTATTTTGATCACAAAATGAATAGCTTGTTACAAACACTCCTTTGTTTCTTCTTGGAATGTAACTGTTGTGATATGTGGCCAGCTTATCATCCCGGCCAAAGCCGCCAGATGGAGCCCTCCCTGCAGTACGGAGGTGCCCCGAAGACCAGCAGGGAGTCATGGGACATGGAGTTTTCGTACAAGACCCTGCTGGATACATCAGGGGCCGCAAGAGGGAGCTGCAGGGAGGAACAAAGACTTCCTCGTGCCCTATGACCCGGAAGTTCGTCATAGGAAAAAGTGACGGGCTTCTGGGGTGAAAAGAAAGGACTTGTACCTGACCCGGAAGTGATTAAGAATCACATGGACTGGGGATTGGGAACACTTCCGGGTCAGGGAATATAAAAGGACTGTGGGAGCTCCCAGACGGCGAGCTGAGCTGGGTGGAAGGGTGGCAACATGTCTGGGAGCTGGAGGATTGTGTATTGTTATTGAGCAGTTGTGATTTATGATTATAGTGGAGGAGAGTGTGCTTTGTGCACTGTGGAGATTTAATAAAGTCAGAATTTGGATTTTTACCTGGTGTCTGGAGTCGTGGACAGGAGTTCAAGGGAGTGAGAGCGCCCCCTATCTACCACACTATATAAAAAAATATTAAAAAGACGATCGGTAGTACTAAGAGAAAACAAAAATATAGCGAGAAAAAGTTTGCAGACGTCTACAAGACGCTGTTAATGAAATTTTCAGCTACAGCAGTCTAATGAGGGTTAGACAGGGAAAGGCAGCCTCCACTTGATTTTTTCCAAATTAAATTCATTATAAATATGCACGTTTTCCACACCAGTGTGATGTTAATGAACTAATGAATTAGGTGTACTGTCAAAACAAAAACCGATGGGGCCGACTGAAACCGTAACAAGACAAGCCCTTCAGAGTAGTGGAGCAGTGTACCCAAAAAAGAAAACGCTAGACGGCCTTTTTGGAAGTGGGAAACCCCGGCCAGCTCTCTGCTAATGCAATGCCAGAAACCAATAGCTGTTTGCAGGACGAAGTAATAAAAAAAGGTAGAGGACTCCCTCTGAAACTGTCCCAAAGTTTTTCAGTGAAAAAAAAAAAAAAATTTCAAGAGTAGATAATATAGTATCGCTAGTATTTTTAAAACTAGTGCTTCATTCCACATGACTAGAACTAACACCGTAGTAATAACTAATACTTTAGTTATGTGGCATCCCAAATGTATTTTGAATTAGGCCCTTCCCCTGACCACAGTAATTAAAACAGCCAACATTAACCAACCCTAAATAATAAGAAGCATAAAGAGAACCATATACTAATGCTGCAGATGAATGCACTAATTAAGAAAAATAATTCTACTTTCAATTAATCTTAAAACTTTTGAGCTAATTTTGCCATTTCATAAAGCAAAAACAGGGAATACATTTTCTGAACCTACGAAAAATCAATAGATTTACTGTTAGATTACTCTTCTAAAATCATAAAATATTGTATATGCTGTTTCATTTTGGTTGCTGAGAAAAAAAAAGCCCTGTTAAGTAGACTGGTGCCAATTCTGTACCATGTACACTTGTACAACATGAGAATGGTATGTTAGAATTCTAATCATTTCTGCTGAATTTTTGAAGCTTAAGGATGTACTGAACACGTTGTGGAGGACTGCCGGCTTCCCAGGCCGGTCCGCACCCCCAGGCCGCCAGGAGGAGCTCTCCCGATAGCAGGATCGTGCCCCGAGGTCCAGCAGGGCCTTATGGACTCTGTAGTGTTTATACACAGCCCTGCTGGATACCTTGGGGACCACCAGGAGTCGCTGTGGGGGGACTTATGGGCTCTGTTGTGCCTTATGACCCGGGAGTACCCGGGAAGGAATGGCGTGCTCCCGGGGTGAAATAAAAGACTGATTGCCCTGACCCGGAAGGAATAAGGAACTGTGGACTGCCGGGACAGGAACACCTCCGGGTCAGGGGCTATAAAAGGACGGTGCCTCAGTCCAGACACTGAGCTGTGCTGGGTGGGAGAGGAGCAAAGTGTCTGGGCGAGGAGGAGTGTTTTATTGTGTTTATTAATAGTGATTTAATAACGTATGAGTAGTGTGGAAGGTGCTTGGTGCACTTTGAGTGAAAATAAAGAGTCTTGGACTTTTACCTGGTGTTTGGAGTCATCCCTGAGGGTTCAAGGGAGCACTAGCGCCCCCTACTGCCACAACGTTTAGAATAGATGGACTTAGAAATGTATTGACCAAACAATCCAACCTTTCAATCTTTCTAACAAAAACAATTCATGCACCATATAACCAAATCAACCATTCTCTGGGGTCAATAAAGATATAGATATTATATAAAAGACTGCACTGCAAAGTTATTTTACGTTACCAGCAGCAAATATGGAAAACATTATGGACCTAAAAAAGAAAATTCCACTTTCTTAACCTACTTATCCACTTCAGAGTCTAAACTCTACCTACAAAAGATAGAAGCAAGCATTACTGAACTGCAATATACAGTGGTGTGAAAAACTATTTGCCCTCTTCCTGATTTCTTATTCTTTTGCATGTTTGTCACACAAAATGTTTCTGATCATCAAACACATTTAACCATTAGTCAAATATAACACAAGTAAACACAAAATGCAGTTTTTAAATGATGGTTTTATTATTTAGGAGAAAAAAATCCAAACCTACATGGCCCTGTGTGAAAAAGTAATTGCCCCCTTGTTAAAAAATCACCTAACTGTGGTGTATCACACCTGAGTTCAATTTCCGTAGCCACCCCCAGGCCTGATTACTGCCACACCTGTTTCAATCAAGAAATCACTTCAATAGGAGCTGCCTGACACAGAGAAGTAGACCAAAAGCACCTTAAAAGCTAGACATCATGCCAAGATCCAAAGAAATTCAGGAACAAATGAGAACAGAAGTAATTGAGATCTATCAGTCTGGTAAAGGTTATAAAGCCATTTCTAAAGCTTTGGGACTCCAGCGAACCACAGTGAGAGCCACTATCCACAAATGGCAAAAACATGGAACAGTGGTGAACCTTCCCAGTAGTGGCCGGCCGACCAAAATTACCCCAAGAGCGCAGAGACGACTCATCCGAGAGGTCACAAAGACCCCAGGACAACGTCTAAAGAACTGCAGGCCTCACTTGCCTCAATTAAGGTCAGTGTTCACGACTCCACCATAAGAAAGAGACTGGGCAAAAACGGCCTGCATGGCAGATTTCCAAGATGGAACCACTGTTAAGCAAAAAGAACATTAGGGCTCGTCTCAATTTTGCTAAGAAACATCTCAATGATTGCCAAGACTTTTGGGAAAATACCTTGTGGACTGATGAGACAGAAGTTGAACTTTTTGGAAGGCAAATGTCCGCTACATCTGGCGAAAAGGAACACAGCATTTCAGAAAAAGAACATCATACCAACAGTAAAATATGGTGGTGGTAGTGTGATGGTCTGGGGTTGTTTTGCTGCTTCAGGACCTGGAAGGCTTGCTGTGATAGATGGAACCATGAATTCTACTGTCTACCAAAAATCCTGAAGGAGAATGTCCGGCCATCTGTTCGTCAACTCAAGCTGAAGCGATCTTGGGTGCTGCAACAGGACAATGACCCAAAACACACCAGCAAATCCACCTCTGAATGGCTGAAGAAAAACAAAATGAAGACTTTGGAGTGGCCTAGTCAAAGTCCTGACCTGAATCCAATTGAGATGCTATGGCATGACCTTAAAAAGGCGGTTCATGCTAGAAAACCCTCAAGTAAAGCTGAATTACAACAATTCTGTAAAGATGAGTGGGCCAAAATTCCTTCAGAGCGCAGTAAAAGACTCATTGCAAGTTAACGCAAACGCTTGATTGCAGTTATTGCTGCTAAGGGTGGCCCAACCAGTTATTAGGTTCAGGGGGCAATTACTTTTTCACACAGGGCCATGTAGGTTTGGATTTTTTTTTTCTCTAAATAATAAAAACCATCATTTAAAAACTCCATTTTGTGTTTACTTGTGTTATATTTGACTAATGGTTAAATGTGTTTGATGATCAGAAACATTTTGTGTGACAAACATGCAAAAGAATAAGAAATCAGGAAGGGGGCAAATAGTTTTTCACACCACTGTAGGATATGAACCCAGAATTACCCAAAGAATGATAAGCAAGAACTGCATTCTAGGATCCCACTCAGAAAGTAGGGCTGTCAGAACAAATTCCTCCAGTCCTATTTTATTTGAATGTAAGAAGATTCTTATTCATCAGGGAAAAAAATAACAACTGAATGTAAAACACAGTGGTTTCGTTTAATTTGTACCGATATGAAGACTTACAAAATCTGTGCAACTACGCAAAAAAGAGCTGGCTTTCCTGCATTGCGAATCTTAATATGGTACACAAATGACTGCATTTAATGTGGCATTATAAAAATCATTGAGTGATGCATCAATATTTGGCACACAGTTTTGTGAACAGAAGATTAAAAATGTACAAAGATTATAAAAATATTGCTAATAGAAAGTAGATAAATAACAGGATATGTAAAAGTACAGCACAATAAACTTAGCAGTAGTTTTATAAGTGTTTCAACAAACATTAAATGTTTAGGATTCTGAGAGGGCCAGTACAGTTGTAGTTTCTGGTGGACAGGTATTTTGTGAAGTGGTGCATTTTAAAACAAAACAATTGTCTGAGCTGCAGTTTTTGCACACGTTCAACACAAACATGCAAATAATAAGCAATTTTTAATGTTTAAGGCTATTTTGACACTGTATAAAGTGTAAATTTGTCCAGAGTTGCAGCAAAACTAAAAAAAAAAAAAGACCTAACACCAATGCTATAACCACATCAATGTAGGACTTGTCTTTCTAGATGAGTGCACCTCTTGTTTGTTCTTGTCTCAGTGTTGTGTAAGTATGACCAAAAATGTATGTAACAATATAATTAAAAGTTATCATGGTTATGCATGGTGGCGGGTTCGCTTCCTGCATGGAGTTTGCATGTTCTCCCTGTGTTCACGTGGGTTTCCTCCCATAGTCCAAAGATATGCAGGTTAGGTGCATTGATGGTCCTAAATTGTCCCTAGTGTGTGCTTGGTCTGTGTGTGTGAGTGTGCCCTGCAGTGGGCTGGCACCCTGCCCGGGGTTTATTTCCTGCTTTGAGCCCTGTGTTGGCTGGGATTGGCTCCAGCAGACCCATAGAGAGACCCTGTAGTTAGGATATAGCAGGTTGGATAATGGATGGATGATTATGCATATATCATGGTATGTATGTGCATATACATTTCAGACTGAATCCTGTTTAGGTGCTTCTGTTGTCCCAATTTAGGTTAATAGTGCTTTTCATAAGCACCCTTTTAATCAACTGAAGTAAATCTAAAATATTTGTCAGTCAGTCAGTCATTTTCCAACCTGCTACATCCTAACTACAGGGTCCACAGAAATATATATGAGATATTTCTATTGGTTGACAAATGTCCCATTTCTATGGATGTACCACACACCCCTACTGTCGTGCCTGAGGGGATTTTCTTGAAGTGGTTTGATTAATAATAATTTAACAAAGTTAAGCATTTGTAGCATTTTGAGAATATGACTGGATACCTGAAATTTGGATTCTGCAACATAAATAATTAGAGATTTTTTTCGCAGACATTTTGATATTGTTTTCCGTTATTGAAGCTGGGTTTCCATTTAAGACCATTGTATCAAGAATTCTGTAACCTCTGCTCTCCATCACTACAACAGACATAAGGAAAGTGACAAATATGACATGTATCATTTATGCATGGGGTATTTCTTTTTAATTCATTTAAAAATCTTCCTCATACCCAGCACAGAAACAGAGTAGGATGAATTATGTGGCACTGCAGGCACTCAAAAGGTGGGGAGCTTGGCAGTGAAATCAAAGCGCTGAGTTAACTGAAGAGAGAAAATTCAGAAGAGATTGGACCAGACATCCTTTGTAATCCACAGTTTGTGCAAATCATAATTGCTGAAATACTCTGTCTCCAGTTTATCTTCAAATTAATATTTATCCACTTTAAATGCTTTCCGGAGGTTGTAGCTGCACTTCTTGCATGCTTTTCTATCACCATCATGAAATGCAATACTCCATGTTCAGTAAATTTCTGATGTTACCAGTATTTCATTATTTTTTTACCATGAAATACACTCACCTAAAGGATTATTAGGACCACCATACTAATACGGTGTTTGACCCCCTTTCGCCTTCAGAACTGCCTTCATTCTACGTGGCATTGATTCAACAAGGTGCTGAAAGCATTCTTTAGAAATGTTGGCCCATATTGATAGGATAGCATCTTGCAGTTGATGGAGATTTGTGGGATGCACATCCAGGGCATGAAGCTCCCATTCCACCACATCCCAAAGATGCTCTGTTGGGTTGAGATCTGGTGACTGTGGGGGCCATTTAAGTACAGTGAACTCATTGTCATGTTCAAGAAACCAATTTGAAATGATTCGAGCTTTGTGACATGGTGCATTATCCTGCTGGAAGTAGCCATCAGAGGATGGGTACATGGTGGTCATGAAGGGAAGGACATGGTCAGAAACAATGCTCAGGTAGCCCGTGGCATTTAAACGATGCCCAATTGGCACTAAGGGGCCTAAAGTGTGCCAAGAAAACATCCCCCACACCATTACACCACCACCACCAGCCTGCACAGTGGTAACAAGGCATGATGGATCCATGTTCTCATTCTGTTTACGCCAAATTCTGACTCCACCATTTGAATGTCTCAACAGAAATCGAGACTCATCAGACCAGGCAACATTTTTCCAGTCTTCAACTCTCCAATTTTGGTGAGCTCGTGCAAATTGTAGCCTCTTTTTCCTATTTGTAGTGGAGATGAGTGGTACCCGGTGGGGTCTTCTGCTGTTGTAGCCCATCCGCCTCAAGGTTGTGCGTGTTGTGGCTTCACAAATGCTTTGCTGCATACCTCGGTTGTAACGAGTGGTTATTTCAGTCAAAGTTGCTCTTCTATCAGCTTGAATCAGTCGGCCCATTCATTCTCCTCTGACCTCTAGCATCAACAAGGCATTTTAAGCCACAGGACTGCCGCATACTGGATGTTTTTCCCTTTTCACACCATTCTTTGTAAACCCTAGAAACGGTTGTGCGTGAAAATCCCAGTAACTGAGCAGATTGTGAAATACTCAGACCGGCCCGTCTGGCACCAACAACCATGCCATGCTCAAAATGGCTTAAATCACCTTTCTGTGCCATTCTGACATTCAGTTTGGAGTTCAGGAGATTGTCTTGACCAGGACCACACCCCTAAATGCAGTGAAGCAACTGCCATGTGATTGGTTGATTAGATAATTGCATTAATCCTTTAGGTGAGTGTATGTAGACTGTTTTCTTAGGTGGGCAATTATCAACTCTTTTTTGATGAATTCCATTGTAACTGTTATGCAGTGTCATCTAGTTCTGATGAGAAGTGTCCAGTTATGTCCCAGTTTAGAGAATCATATCAGTTGTACAATTTTTCTTCTGCCTCATCTGTCTAGCATTGAAACACTTCTTACAATGGCTCCCCAACGTGAGATTCTACTTATAAACTACAAGCAGAAGTACAGTCGATTGATTGGATTGTCCAAGATAGTATAATAGTTGGCAGTATACATCTTTTACTAACATGTAGTAGTGATCTAGAGTATTAGCACTCCTCATGAGGCAGGTGATATGCTGATCATATCTTGAGTAAATATTCCTCTGTCGTGCATGTGATCTCCTCCTGACCTTGACCAAGATATGCAAAAACCAGCCAGAACGGGAGGGGGAACCATCGCTAACAGAATCCTCTTCCTTCTCTCCTACAGCGATACAAAGCCACCCGGTGTGGGCACTTGACTCCGCCCCTTCCAGAGGGTTGCCTTGAAAAACACAGGGTGTCCAGAAGAGAGTGTGTTCATGGCTGACTGACAACCCGTGAGACGAAGCTCCTGAAGCGCTGACAGAGTTTAAATGAACCTTGTTTTCCTCCTATTTTATTGATTGTCTTATTTTTCTTAGCTCCAGCCTGTGCAAACATGCCAAGACGGGTGTTAGCTTTATTTGTTTTGGACTCATAATGAACAGGATGACCCGGTTGGGGCCCCAAATATCGAACAGTTCACCCATCATTACTGCATTCAGCCACACTTAAACTTGTTCTGTTGTAGTTCACAGCAACAATAAATAATCCCTCAGGAGGTAAACATGGAGGATGCCATCATCTATATGCCACACCGATCCCTCGCCCACTTAGACAGAGGCAATGGTGCTGTAAGAATTATGTTTCTGGACTTCTCTAGCGCCTTCAACACCATCCAACCTCTGCTCCTTAGGGACAAGCTGACAGAGATGGCAGTAGATTCATACCTGGTGGCGTGGATTTAGGACTATCTTACAGACAGACCTCAGTATGTGCGCCTCGGTAACTGCAGGTCTGACATTGTGGTCAGCAGCACAGGAGCGCCGCAGGGGACTGGACTTTCTCCGGTCCTGTTCAGCCAACATACATCGGCCTTCCAATACAACTCGGTGTCCTGCCACATGCAAAAGCTCGCTGACGACACTGCTATCGTGGGCTGCATCAGGAGTGGGCAGGAGGAGGAGTATAGGAACCTAATCAAGGACTTTGTTAAATGGTGCGACTCAAACCACCTACAACTGAACACCAGCAAGACCAAGGAGCTGGTGGTGGATTTTAGGAGGACCAGGCCCCTCATGGACCCCGTGATCATCAGAGGTGACTGTGCAGAGGGTACAGACCTATAAATACCTGGGAGTGCAGCTGGATGATAAATTGGACTGGACTGCCAATACTGATGATCTGTGCAAGAGAGGACAGAGACGACTATACTTCATTAGAAGGCTGGCGTCCTTCAACATCTGCAATAAGATGCTGCAGATGTTCTATCAGATGGTGGTGGCGAGTGCCCTCTTCAACGTGGTGGTGTGCTGAGGAGGCAGCATAAAGAAGAGGGACGCCTCACGCCTGGACAAACTGGTGAGGAAGGCAGGCTCTATTGTTGGCACAGAGTTGGACAGTTTGACATCCATGGCAGAGCGACGGGCGCTGAGCAGACTCCTGTCAATCATGGAGAATCCACTGAACAGGATCATCTCCAGACAGAGGAGCTGCTTCAGCGCCAGACTGCTGTCACCGTCCTGCTCCACTGACAGACTGAGGAGACCCCACACTATGCGACTATTCAGTTCCACCCGGGGGGGTAAACACTAACATTATTCAAAGTTATTGTCTGTTATACCTTTATTGTTATCACTCTTTAATTTCAAATTGTTTTTTATCAGTATGCTGCTGCTGGAGTATGGGAATTTCACCTTGGGATTAATAAAGTATCTATCTGAGGATCTCCTCCTTACCTTGACCAATATATGCAAGAACCAGCCAGAACGGGAGGTGGAACCATCGCTAACAGTATCCTCTTCCTACTCTCCTACAACGACACAAAGCCACCCAATGTGGGCACTTGACTCTGCCCCTTCCAGAGGGTCGCCTTGAAGGACCCAGGGTGTCCGGAAGAGAGTGTGTTCATGGCTGACTGACAACCCGTGAGACGAAGCTCCTGAAGCACTGACAGAGTTTAAATTAACCTTGTTTTCCTCCTATTTTATAGATTCTCTTATTTTTTCTTAGCTCCAGCCTGTGCAAACATGCCAAGATGGGTGTTAGCTTTATTTGTTTTGGACTCATAATTAATGGGATGACCCGGTTGGTGCTCCACATAATCGAACAGTTCACCCGTCATTCCTGCATTCAGCCACACTTAAAACTTGTTTTTGTTGTAGTTCACAGCAACAATTAATAATCCCTCAGGAGGTAAACATTTGTGTTTAGTGATAATGCTGCACAGATTGTTCAGCATACAGTTGGTATAAACAGCGACTACGATAAAACACTAGAGGACTGCTTTGGAAGGTAAACAGGAGAGACTTGATCAATAAATATTCTAGATCAAATGGACAATTTTTAGAAACATTTTTAAAATTTGTACACCATTCCTTTATTTACCATAAGCACATGCCATGTTCTCCATCCTCTTTTACCTGACAGCCAAGTGTGATCAATACAAAAAGGCAAAAAAAAAGCCAACTTGATGTATTGCTGTTTCTGGAAGCTCAGTGGTGAGTCACATTTCTGAGAAATAAAACAATCAGAGCATTTTCCAATGTCTCTTTGTAAAGCAGGTCTTGCCAGAATGTCATCTGGTTGATTATCTAGAAAGGGTGTCATTGGCTAGAAAAAATGCCAGGCAGAGGAGTTTGCTTGCTGTTTTATTTTGCTATCATCATGGAAGTCTCCCCTTCAAAACCATTTCCTAGCTTTCTTTCTTGTTATACCCAGTTAAATCTGATTGGTTGTGTTGATTTCATATAGGGGCGGCACTGTGGCGCAGTCTGTAGCACTGCTGCCTCGCAGTTAGGAGACCCGTCTGGGTTCACTTCCCGGGTCCTCCCTCCCTGAGTGGAGTTTGCATGTTCTCCCCGTGTCTGCGTGGGTTTCCTCCCACAGTCCAATGACATGCAGGTTCGGTGCATTGGCGATCCTAAATTGTCCTTGGTGTGTGTTTGTGTGTGTGCCCTGCCCAGGGTTTGTTTCCTGCCTTATGCCCTGTGTTGGCTGGGATTGGCACCAGTAGACCCCCGTGACCCTGGAGTTAGGATATGGGAGGATATTAAGTTGGATAATGGATGTATGGATGGATTTCATACAGTGAAGACCAAGAACCTTCATATTTAATAGGCTAAAATTTGAATCCCGAGTACTAGCTCGGATGTTTAAAAGGGCTTGTAAATCACAAGCAATAATCATGTTCATAGACTATGCAAATAACAAAAGCAAAAAACGCACACATCTGAGTGGCGAAACATTCTCTGGCAGCATGATACCGTATCACCAATCGTTACAATCAAAGCAAAGCAAAGACTTGTAGAATAAGTTATTTTTGACTTTATTTTACCCTTTTCCAACTTTCACTTCCATCATTTCTGAAACTCCTAATTTTGCATTTAGTGTTAAATATTCAAAGACATGTGAAAAATGTTGGGAGGTAGGGATAGACAGAAGTGTTGCATCAGGTTTTGCTTTGCATACAAATGTTCACACGGAATTATCCAAGTTGTGATGATAATAAGCAGAAAATGAGCATAGTGATTAGAGAAAACTTTATAGAAAGTTTCCCACATTGAACCTTTTAAACAAAAACATTGTGTTATCAATAGTATAAAGAAATAGTAATGTTAGAGACTCATTCTAATGTTACAAATACTGTAGAGAAAACTTTCTGGGGGGCATGCTTGAGAATTATTACTTACAAAAAGCAGTATAGTGTTACAAAACACCTTTTTACCAAATAAAAAGCATTTCAATATCTAATGCTGCAAAGTCAGCCTTTTAGCAGACTTTATCCTTGTTTGGTATACTGAGCAAAACTTTCCTTGTGAAAAACACACTTACTGTTATGGGAAAGGACAATACGTAAGAAATTAGAAAATAATAATTGATAAAGGCATTAAAAAAAATAATAAATGGAGACGACACGGTCCTGATGAGAAATGTCCGAATAACTCATCCAGATATCCTTAAAATTTGGACAAGGTTTCTAGTTTATCTATTTGATTCTGTAGTCCCATGACCCTTTCTCATAAGAGGTGCTTCCTGGCTGTCTTACATGCAGTTCTCCTTAGTCTCCATAAAGTGGACACAATTCACAATTTCACTGGAAGAATTCGGCTGGATTAATTCATTTATTATTGGCATTGAAGACCCTGATTAGGTCCACATATGATCTTTAGGACAAATATTCTTCATTCTATTAACCTGTCATAGTACTACAAACTCTTTAGTCCAGGATTCCACTTACTTGCTTTTATCTGCACAACTTCTATAGCTGCATAGCTGCTTTGTCCTTTTTGTTGCGTGATGGCCAAAGCACTTCAGATGTCATTGTAATGTATAAGCACAATGTCCCTTGATTTATTATATTCAACAGTTTTTAAATTATAGTCTACACATTTTATTTGCTTTTTTACATTTAGTACATAAGGATACCATTACAGGGCAGCACGGCGGCGCAGTGGGTAGCGCTGCTGCCTCGCAGTTAGGAGACTCGGGTTCATCTCCTGGGTCTTCCCTGTATGGAGTTTGCATGTTCTCCCCGTGTCTGTGTGGGTTTCCTCCCACAGTCCAAAGACATGCAGGTTGGGTGCACTGGCGTTCCTAAATTGTCCCTGGTGTGTGTGTGACCTGCGGTGGGCTGGTGCCCTGCCCGGGGTTTATTTCCTGCCTTGCACCCTGTGTTGGCCGAGATTGGCTCCAGCAGACCCCCCGTGATCCTGGAGTTAGGATATAGCGGGTTGGATAATGAATGGATGGATGGATGGATACCATTACATTAAACATACACCCCAAAATCTTTTTAAGAAGTTGCATTATGCAGGTCAATACAGGATGAATCAAAATTATGTTAACATTTGAATGGTGGAAACAATTTATTCACATAACATACTTCATACGTGCAAGATGATTTACAGGCGTGTCTCAACCTGTTCACCATCATGTACCATGTGTGGCACATAATCAGAGACTTTGTTAAATGGTGCGACTCAAACCACTTACACCTTAACACCAGCAAGACCAAGGAGCTGGTGGTGGATTTTAGGAGGACCAGGCCCCTCATGGACCCCGTGATCATCAGAGGTGACTGTGTGCAGAGGGTTCAGACCTTTAAATATCTGGGAGTGCAACTGGATGACAAATTGGACTGGACTGCCAATACTGATGCTCTATGTAAGAAAGGTCAGAGCAGACTATACTTTCTGAGAAGGTTGGCATCCTTCAACATCTGCAGTAAGATGCTGCAGATGTTCTACCAGACGGTTGTGGCGAGTGCCCTCTTCTACGCGGTGGTGTGCTGGGGTGGCAGCATAAAGATGAAAGACACCTCACGCCTGGACAAACTTGTTAAGAAGGCAGGCTCCATTGTAGGATTAAAGTTGGACAGTTTAACATCTGTGGCAGAGCGACGGGCACTAAGCAAACTCCTGTCAATCATGAAGAATCCACTGCATCCACTGAACAGTGTCATCTCCAGGCAGAGGAGTAGCTTCAGTGACAGACTTTTGTCACCGTCCTGCTCCACTGACAGACTGAGGAGATCGTTCCTCCCCCACACTATGCAACTCTTCAATTCCACCCGGGGGAGTAAATGCGAACATTAATTTTATTTAAATTTTTTTCATTTTTATTACTATTTAATTTAATATTGTTTCTTTGTATCAGTATACTGCTGCTGGATTATGTGAATTTCCCCTTGGGATTAATAAAGTATTTATCTATCTATCTATCTAAATTGTCCACAAAAGATTTATGTAAGTGTATACATAGTGGTGCCATTAGTGTTAACACAATTTTGACTCACCCTGTATTTCACAATATATTAATGTTCCTTTTGCTTGTATGAAGCTCTTTGCATTTTTTTGCTCTTTCAGATGTTACTGTACATCTGTGTAACTAAAATGAACATGACATCCTTTTGAATTATGGGTAGCCTACAAAACAGTTGTGTCATTACAATAAACGTATTTTATGTCACCCACTATACCACTTTACCAGGCCCAGATAATATTTATCCTCGTGTTCTTAAGGAGGCTAGTGAGTTCAGATATAAACCCTTGACACATATTTTTAGGAAGTCACTGAGCACTGGAGAGATTCCGAAGGACTGGAAAATGGCAAATATCATCCCATTATATATAAAGGGTGACGGGGCAGATCCAAGCAACTATAGGCCAGTAAGCTTAACATGCATCACAGGAAAATTAATGTAAGGAATTATTAAGGATAAGATTGAGCAACACATGGCAAGGACAGGAGTTATTAGGAACAGTCAGCATGGACTCAGAAGAGGGAGGTCGTGTTTTACTAACATGTTGGAATTCTATGAGGAGGCAACAAAAGGATACGACCGGAGTGGAGCAGAGGAGATTATTGATGTGGACTTTCAGAAAGCATTTGATAAGGTGCCACATGAGAGGTTGGGCATCAAGTTAAAAGAAGTGGGAGTTCAGGGTGATGTTTTTAGATGGGTGCAGAATTGGCTCAGACACAGGAAGCAGAGGGTGATGGTGCGAGGAACCTCATCAGAACTGGCCGATGTTAAGAGTGGTGACCAGCAGGGGTCAGTGCTGGGGCCGCTGCTGTTTTAATATATATAAATGATTTAGATAGGAATATAAGTAACAAGCTGGTTAAGTTTGCAGATGACACCAAGATAGGTGGACTAGCAGATAATTTGGAATCTGTTACATCATCACAGAAGGACTTGGATAGCAGACAGGCTTGGGCAGATTTGTGGATGATAAAATTTAATGTCAGTAAATGTAAAGAATTACACATAGGAAGTAAAAATATTAGGTTTGAATACACAATGGGTGGTCGGAAAATCGAGAGTACACCTTATGAGAAGGATTTAGGAGTCATAGTGGACTCTAAGCTATCAACTTCCCAACAGTGTTCAGAAGCCATTAAGAAGGCTAACAGAATGTCAGGTTATATAGCGCCTTGATGTGTGGAGTACAAGTCACAGGAGGTTCTGCTCAAGTCTTTATAACACACTGGTGAGGCCTCATCTGGAGTACTGTGTGCAGTTTTGGTCTCCAGGCTACAAAAAGGACATAACAGCACTAGAAAAGGTCCACAGAAGAGCGACTAGGCTGATTCCAGGTCTACAGGGGTTGAATTATAAAGGAAAGATGAAAAGAGCTGAGCCTTTACAGTTTAAGCAAAAGAAGATTAAGAGGTGACATGATTGAAGTGTTTAAAATAATTAAGGGAATTAGTCCAGTGGATCGAGACTTGTATTTTAAAATGAGTTCATCAAGAACACGGGGACACAGTTGGAAACTTGTTAAGGGTAAATTTCGCACAAACATTAGGAAGTTTTTCTTTACACAAAGAACGATAGACACTTGGAATAAGCGACCAAGTAGTGTGGTAGACAGTAAGACGTTAGGGACTTTCAAAACTCGACTTGATGTTTTCTTGGAGGAAACAAGTGGAGAGGACTGGCGAGCTTTGTTGGGCTGAATGGCCTGTTCTCGTCCAGAGTGTTCTAATGTTCTAATGTTTAGCATATGAACTCATGCAAAACCATTCATCCATCCATCCATTATCCAACCCGCTATATCCTACCTACAGGGTCACGGGGGTCTGCTGGAGCCATTCCCAGCCAACACAGGGCGCAAGGCAGGAAACAAATCCCGGGCAGGGCGCCAGCCCACCGCAGAAAACCATTCATTTCCTGTATCATTTTGTTGAGAGCCATGAACTTTCTGGACATTGCTCATGCGCTTTACAGGAATGCATAGCAAAAGTCTTCTATTACATATAATAATAATAATAATAATAAATCCAACTGGAGTACTACAGGAGACACAGATGTGGTAAAATAAAAGAAAATAATCAACACAGCAACAGGACTGTAACTCTTTAAGGCTTTCCATGCATTACTAAAGACTGAGGTCATTCTAAATATCTTCCAAATCAACTAATATTAAAGCCTGCATTAAAATCTTGCCAAAAACCATTCTCCTTTGCTCACTACCATGACTGATGACACTCTTCACATTCACTCCTTGCAATAATGTTCCCCGTAGCTGTTTTTTCACTGTATTGAGTGCAAAGAGTGGATGGTAAAATTGCCTGACTTGTACACAACTGTGTGAACACAGTAAAGAAACATCACAGGTAAATGTTTATAGATGATTTGTGTTCATGTTTTCCGCTGTCATTTGGCCATAGTTACAGCTAAAAAATAATGTCCCTATAACATCATCCATCCATTGTGACAGGGAGCTTGGCGTCCTTACCCAGCTGGGATGCCCCTGCACACTATATTCAGGGGGAGCAGCCCTGGACATTGCAATACCTCCCCCTGAACGCTAGCTGGACGCCTCCCTGGGGTGGAACAGTGCCTTGGGTTCCCGCAGGGCATCATGGGACTTGGAGTTGGGTCCCGCAGGTCCCGCTGTATTTGGGACTCCTGAGCCCGTGTGGGCAACCAATTCGTCACACCCGGAAGTGCAACCGGAAATCAGGGATCAAGCACCTGGAGCACTTTCGGGTGAACTATAAGGAGCCAGCGACCACCACTCGTTGGCCAAAGTCAGGTGGGAGGAAGAGGAAGCTTGGTGAGGAGTGGTGGAGAAAGAAGAAGAGACATTTGTGTTTATTGTGTGCTTGGGACTGTGTTGCGTCTGTGGGTATGGGGAAGACGTAGCCCACAGACGAAGAAAATAAAAGTTTATTTAATTTTACACGTGTCTCCCGTGTCAAATCTGTGTTGGGTCTGGCGCTATATAGTGTCTTTCTTACACTATTCATTATCCAACCTGCTATATCTTAACTACAAGGTCACAGGAGTCTGCTGGAGCCAATCCCAGCCAACACAGGGCGCATGGCAGGAAACAAACCCCGGGCAAGGTGCCGGGCACACAAACCCAGGACAATTTAGGATTGCCAATGCACCAAACCTGCATGTCGTTGGACTGTGGGAGGAAACCCACGCAGACACGGGGAGAACATGCAGACTCCGCACAGGGAGGACCCTGGACGCGAACCCGGGTCTCCTAACTGCGAGGCAGCAGCGCTACCACTGTGCCAACGTGCCGCCCTATAACATCATCACCTGTAAGATAAATATATAAAAACATATTGGGTACTCTATGTACTTAATGTTATTATTATTGCAGTAGAATCTTACTAGTATCAATATAATATTTAATACTCTCTCAGTTCAATTGGCATCGTATTCTTGTGCAAAGCAAACTGAGCTGTATTCAATGCAAAAAGTAAAATATATAAGTAATTATTATTCACTAAATGACTTGTGCCAAACATTGGTTAACAAAGGGATGAAACGGGTGTCTGTATAAAAACAAGCTAAAATAAACTTAATGATTCAATGACCAAAAAGAAACTTGCACTTTTATAAAAAAAAAAAATGTGCTAATCTGTTAAATTATTACATCCGTAAACTGGAAGCAAGACTGACAGAATTCCTTTTTCGCTTACAGATAAGAGCATCCCTAATACAAACTTCCAAAAAAAAAAATCACATAATTCAATTCTTGATTAAAAAAAATAAAAAAAATAAAATAAAAAAAAAAATCACCAGCCCTGAGTTCATATCATCATGGTGAAAGTTTTAGCTACAGAAAATATACATATCAATCCTTATACAGGGTGAGCCAAACAGAAATACCGCATTTCAAACGTTTATTCTAGAAAAACGCTACAAGATAAAATAAATTCATTATGACACAAGAAACGGTATACAAAAAAGATTTTTTAAAATGAGGTCTTCAAGGTGGTGGCCATCATTAGCGATACACTCTTCATGACGATTTCTGACTCATTCGGCCACTTCAAGTGGAATAGCAGCAATTCTGTAGCAAACAGCATCCTTGAGCGCTTGAAGATATTGAGGTCGGAGTGTGTACACCTTCGACTTGATTGAGCGAAATCAGGCGAACGTGAAGCCAACCCGACATCACTGCGCAGGGAGATCAGCCTCTCGCAAAACTTGCATGGATCTCCGCGCCATACGAGCTGTTGCTCCATTCTGTTGAAACCGGCCCTCCACCACATCCATTTCTTCCAGTTCTCTAGCATTTCAATGAAACGTTCTGAAGTAACAGTGACCGTTGCTCCCCCTTCCTCAAAAAAGTAGGGCCTACAATGTCAAATTCAGAAACGGTACACCAAACCGTAGCACAACACACTCACTGTGCGGGGGTGTCTGATGAAGTTCACGAGGGTTGGTTCCAGGCCAATAGCAAAAGTTTTGCTTATTTACGCAACCATTCAAATGGAAATGTGCCTCGTCACTGCACATGGCAATGGCATTTCTATGAACGGTTTGCAGAATGTTGGTGCACAACTCTCTACAACTCTTCCAGTCTCTCCCAGTAAATTCCTGCACTACCATCATTTTGTATGGATGAAAATGAATGTCCTCATGCAAAATGCGCGCTGAATGTCTAGAGGAGACTGCAAAATCAGTGCCCTTACAGCTTGGATGTTTTCAGCCGTTCGTACAGTCCGAGAGCAGCCTGGAGATTTTCTGTTCAGTGTTGTACCAGTCTGTCTAAATTTAGTCAGCCACTGAAAAATTGTCTTCCCCGTTAGGAGGATGGATTCGTTGTCATTGAAGAAAGCTTCGACAGAAAAAGCATAGTGCACACCAGACCATGGCATTTTGCCGACTGGAAACTACAAGAGATCGCCTATCAAAGGACTCCCACCCCAACCCACTTGGCTGCCTCTACCTCACGCAATGGCCTTGATAAATGTTGTACTACAGTTTGGCTCACCCTATATTTGATGTTTAATTACTCTTAATTCAGAAGGCTATGCACAATGAACTACAGCATGGAATTAAATACATCTATTTAAATGCATTTAAAGAAGCCTGTAATCTGAAGCATCATTTCACTAAACAGCTTGCCATGAACTGCTGTTTAGCGAAATTAATGTTATATTTACCAGTGGAACTTGGAATATTCTGAAGAAAAACATATGGCAGCGAGAGAAAACTGTTGCTACTGGGCCATGAAAAAATGGAAGTATAGTTAAATACTGTATCGGTACAGTGTGTTATTTATGGTGTGGTACACCTTGACATATAGTGCATTTTTTTCAATTGACATAAATACATGGGTAAGGAGAATTAGGTTACAATGATGGTTCATCTGAATTAAAAAAAAAAACACTATATACCGTGTTTACGCGTGTACTACGCGCACATTTTTTCCCGAAAATTAGCATTAGAAAATCAGGTGTGCGTCATACATGAGGAAATGTAATTCTTTAATGTTTTCTTCTTCTGCTTGGGCTCAATCACTCTCTCTCTCTCACTCGCTCTCTCACTCACGCTCTCACTCACGCTCTCTCTCTCACTCACTCACTCACTCACTCACTCACTCACTCACTCACTCACTTGCTCACTTGCTCATGCGCTCTCTCACTCACTTGCTCATGCGCTCTCTCTCTCTCTCGCTCTCTCACTCATTCACTCTCCCTCTCTCACTCGCTTGCTCACTCACTCGCTCTCTCGCTCACTTGCTCACGTTCTCTCTCTCTCGCTCTCTCGCTCACGTTCTCTCTCTCGTTCGCTTGCTTGCTCACTCCTCTCTCTCTCTCGCTTGCTCACTTGCTCTCGCTCTCTCCCTCGCTCACTCTCTCTCACGCTTGCTCTCGCTCTCTCGCTCACTTGCTCATGCGCTCTCTCTCTCTCTCTCTCCTGCTTGCGCTCTCTCTCTAAACACTTCCTATACAATCACAACGCACGTCGTACACGGGGCAAAACAATTTTCGCGATTTTCTTTGTAAAAATTAGGGTGCGCGTCTTACACGAGGGCTCGTGGTATGCGAGTAAAAATGGTATATGTTTATAAACAGTACCGGTCAAAAGTTTTAGAACACCTCATTTTTTCCAGTTTTTCTTCCAAATTAACAAGTTGAAATGCAATGAATAATCTAAAATTGTGAAAAGGTAAGCAGCAACCTGCCAGAGGTTAAATTTAAAGTTTAGGTTAACAAAAACTGAAAAAAATACATTTCAGAATACACCAACTAATAGGTTACAACATACAGATTTTCTGCAACAATTAAAGTAATTGAAGCCTTGCAATCTGAAGCAAACAATTTGCACAGGTGTCCCAAATTCTGTTGATTACTTAAAGACCTTCTGTCTATCTTAAGATTCCACAACAGTAAGACTTTAATGGAATTAAGTCCACCTTGTAAATTTTTAAACAGTATTCCTTAAACCATCAATTAATGTTTTCATTACATATGTCAGAGACTTTTAAAATGTAATAGGATGTATTGAAAACTTGACAACTGTCAGAAAAACAAACAGATATTTGCAATACTCTCAAAGGGTCAATGAGTGCAACACCAATAAAAGTAGAAAATCTTTCTGTTCCTCTGGCCAATAATACAGAATATCATTTTTGAATTTCTACGTGAACAGACAATTTTTGCTGGTTAATATTTTTAATCATTTTAAATCTTTTATGCCATGTTTTTCATTTTAAATAATGTGTTTCACCGAGATGGAAAATACATTAGTTGTTAGTTAATCATTGAGAAGCCTGCTCTTTTAACAAGGTAGAATGCATAGACATTTTGCAGTAAACACTTGAAGTTTGTCCATTAAAAAGAAAGGAAGAACATACACTGGATTCACTCCACTATAGTAATAATAAAATAATCAATATTTTATTAATAAGAAAATGCAAAATGTAAGGCATTCACATTTGAATTTAAAAGTAGCCCCAGGGTCATCACATAAAACATTCGTATGTCTCAACTCAGATAGTCAAATGCAAATGATAACAGCCATTACTGCACAGCACAGCCCTGATAACAGCAAAGTGCCACAGAAGCTAAACTAAAAGCGCACATGTGGCCCAAATGGCCAACATTCCTCATTTGCTTTTCTATTTTGGGAGAGCATTAAACAAGGCTTTTGTTGTTTACATGTATAGTACTTCCATTTAAATCTTATGTTCTTTACTATCATGAATTTGAGGTATTGTACCATGTAGAATGTATTCCCACTTACATTTTGCAGATTAATTCTAGTTTTGACTGTTATTTTACCATCATTTTTATTTATTTTTGTACCACCATTTTGCTTTTCATAGGTGCAACCATTTTTGGTGTTGTTTTTTTATAGTGCCAGCCATGCTGTTGTTTGCATTGGTGTGCCATTGCTAACATGTGACTAATGGAAGTTTTGTTGCAGCATACAATTGCTGGGTGGCATGGTAGCATCGCTGCCTTTTAGTAAGGAAACTGAGCTTCACGTCCTGGATGCTCGTTTTGTGGAGTCTTCATGGTCTCCCCATACCCACGTGGGTTTCGTTCCACAGTCCAAAGACATGCAGGTTAGGAGAACTAGCATTGCTAAATTGGCCTTAGTATATGTTGAGTATATGTGTTGTCGTGTCCAGGGATTGCTCCTGCCTTGTGCCTAATGACTGCTGGGATAGGATTCAGCTGCCCCATGTCTTGACAACGTCTGTCCTCTCTCTTCCAGGCCTGCACATGAAAGGCCATACTGCCCCTGGCTTTTTAAAGCACTTTCCAGTCAATAGACTGTTCTTAGAAGAATAGAAGAAGTCAAAGGCTCAGGCAGACCTGGATAAGTATCGATCTCATTTATCATCCTCCTCTTCTGCCACCAACAATGCTAAGGTAAGCTTCTATCAGACCCGGATTAACAGCACTTTTGACACACACTCTCTGTTCTCCAGTTATACCTGTCTTCTTAACCCTCTTCCACCGCCTTCTCTTTCATCCTCCTTGGCTGCAGATGACTTTGCTATCCTTTACCAGGAAAGGGTGCCTGCATTTAGAAGTCAGTTGTCATCATAACGGACAGTTATTATGCCTCATCCCAAGAATCACATCCCAGATTCTTCACATTCTGTCCACTTTCTGCCACTGATGTTTCCAACCACCTCTCCAATCACCCCAAATGTCCATCCCCTCACATCTCCTTCAGGCTCTCTACCTGACTTGTCTCAACAATTACAATACAACATTAACACCTCACTTAGCTCAGGCACCTTTCCCACTCTTCAAAAAATTCATCCCAAGTCAGAAAATACTAGTCTCTCTCTCTCTCTCCTTCCTTTCTTTCCAAAACACTTGAACGTGGTGTGTCTAACCTTGTGTATAACCCTGGAATGGATGGTTCAAGAGGAAACACTCCACTGAGACAGTCTCTACTGGACTATAGTTGACCGGCTAAAGCTACCAACAGACATGTACAGAGGCCCTTTACTCTTCTCCCTGTACACCACCTCACTGGACCCCACCATCCAATCTCATGGTTTCTCACATCAGTACTATGCTGACGATACACAGCTGTATCTGTCATTCTCTTCATAGGTCAACACGGTATCAGCTGGAGTCTCCACATGTCTTACTGATATTTCAACCTGGATGAAGGACCACCATCTACACCACAAACTGATGAAGATGGAGATTCTTGTTCTCCCAGCAAGCCAGTCTGTTCAACTCTCCATCTCTGTACAGCTTAGCACATTGTCACTAACACCTGCCAAGTCAGTATGCAACCTTAGGGTGGTGAACGATGAGCATTTAGGTTATGTTATGAGCTAATAATCAAGCTATCGAATTAACCATCTTAATTGAATGTGTAGGAGCCACAGTGACCTTAAGATTCATACCATCAGAAAGACGGTGATTTATTTATTTTATGGGGGGAATTTCATGCACACAACCAGCCTTAACCCGGCGTGCACACACGCATTTAGAGAGACACAGTTAGTAACCCAATGAATCAATAAATAATACGGAAATATACTTCTCGATTATAAAAAGAAATCCTGGAAAGCAAAAGCAAGGCGACGATACGTGATATTTTCGGAAGTTCTCGGTAGACATTTAAAAGACCTGCGAGACAAAAAAGAGACTTGCCACGGAGCGTCTTGCAGGGACCGTAAACATGAGACTTGGTGCCAAGAGACCGTCCCAGGGCCTTGCAAGACATGCCCTACTTACAACAGATATCATATTAGAGCACATCCATCAAAAAACACTCAGTCGTGTAAAAGCACGTAGTGCACACACATCCCGTGCTCTCAACACATATAAAGTATATTAAGGACAGTATGGAGAATAGACACTCAAAGGCGTTGGAGAGAAATAAAGGCAGGTAAGAGATTATGAAAGCAGTGGAATTCGAAAGTATTGCAGCATCCCAGCCAGGTTGTGGCCTTTTTGGTTTTAAGTGACTGTTTGATCCGATTGAGGGAGGGCGGAGTACAGCACGGAAGACTGATAGCGGGATATTGATTGATGCGGTAAGGGGTGGGGGGGCGAGACGCGGGGGATGAGGGATTGAAGAGGGTGCTAGAAACTTGTGTTTGGGGTTACGAAGTCAGCGATTGTTCATGTACAGTAATCCCTCCTCGATCGCGGGAGTTACGTTCCAGAAGTAGAAACCATATGTTTGTATGATTATTTTATATATTTTAAGCCCTTATAAACTCTCCCACACTGTTAACGTTATTAGAGCCCTCAAGACATGAAATAACACCCTTTAGTCAAAAGTTTAAACTGTGCTCCATGACAAGACAGAGATGACAGTTCTTTCTCACAATTAAAAGAATGCAAACATATCTTCTCTTAAAAGGAGCGCCATCAGGAGCAGAGAATGTCAGAAAGAGAGAGAGAGAGAAAAGCAAACAATCAAAAAATCAATACGTGCTTTTGGGCTTTTAAGTATGCGAAGCACCGCAATAAAGCGGCATTTTTTAGAGTAGAGTCCGTATCCTCTGTGCAAACAGCCTCTGTGCAAACAGCCCCTCCGTCAGGCGCAGAGAATGTCAGAGAAAGTGAGAGAGACAGAGAAAAGCAAACAATCAAGCATATCGAATATCATTGAGGAGTTTTAGTTAATACGTAATACATGCCCTGATTGGGTAGCTTCTAAGCCATCCGCCAATAGCGTCCCTTGTATGAAATGAACTGGGCAAACAAACTGAGGAAGCATGTACCATAAATTAAAAGACCCATTGTCCGCAGAAATCCGCGAACCAGCGAAAAATCCGTGATATATATTTAGATATGCTTACATTTAAAATCCGCGATGGAGTGAAGCTGCGAAAGTCGAAGCACGATATAGCGACGGATCACTGTATAAATTTTGTGACACTTTATCATGTCAGTTGCTACAGTATCAAAGAAAAGATAGAAAAGATTGCATTACCGTAAAACAAAAGGTGATTAATCATCAGAACCAGGTGTAATTGAAAAGAGAGCAGGACAAATCAAGGTCAGAAATAAAAGGCAAAGAGTAGACAACAAAGTCTTTTCACATTCACATCATTCTTATGCACAAAACGTGGATTTACACAATAATAGGCCATACGCTATGAGAATCAGTGGTCCCGCAACAGTTAAAGCAACGAAGAGTTGAATTTCAAAGAATACACAATTCGGTCAGGTGTATATTTATAATCACGTAGAAGCGATGCAAATTTTAACAAGCAAAAAAAAAGGTAATGTATATATTCCGCGAGTAACATTACACACCAAAGGAGAACGTGATATGCCATTCGTATTAAAATGTTTACAGTTTACTGTGAGAATAGCTTTTGCTATGACAATCAATAAATCACAGTGACAAACATTAGAAAAAGTCGGATTATTTATTAGAGAAACAGAAACAATATTCACTCACGGGCAGTTATACGTTGCGTTGTCACAATGTGTCTCCAAAAAATATTGTTTTTAATGAAGCTTTAAAGTAAAAGTGCAAATAATGAAATTGAAACAATTCCAAATAAAAAAAAAATTTTAAATTGTATATTCAGTTAACCAAACACAGGGGTTGGCGAACGAAGCGAGTAGGGGGCAAAGCCCCCTAGTTAATTAAATGAAGGAAAAAGAACATGCAATATAACAAAAACATGAATGCGACAACCCTCCCCACATTCATGACGGCGATAATAAATTGTAATACAGCTCAGTAAATAATACACACCTAACAATAGACTCAAACAATAAACACTAATGACACAGTTCGGTGTAGCAGAGGCAGTTGACAATGGATGGGCGAGTGAAAAATCCTGTGAACAGTTCACTAGAAGCAATGTAAAGTTTGTCCTGCTGGTTTCATGAGGCAGTGTGGGATGAGGCGACTGGGAGTGAGGAAGACATATTAAATCTATACAAATGCACACAAACAGGCAAGCACAAGACAGACCATACATCCAGACAGGAACAGTAATCCAAATGTGCGAGAAAAGCATATGAAAAGACAGATGGACGATCGCAATCCCTCGGCGTCTTACCAGTTCTCTTTTTAATAAGGGGCCTGCTGGCTCGATCTTCTTCCCAGCAGCCCCTCTGTGCTCTGAAACTGTCCAACAGCATTATACTGGGATATGTAGTACCTTTTCACATAGCACTGCTAAAAATGTATATGGTTTTCTATGCATTATAAATACTGTATAACAAGAAACAGCCTTAGGCATGTCCTGTGTATGAACTTAATATGTGAAGGAAGGAGGTAGTCTGGGTTTGTGCAAAAAGAACTGTCTACTTCGGAGAAAGGAAGGACTGGCTAAAATATTGTGCCTACCTACACAAAATGAAGGTTGGAACAAGGACATAAAAAGACTACGTACCATGATGTTTATGATACAGCTTCATGAGCAAGCTCCATTACTGTATGAATAAAGAGCTGTTTCTTACTTGAATTTACAAGGATCTCTGACGTTTCTTCTCCGCCACAACACAGCTTTTTGGTGTCATGAACAAGACTGTAGTGGAAGTGAACTGAACCCAGAGCTATGAAGGGACTCTCATTAAGCCTCATAGATGGTGGTCACCTAAAAACTTTAAGCAGATTTCTGCTATTAGTTTTAAATGTCTGTAGGGTTAATATGATGGACGAATATAAGGAACTAGGTGACTGACAGAAACTGCGCCGCTGTGTAGAGGAAGCGTATCAGTGAAAAGGTGAGGGTTACAAAGTAAAAGTTTAAAGACAAAGACAGTGGTTTTCTCCATATTGCCATATTGTGTCGATGGACTATACCAATAGGGATCTGAATGGTCGGGTTAGGGAGGCTTTGGGGCTTTTCACCGTGTCGAGGAAGTGAATTCAAGAAAAGAAGACACCTAATAGCACTCATTAGAAAAGAATGAGTTAAGGAATTGAATTAGTGACAAGAGTGTGTTTGTGTCTTAGGCAACCTCCAAGAGGGGGATATTTGAGGATCTGTCCTGGACAATCACGTAAGTGTGACCTGGTAGACAGGATGCGGCATTTGACACAACAAAGAGGGTTATAACTTCTGAAACAACGGGATGTATATGAGTCCGACTGTGTAGAAAACCTAGTTGTATGTGTATGAGCCCAGTTGCTTAAAAACAGTGGTATAGAATAAACAGGCATTAGTAACTTGGGACAAGTGTGCACCAGTATATAATCACACACTGTGTCATTGGACCCATACAGCAGAAATGGACAAAAATAATGATAAAAAGATGGAAGCGCTATTTAAAGCAGTAGACAACTTAATGGCATGATTTCCCTTAAGCAAAAAATTATTTCTGATAAATGGACTAAAAGAACTAAAAGGTTAGGCATGCAATGGCCAGAAGCAAGCACATTCAATGCATAGTTGTCTGAGGAAATGGAGACTCTCATTAAAAATTATAAACGTAAAGATAAGGGGAAATTTAGACAAGCAAAGAGTGAAAAGGAAAAAAGAAGTACTGAATATGTTTAAAAGCAAGGGTTAAGACCAGTTGATAATATTAAAAAGGTTATGGAAATTTGTATCCCAAGAACTGATTAAATCTGAGAATAAATTTAATAAAGCACTAGTGGATCCTCTGCCTTATTCAGTAGGACAATACCTGATAGTGTCTGGTACTGCAGTGTTTAGAGAAAAGGAGGATGTGGGAGAAAACAATGATTTAAGTGGCACAAGTGAAGGGCATTCACATATACCCACCCCAACTCCATCAGAGAAATGGATAACACTACAAGCAAGGGGTTAGCTGCTGTTTTCTATTCATGTGGAAAAACCACCCACTATGAGTATGGGGTGCCCTGTCACTCATTATACGCATCACAAAACAGTTGAGCCAACAGGCTGAACAAACTGATTAAAAAGGCTGGTTCTGTCCTGGGTGTCAGACTGGAGAACCTGGCAGAGGTGTCCGAGAGGAAAATGCTGAAAAAGCTTCTCGGTATCATGGACAACCCCTCTCACCCCATGCATGCCTCCATGATGGGTCATCGGAGCACAGCATCATTGCCTCCAAGTGTAGAACCGAACGCCATAGGAAATCTTTTCTACCTGCGGCAATAAGACTGTATAATTCTTCCTCATTCTGTAGGTGATCCTTCTCATCATCACATGCTGCTATCTCATTTTTTTATAGCATAAACACTAGCCACTTTTTATTACCACCTGCACTGATAATCTGTAATTTTATTATATCTGTTATAGTTTTTGTCATAGTTGTTTGTTGCTTTGCACAAATTAGTTATACTAGCTAACATCAGAGATACGCGCATAATCAGTAATAATTTTTAATCACAGGGAGAAAATTTAACATTTGCAAAATCGGTAATGTAGTAAATCAGCAAGAAAAGCAACATTGTAACAATGCACAAAACGAACCAACACACAATCGTCCGCGCGCGTGCAGTGTGTACAAAGTGCAGGAGCATCTAAGAAGACGCATGTTTGTCTGCAATTGCTGTATGTAGCGTGTACAACACTTTGCTATGGTGCACGCGGTCGTGCATCGTAACCGAAAAGACTGCTCACTTCATTGTGTTTTAGCCTCAGTTGTAAAGAAATGTTTTAATGATCCCATGGGATACCCCTCGCAAACAGTTTTACACGCTGCATATGGCAATTCACCTCTGTGAGAAACACGCCTCTATGAACAGTCAACGTGTGGGCACAAAGGGTAGGGACAAAAACAGTGGGAGCCTGAATGGGGTTCAGCGGCTTACAGGCTAGACACAAATCTCATGCACAATTATTTATTGAATGGTAAACACTTCTGGAATGACACAGTTGTCTAAAACAGGTTAGTGTGAGAATACAACAATAAGTGAATGAAAAGATGGAACTCTGGAGAGAGCAAAATACAACACAATAGTGAACCCGCGGCATAACAAACGCCGCATAATTATTTATTGATGGTTGAACACTTCTGGAAAGACACAGGGACACCCTGGCTATACGCCGCATACAGCGATTCACATCTGCGACATGATTTTTCCTAGATGGTCCTGTCGCGTCCACCCTCACCGAAGCATACACACCGTCTGGTCATGTGTCCGCTCGCAAGAGAAATTCACGGAGAGCCGGCCACCAACTGCCTGTGTGTGCCTCTGTCTGTCTCTGGCCCGGCTTTCTCTTGCGCTGCCTCTGTGTGAACCAGTCAGGCACAGAGAAGGTCAGCTGCTGACAGAGCGTCTCAACTGTTGCAGGGCCTGCATTGGTGAAGCAGGTGAGACGGTAATGAAACAGAGACACAGGGCTTATTGGTTTTTAAAGACTGATTCCTTCATTGTGCTTTAACCTCAGTTTTAAAGGATTCTTTTAAGGATCCCATGGGATACCCTGTAAAATTTTCACACGCTGCATATGGCGATTCACCTCATCAGAAACATGCTTCTATGAACAGTCAACGTGCTCGGAGGTACATGACATTAACCTGACCTGCACTGCATGTGGCCTCTCCTAACAGGCTGAACATAAATGACGCCATTTTTCTGTGTCGTCTGAGTTGGTGGGCGTGGCCCTGCACAGGGTCGTGTATCCAATGGTCTTGGAGTTGGTGTGGCTCCTTCCTGTGTGCAGGTGTCTCACTTGTCGGCTGTAGTGAATCCACGCCCCTTCCGGCGTGCTTTTTATGGTTGTCTTGCCTTAGTGAATTATATATATAGATAGTTATAATACAAACTATTAGTTATAGTTATTTGATATTTTGTTTAGAGTTATTTTGTTATTCTGTTTATTTAGTTATTCTGTTTGCACTATTATTACTGATCTTTTCAGCTCTTTATTACCTTATCTTTATTCCTCTTGTTGCACTGAGCATGTATATGACAAAAGAATTTCCCTCGGGATAAATAAAGTTCTTATCAATCTATCTATATGATTTGAGAAGGTTTGTCCTCACGCAGGCCAGGTGTTTATAGTATTCTGTGCTAATGACATATCCCGATACCACCCCAGCTACCCTGAATGCAGCTGAAACTATGCCTTTTGGCTTTAAGGGTACCCCACAAGAATGTATAGCTGATTACCTTACCTTATCTTTTCTAAATTACGTCCTGATCTTGAATCCTCTCCACACCTAAAATCTGGAATAGCCTGACAATAGGAATTCGCCAGGCTAATACAGTGGAGTACTTTAAAATAAAACTGCTGAAAACACATTACTTTAACATGGCCTTCTCATAACTTCACTTTAATTTAATCCTGATGCTCTGCATATTCAAGTCATTATAATTACTATTCATGGCGGCTCTAAAATCCGTACTAACCCCTACTCTCTCTTCTGTTTCTCCTGCATTCGGGATCACTTAGGAATCCATGCAGGCATTGCTGTAGTACAGCAACATCCTCTGGACCATTTTTTTGAACATTGTCTCGACCCTTGCTCAGCTCAACTAGCACAGAATAAAGCTCTTAGCGCTGCTTGTAAGATGGCTCAAGATCAACAGGCCAACATTTTTACAGACGCCCATGCTCAAGGTGTCTGTCATTTGCTTGGAGAATTATGGAAACTCGGGCTTTAAGAAAACTGATGGATCACCAAACACTCGATTCAAATTACTGCATTAATGAACACAAAGATGCTACCTTCTAAACTTGCCATTGTTAAGTGTCAGGCACATCACAAAGGAAATGAGTACATAATCAAAGGGAACAATGCTGCTGATGTAGCAGCTAAGAAAGCTTCTGACTGCCATACACCAATACTTGCCCTACTTGTGGCTACTGAGCTACTTCTAACTCATCTACAGACAGGACCTTATGAACAAAACGGCTGGCTCCAAAAGGGGAAAAACCAGGATTGCCTCAATATTTGGAGTGCACATGAGGGCATGCTTGTTGCTCCTATATCGCTGTTGGTGATCCTCATTACTGACGCACTTTCTGAAAGGGGTATGGTTGGTATTAAAGAACTTTAAAAATCAAGGTTTTTGGTCATCATATTTGCAAAGGAAGCTGGATGATTCTTTGAGTAAATGTGAAGTGTGTGTGCAAAATAATGCGAGAAAAGGAACAGCAACACCTACAGGACACATTGAGATTTATGTTTGGATCGGTACATGCTGGAAACATTACTTAATAAAACTAAAACTAAATTAACAAATCAAATTTTTGGAAGGCGGTGGTAACCTTTGGGAGACCTGGGTTCGCTTCCTGGGTCCTCCCTGCATGGAGTTTGCATGTTCTCCCCGTGTCTTCGTGGGTTTCCAGGCATGCAGGTCAGGTGGATTGGCGATTCTAAATTGGCCCTAGTGTGTGCTTGGTGTGTTTGTGTGTGTCCTGCGGTGGGTTGGCACCCTGCCCAGGATTGGTTTCTGCCTTGTGCCCTGTGTTGGCTGGGATTGGCTCCAGCAGACCCCCCGTGACCCTGTATTCGGATTCAGCGGGTTAGAAAATGGATGGATGGATGGAAATTTTTGGAAATTTCAACTTTCAAAGCCAACTATGGCAGTAATGTTCTATGATAGATAGATAGATAGATAGATAGATAGATAGATAGATAGATAGATAGATAGATAGATAGATAGATAGATAGATAGATAGATAGATAGATACTTTTTTAATGCCAAGGGGAAATTCATATAAATCGCTCCTTCCTTGTGTCCATAGGTTAAGGCCTCTTTTGTGAAATTAAACTCCTCACTTCATCAATTCATTATTTCAGAATTGCCATAAACCAAAGTCTTTGTTCAGTTGACTTCAAGGCATTGTACAATAGTAATCAGACGTCTGCGATAAATTATGCCCATGGGCTCATCTAGAATTAGTCACCGAATAGGACTGCTGACCTTAACTGCAGTAATGCACTCATAATTAAAGGCTGTATTAAGAGCAAAGGTAGAGGAAGATGTCAGTTCAAAGACAGAGACCTTCCATGAAGTGTTTAGCAGGAGGGTCCCCAGATCAGATAAAGATATCCTGAAAGATATATAATTTGTTGGCATGGCCCTTCTTTCCCTAACAAAAGTTATTAATGCATAAATACCACAGTGTACATTAAGACCTCAGGGTACTGGTCTTGTAAATATTTCAAAAATAAATAAAACCAGTGTGGATGGCCAAGTCTTAAGCTACAAGGCCCAAATCTGTATGTCTGTATCAGAGATACCCCAGTATTTAAATCCAGACTGAGTCACTCATCATTTGTGTCTAGCTTACCCTGATTAGAGAAGCTAAATTAGCTTTTCATGTGATGTTGTGTATTAGTCGTCTGCACATAAATAAAACCCTGGCAATCATCATGAACTGTTCCTGACCCTCTTCTTTTCTGTTACATTTTTCCATATTCTGCTGTAGCCCTCAATGCCACTACTAACTGCCAAGATAATACTCCTCTTATTAAAAGGTGACACCAATGTGATAGATAGATAGATAGATAGATAGATAGATAGATAGATAGATAGATAGATAGATAGATAGATAGATAGATAGATAGATAGATAGATAGATAGATAGATAGATGAGAGGCACTATATGATAGATAGATAGATAGATAGATAGATAGATAGATAGATAGATAGATAGATAGATAGATAGATAGATAGATACTTTATTAATCCCAAGGGGAAATTCACACACTCCAGCTGCAGCATACTGATAAAAAAAAAATATTAAAAAGTGATAAAAATAAAAGGTATAACAGACAATAACTTTGTATATCCATCCATTAGCCAACCTGCTATATCCTAACTACAGAGTCACAGGGGTCTGCTGGAGCCAATCCCAACCAACACAGGGCATAAGGCAGGAATCAAACTCTGGGCAGGGCGCCAGCCCACCGCAGGGCACACACACATCCACACACCAAGCAAACATCAGTGACAATTTAGAATCGCCAATCCACCTAACCTGCATGTCTTTGGACTGTGGGAGGAAACCCACGCAGACATGGGAGAACATGCAAACTCCACGCAGGGAGGACCTGGGAAGCGAACCCAGGTCTCCTAACTGTGAGGCAGCAGTGTTACCACTGCACCATCGAGCTTTGCATAATGTTAACGTTTAACCCCGGGTGGAATTGAAGAGTCGCATAGTGTGGGGTCTCCTTAGTCTGTCACTGGAGCAGGATGGTGACAGCAGTCTGTCTGTCACTGAAGCTGCTCCTCTGTCTGTAGATGATCCTGTTCAGTGGATGCAGTGGATTCTTCATGATTGACAGGAGTCTGCTCTGCGCCCGTTGCTCTGTCACAGATTTCAAACTGTCCAGCTCCGTGCCTACAATACAGCCTGGTCCTTCTTCACCAGTTTGTCCAGGCGTGAGGCATCCCTTTTCTTTATGCTGCCCCCCGAGCACACCACCATGTAGAAGAGGGCGCTCACCACATCCGTCTGGTAGAACATCGGCGGCATCATATTGCAGATGTTGAAAGATGCCAGCCTTCTAACGAAGTAATATAAAAGTATATTCCATGAAATACAAAAATGAATTGAATGTGTTATAAAAAAGCTCTGATATATATATATATTTTTTTTTTTTCAAATGGCCTAGATTAAGCAACAATAATTGAAGTCCAGAATGAATAAAATTTCTCCAGTCACTATCATTCTTATGCATTGTGATCAGGCTTTAGGTTGGCAAGGAGATACAAAGGAGGAAAAAATATAAGAAGTTATAACAGGAAACCTGGCCAAACCTGCTTGAGAAAAAAAAAAAACCTACAAAAGGTGGAAGAAAAAAACAACATGGATAAAATGTGGAGTACCCTAACAAGACAACAGACATGGGCACCAGCACAAAATGAGGAGTGCTGCCTGCAAGAATGCAGTGCTTTCCCAAGATGCTACGGGGAAGGTCAGAAAGTTATTAGGTGGGCCTGGAAGAATTTCCCCAAACCATCATATATCAGCACAGGGTTGTCCGGAGGCTGTGCTTCCCAAACTCGGCCCTGGCGACCCACTTTGGCAGCAGATTTTGGTTCCAACCAGATTCATAATCAGTGACAACAGAGTGGTGGCTCTGAGGCTTGGGATCTGCACTGGCAACTGGAAGGTTGCCAGTTCGAATGCCAAAAGGGACTCTGCTCTGTTGGGCCCTTAACCTGCAATTGCTGAGCGCTTTGAGTAGTGAGAAAAGCGCTATATAAATGCAAAGAATTATTATTATTAACACCTGATAACACTGATCTCATTTAATTAGCTGTTATTTTTTTTCTCTTATTCTACATTCAGAAAAGCACAACAGCATGATTTTTACATTTATAAGACCTTTAGAAATCTTTTTGCTTTTGCTATAGATTTAAATGCTTAACTCTCTTTTATTAATTTCTCTTTCTCCTCGCAGTTTTGTTGTATCTTATTAATGACAATTAAAAACGAGCAGAGCAGACCCCCCGGCAAACAACACTGAAAAATCAAAGGCTGCAACTACTTTAGTGTCAGACCCATGAATTAATAAATAATGGATTAATTAAACAATTAGAACACCTAGAAAAATAGAATGAAAATCAAGAAGAAAAAATTATTAAAAAGAGTACATTATTCACATATAACTGCTTGATACATATATAATTTTATCTTAACCAAACTTAGTTTTCCAATTTCTATATTGTTCCCAAAACAAAGAAATTGGGAAATAACAGTTCGCTTAATTAGCCCTGGAGTCCAATTACAAACAGAAGCTGTTTGGAACAAAAACCTGCAGCCACAGTGGGTCCCCAGGATGGAGTTTGGGAAGTACTGTCCTAAGGGATGTGTGCGGCAAAATGACCTGTGAGCCGGGGACAGGAAAAGGCAAAGGAATTACTGGGGACATCCCCAAAAAGTCTACCACCGAAATAACCCGCTGGCTGGGGTATAAACCTGCCTCTGCCAGATTAATCAAGTGAGGCTATTATCCTGGCAGAGGGGTAGTACAGTCAGAGATGAGACATTGAGTAGGAACGATTGGGAGCATACTGTTTCGGACAGTTGACAACTTAGCCAGTCATCCCACTGAGTAGATGGGAACCTTTAAATCTGTAAAATGAGGCCTACAGATGCAAATGGAGGTTTTGATTATTGGATTATTTATATTCTGCCTTGTGCTTTTTTCTCTCCCTTGGGTTTAAATATTTAAGCCCATATTTTTATTCAAGGTTAGGGAATCCCCAAGCACCCCTTTGCCACATTTTATATGAAACGTTTTCAAAGCATGACATTTCAAAGAGATGGAGTATCGCCCCGACTGCTGAAGGCCTGTGTGTTGGAGCTTGGGAGTCCTCTACAGCACATCTTCAACCTGAGCCTGGAACAGGGGAGAGTCCCCAGGCTTTGGAAAACATCTTGTATCACCCCAGTCCCAAAGGTATCACGTCCTAGTGAGCTGAATGACTTCCGGCCTGTCGCTCTGACGTCACATGTGATGAAGACCATGGAGCGGCTGCTGCTTCACCACCTGAGGCCACAGGTCCGCCACCCTCGACCCTCTGCAGTTCACATACCAGGAGAAGGTGGGAGCGGAGGATGCCATCATCTATATGCTACACCGATCCCTCTCCCACTTGGACAGAGGCAGTGGTGTAGTAAGAATTATGTTTCTGGACTTCTCTAGCACCTTCAACACCATCCAACCTCTGCTCATCAGGGACCAGCTGACAGAGATGGGAGTAGATTCACACCTGGTGCTATGGATCATGGGCTATCGTACAGACAGACCTCAGTATGTGTGTCTCAGGAACTGCAGGTCTAACATTGTGGTCTGTAGGGGGGACTGTACTTTCTCCGGTCCTGTTCAGCCAACATACATCGGACATCCAGTACAATCCTGCCACGTGCAAAACTTCGCTGATGACACTGCTATCGTAGGCTGCATCAGGAGGAGTATAGGAACCTAATTAAGGACTTTGTTAAATAGTGCGACTCAAAACACCTACAAATAAACATCAGCAAAACCAAGGAGCTGGTGGTGGATTTTAGGAGGCCCAGGCCCCTCATGGACCCTGTGATCACCAGAGGTGACTGTGCAGAGGGTGCAGACCTATAAATACCTGGGAGTGCAGCTGGATGATAAACTGGACTGGACTGCCAATACTGATGAACTATGTACAAGAGAGGACAGAGCCGACTATACTTCATTAGAAGGCTGGCGTCCTTCGACATCTGCAATAAGATGCTGCAGATGTTCTACCAGATGGTTGTGGCGAGCGCCCTCTTCTATGCGGTGGTGTGCTGAGGAGGCAGCATAAAGAAGAGGGACACCTCATGCCTGGACAAACTGGTGAGGAAGGCAGGCTCTATTGTAGGCAGGGAGCGGGACAGTTTGACATCTGTGACAGAACGACGGGCGCTGAGCAGACTCTTGTCAATCATGGAGAATCCACTGCTTTCACTGAACAGGATCATCTCCAGACAGAGGAGCAGCTTCAGCGACAGACTGCAGTCACCGTCCTGCTCCACTGACAGACTGAGGAGACCCCACACTATGTGACTCGGGGGGTAAAAGTTAACATTATACAAAGTTATTGTCTGTTATACCTGCATTGTTATCACTCTTTAATTTAATATTGTTCTTTATCGGTGTGCTGCTGCTAGAGTATGTGAATTTCCCCTTGGGATTAATAAAGTATCTATCTATCTATCTATTTCAATACAGCCCACATGCAGCACACTCATATTTTGGTGAGATGCAGCTGAATGTTAAAGGTGCAGGCATGTAAAACTTTGATTACCTTCTACATTTAAAATGCTTACGCACCATTAATACTACTTTAGTTAACATGGAGGTTAATACAAGAAGCTCATTAAGCATGTGCTGTTATATTTTCCTGCAATAGTCCATCATGACCCTAATGCAAAGCCCTTGATCTACCTGCCACTACTCATAACCCTTAAGGCTTACAGTTTTCTTAAGAGATACCTGCCAATAATGGATCAGCAAAACATTATTATACAGTTTATTGACCTGACATATTAGCCCAAACTACTATTTGTGGTGGTCAGATCATACACAGTGTCAAACACGTGCACTTAGGGGCAGCCAAAGGGTCCAAACGAGCATGAAAGTACAGACGATAGGGGACCGGGATGGAACATTTAATGCCTTTTCTCTTTCTTCAACCCAAAAAAGGAAGTAGAACAGCCGTAAAGTACCTCGAATCCATGTGACCTCAGTACTCTCCACGATCTCTCTGCTTCTGGGTTCCATTATCAAAGACATCACCTCCATCCCGTAGTGATACTCATCAGTTCCGGTCCCACGTCAATGACTTCACTTCCGGCTTCCACTGATGACGTCACCCCGTCCACCAAAGAAAGATGTCATTTCCACCTTTTCACTCCCTGCCAATTCAGATCCGTTTTGTGTTTATCCAACTTCTTGTTTCTATAGAACACTTCAGAAAACTCAATGCCTTTGTCAAATGTATTCTTGTGCCATTTATGACCAAATTACAACAGTCAACAAAGCCAAATATCCATCCATCCATCAATTATCCAACCCGCTATATCCTAACTACAGGGTCACAGGGGTCTGGCTGGGGCCAATCCCAGCCAACACAGAGCACAAGGCAGGAAACAAACCCCGGGCAGGGCATGCACACACACACACACGCACCAAGCACACACCAGGGACAATTTAGGGTCGCCAATGCACCTAACCTGCATGTCTTGGACTGTGAGAGGAAACCCACGCAGACACAGGGAGAACATGCAAACTCCACGCAGGGAGGACCTGGGAAGGCCAAACACAGATATTACACGGGGAATTCCAACAAAACCCCTGATTGTTTTCTCTGTGTTTTCTTATCGGTCACAACAGTTACATTCAAAGTACACTATCTTTTAATCCAAGAAATCCAAAGAAAGTTATTCACTACATGAACTATTCTTTATCATCAGTTGCTGACATTACATTACACCTAAAACTAGCTGAAGCATTGCAGTTTTTTGACTTAGACGCTACATGAATAACAAACTCATCCAGCAGTCTTCCAACTACATTTAGCATGGCGTTTGGTTAAATCAAAATGTTTTAACTACTTTAGACATTAATGCACAAAAAGTCAGGTTCCAGAAGAAGAATGATAAAACATATGAAGTATAAGAAAACACACAACACAGTCCTACTAGAGTCAAGCGGGAGATGCCAAGCACTAGATGAGCTTCACAATAGTGACAAATGGGCTAAACCGGGGTGGGCAATGTCGGTCCTGGAGAGCCGCAGTGGCTGCAGGTTGTTGTTCCAGCCCAGTTTCTTAATGAGAAGTCAATTATTGCTGATGAAGCACTTTGTTGCTTAAGTGACATTTTGATGCTTCATTTTAGTGGTCTCGCTTGTTAAGGTTCCCCACCCTTAATTGCTTATTTCAATCTTAAACTGCTGCATTCAGTGTTTTAATGGCTGCTTATTAGCTATGATGTGTAAAAGACAAATCAGCCAGCAGTTCTCCAGCTAGCTTTTTTCCAATTACATCTCTGTGTGTTCATCATGCACTGTTTGATTTAATAAAACACTTAATAGAAAAATGTGACAGCCTGAAAATGAACTGTTTTAGGCTTCAAATCATTTGGATGATATCCTTAGAAAGGAAAAATTCTACGATATAAGAGCCTTAGATAGATAGATAGATAGATAGATAGATAGATAGATAGATAGATGAAAGGCACTATATGATAGATAGATAGATAGATAGATAGATAGATAGATAGATAGATAGATAGATAGGCATTATATGATCTATAGATAGATATGAAAGGCACTATATGATAGATAGATAGATAGATAATAGATAGATGATAAGGCACTATATGATAAATAGATAGATAGATAGATAGATAGATAGATAGATAGATAGATAGATAGATAGATAGATAGATAGATAGATAGATATAAAATGAAAGACACTATATGATAGATAGATAGATAGATAGATAGATAGATAGATAGATAGATAGATAGATAGATAGATAGATAGATAGATACTTTATTAATCCCAAGGGGAAAGACTAACAAGCCATAAAATTAAATAAGATCTGAGATTGGCAAGGATTGGTTTCTAATTAAGCAATTGGGTTGGAATGAAAACCTGTAGCCACTGCACAGCTCTCCAGGACCAACATTGCCCATCCCTGGACTATACAAATGTAAAATATAACGTTTATTACATTTTGAGAACTTAAAAACTGAAAATTGCAAATGTTTCTAATCACCATCTCGAATGCACTGATCACTTCAAGGTCAGCCTTGGCTGGACAGCTTCTAGAGTCATCAATGAAACGTCTTGGCTCCACACTCTGTTTCAAATGGAGCAGCTGGCCAGCGTGAGGCCTTCTAATGACTAACTCCTGACACAGTGATTGATGGTTGAAGGCTGGTTTATATGTCATGCAGAGGCAAATTTTCAGCACTCACGAGCTGAATTCATGAACAGTAAAGCATAGACGCACACAGTGATCATTGTGGACGGTAATTTTGAAAAACAGGTGAAGCCACTTGTGATTGGTCAAACACATCACAGCACAACATTTCATCCACTTGTGTTGCTCTCAGCTATGATTTGCTGGGTGTTGCCGGAGGTTAGAGAATGTACTGTAACATCTCTCATTATAATGATCACGTCTTACTCACCATTGTTATTTAACATTTACCTTTCTGTAAAGTGATTTACAAAAAAACTAGAGTGACACGGTGGCGCAGTGGTAGCACTGCTGCCTCGCAGTAAGGAGACCTGGGTTTGCTTCCCGGGTCCTCCCTGTGTGGAGTTTGCATGTTCTCCCTGTGTCTGCGTGGATTTCCTCCGGGTGCTCCGGTTTCCTACATACAGGTTAGGTGCATTGGTGATCCTAAATTGTCCCTAGTGTGTGCTTGGTGTGTAGGGGCACGCGTGTGCACTGCGGTGTTGCTGGCTCACTGCCTGGAGATTTGTTCCTGCCTTGTGCCCTGTGCTGGTTGGGATTGGCTCCAGCAGACCCCCGTGACCCTGTGATAGGATTTAGCAGGTTGGATAATGACTGGCAAAAAAAATTATTTTAAACATTAATTTTCTTACCCATTTAATTCAATTCATGATTGGAATTCTGGCATTCCAATCCAAGACGTGAGTGTTATTTTTAATGGAAACTGAAAATTTACACAAATGTAACATTTTTGTTGTAGAATTTGTTAATTGTGTATTATCCTGCTAATCCCACAATTATCTTTATGTGTATATATATATATATATATATAATATTATATATAGTATATATATATATATATATATATATAGTATATATATATATATATATAAATAAATATATATATATATATATAAATAAATATATATATATATCCATCCATCCATTTTCTAACCCGCTGAATCCGAATACAGGGTCACGGGGGTCTGCTGGAGCCAATCCCAGCCAACACAGGGCACAAGGCAGGAACCAATCCAGGGCAGGGTGCCAACCCACCGCAGGACACACACAAACACACCCACACACCAAGCACACACTAGGGCCAATTTAGAATCGCCAATCCACCTAACCTGCATGTCTTTGGATTTGGGAGGAAACCGGAGCGCCGGAGGAAACCCACGCAGACACGGGAGAACATGCAAACTCCACGCAGGGAGGACCCGAAGCGAACCCGGTCTCCTAACTCGAGGCAGCAGCTACCACTGCGCCACCGTGCGCCATATATATATATATATATATATATATATATAAATAAATATATATATATATATATATATATAAATAAATATATATATATATATATATATATATATATATATATATATATATATATATATATATATATATATATATATATATATATATATATATATATATATATATATATATATATATATATATATATATATATATATATATATATATAAATAAATATATATATATATAAATAAATATATATATATATATATATAAATAAATAAATATATATAAATAAATCACCTGTCGTTCGCAAACCATTTTACCGTTTGACCTGAAATTTGGTACACATATACTACGAGATGTCTACTATCCACTTTCAGGGTGATGATTGATCTTACAGGTTATTCCTCTTTTTATTTTTATTTTATTGTAGAATCAACTCTGGACAGCGGCCAGCAGGGTGGCCATGTGGCACATGTGTACGGGCGCCGTTCTCATTCCTCCCACCTTCGTCGTCACTTCCCCTACCTCTTCATATCTTAAGTCATTCTTGAGGCAAATTGAAGACTTAAGTGCCAGCTTAAGTGAAAAATTAAGGAAAATGTACTAAGTAATTGCGACACAAAAACTGACTTACTCGGTTTAACGAGAAGAGATGTCGACAAAAGAAGAGAAGAAGCGGGCCTCTAGGGTGGAGAGAAGAAGAGCTGCTCATGAAGCAGCAAGCGCATCAACCTCTGAGCAAACGAATGCTAAACGTACAGAGAAAGAGGAGGAAAACTATAAATGCTCAAGTCAAGTGTATCCACTGCACATTATCGTGCGCCGTTACCGATATTCTACTGTACATTTATTGATTTTACTTGTACACTCATGCGTACACAAATGCTGAGTAATGCAAGCAAATATAAAGTCACCAGCTAACCTAATATACACATATTCACACTGTATGAAAACTGGAAGACCACAAAGATAGTGTCGCACATAGGCTGGTGGGGTGAGGAATACCGGAGGAGGGCTTATGCCTCCCCCAGACCACATGGGGGCGACCGCCCTGGTACCTTTGGGGGCCACGGGCACAGAGCTTTGAAGCTCAACCCTGTAGGGGCCTGTGGTCACCGCCAGGGGATGCCCCGATGCTTTGAGAGCCCTGGACCTCAGCACTTCCGCCACACCCGGACGTCGGAGTGCTTCCGGGGATACAGCCGGCACTTCCACCAGACGGGGGAGTGTCGATGGAAGATTGCCGGGACATACCTGGAGCGCATCCGGGTGTGTATAAAAGGTGCTGCCTCCCTCCATTCGATGGCTGGAGTCGGGTGGAAGAGGACAGAGATCGGGAGGAGAGGAGAGAGGCGGCCTGAAGAGAGGAAAGACATTGTGTTGAGGGCCTTGACTTGAGGGTGATTGGTGCTACGGCACTGGGTTGTGTGTGTTTCCCACTTGTATATATCTATATATATAATTCACTAAGGGCACGCAAGACACTGAGCGCAAGCAAGACAGAGCCCCGCCCGCCAACTCTAACCGCCTCGACAGAGCCCCGCCCGCCAACTCTAACCCTCCTACTATGGGATACGCACGACAGAGCCACGCACACTAACTGTAACTGTCCTCCCGAGTCCCGAGCACACAACAGCTCACCAAACACAGCCTCAGTCGTTTTTGTCCACATTCACCTCTGAGCCACGTTGACTTTACACCGCACACGAGACAGACAGCCACGATCGCCAACTCACAAAGCCCCAACTGCCAACTCTAACTAAGGGCAAGCAAGACAGAGAGTGAACGCAAGACAGAGAGCCCAGCCCACCAACTCTAAGACCATGGGATACGCACGTATTTAGTGTATAAATGGATATAAATAATTGCATGTAAACGATTCGCCAAAATCTGTTGTATGTAAACGATACTGTTTTAAACGTTATTGTTTTTTCATCAGAAAACCCTGTTTCCACGTCTACCTGTATTAGCTTAGATGGCACTTTTACCACTCGCAATAGGGCGGAAGCGCTGACTTATCGTGTCAACTGGGCAACACAGTGAATGCGGCGTCTATCTAATATATGTCTATGTTTTCCGTAGCCTGCTACAGGAAGGTACTCTCTCGACCAATGGCATTGGTTTCGCTCCTTGCTCTTTTCGTTATACTACGACGGTGGTTTCCTAAGCCTTTGCTATACTGAATTCCTTTCTCACCGTTTTCCATTCCTATTCTTACACCGCCATATGCTAGGGCGGGCTTCAGCTAGTTGTACATAAGCATGTTGTGGTGCTTAACATCATGTCTACCTGTCTGTGCCCGGCCTGTTCCCCACAATAGTAACAAGGTCAGGTTTCAAACTCAGAGCTGTGAGGGAGTAACTAACTTCTTTAAACACATTAAGAAAAATAAAAAAGGTATTATATTTTCAGATTGTACAGCATGTCCCTAAATAATTGGGAAACTGAGAGAGGTTAACAGATTTTCCATCTAATCATAATTAAGTTAGAGACAAGCTAGAATGGTAAAAAAGGAACCTCGCTAGACTAACCACTTAGTGAGGAGGTTCCAGACAGGACAGCTCTAAACGTGGAGTTAAGCAGACGGAGTTGTCTTTTTCCTTCGTTTTTATCTTCTTTGCACAGTCAATGGTTTGTACTTCTACATGCTACACTAATTATATACCTAACGGTGATTTTAGTTTTACTGCACCTAATGTTAGTAGGTGAACTGAGGATTTCAAACTAAATAACACTTAAAACAGGAAATGTGGTTACTTGATTTTATGCTCGGATCTCACTTATTATTTCTCTCTCTTTCATTTCTAAACGGATTGCTCAATCTCAGTGGCATGGTTTGCCTTTTGTATTTCAAGCTCATATATGGGTCAGCAGCCTTTTTTGATGAAAATCTCAATGTGCGGGTAATAAATGCTCTAGACATCACTACTTGGTAGTTGAAAGCACAGGAAGGAAAAAGCCACAGATCACCGTTAGTACAAATTATAATATAATGGATCTCTTTATTTGAAAAGGGCAGTGAGGTTTACCAGTGGCCGGCGCAGTGTTGTAACTGGATCCCCAATTCAATTCCAGGTGGGAGTCCCCTTTCTGTAGGGTTTATCCAAAGATTCCAGCTTTCTCATAGTTTTCTTGCCAAAACTAAATTGCCTGATTTTAAATAAAAGTCTCCTAGAATGCATTTGCCTGTCAGAGTAGATGTTTATCAGAGAAAGGGGAATCCTAGGAGCGTACTAGACATTCTGATTGGGAAAATGAAATGACCAACATCTACAAAAACATTTTACTCGCTGTATAATTTACAAAAATTAAAAACAGCACCACCACCCCACCTCCTTTTAACCAATTCAGGGTCGCTGGAAGCCCAATGCCTGTCCTGGTAGAATTGGACTCGGGCACCTTCCTGGGATGTTCCCTGCCCGATCCAATTCATACATGAACATTAGTCAAATTCAGCCCAGTAAACTTGCTACACCTACTCACCGGACTTCTAGAAAGTAACGTCAATCTGTGTTTCGACCACACTACTTGGTCATTTATTCAGCAAGTGTGTGGGTTTATTTTTCTCTGTATGAAGAAAAAAAACCTTTCTGGCATTTATGTGAAAGTTACTGTTGTGAAGTTTCCACTGGTGTCTCGGTGTTCTTGTTTTGTTCCACTGCCTTAAATTATTTTATAATATTAAACACTCAAATGATGTTACCTCTTCATCTCTGCTTGCTTAAACTAAAAAAGGTTCAACTCCTTCAATCTTTCCTAATAGGTTGCAGTCCATTAATCAGTTAAGTTACACTTTTTTTTTGGACTTTTTCTAGAACTGCTATGCATTTTTTCCAACATGATGGCCAAAACTGCACGCAGTACTCCACGTTAGGCCTCACCATTGCATTACTATAGGCTCCTGCTGCCAGGGCTGTGGAGTCGGAGTCAATTTTGAGTGCCTGGTGTCGGGAAAAACGTACCGATTCCAACTCCTAAAAAATTTAAACTGTAATGGGAAAAAAAAAATACAGCAAGTCCAAATGTTCCATTACACAAACAATAGTCATTAGAACATTAGAACACTCTGGACGAGAACAGGCCATTCAGCCCAACAAAGCTCGCCAGTCCTGTCCACTTATTTCCTCCAAGAAAACGTCAAGTCGAGTTTTGAACGTCCCTAACGTCTTACTGTTTACCACACTACTTGGTCGCTTATTCCAGTTGTCTATCCTTCTTTGTGTAAAGGTGGCACACTGGTAGTGCTGCTGCTTTGCAATAAGGAGACTGTGGTAGATTGTGGGTTCGCTTCCCGGTTCCTCCCTGTGTGGATAGTGCTTTGAGTACTGAGAAAAGCGCTATATAAATGTAATGAACTATTTTTTTTATTATTATTATTATTAAAGAAAAACTTCTTAATGTGTGTGCGAAATTTACCCTTAAGTTTCCAACTGTGTCGCCGTGTTCTTGATTTTAAAATAACAGTCTCGATCCACTGTACTAATTCCCTTCATAATTTTAATCACTTCCATCATGTCTTCTCTTCATCTTCTTTTGTTTAAACTGTAAAGGCTCAGCTCTTCTAATCTTTCCTCATAACTCATCCCCTGTAGCCCCATAATCAGCCCAGTCGCTCTTCTCTGGACCCTTTTCTTGTGCTGTTATGTCCTTTTTGTAGCCTGGAGACCAAAACTGCACACAGGACTCCAGATGAGGCCTCACCAGTGTGTTATAAAGACTTGAGAAGAACCTACTGTGACTTGTACTCCACACCTCAAGGCGCTATATAACCTGACATTCTGTTAGCCTTCTTAATGGCTTCTGAACACGGTCGGGAAGTCGATAGCTTAGAGTCCACTGTGACTCCTAAATCCTTCTCATAAGGTGGACTCTCGATTTTCCGACCGCCCACTGTGTATTCAAACCTCACATTTTTACTTGCTATGTGTAATTCTTTACATTTACTGACATTAAATTTCATTTGCCCAAGCCTGTCTGCTATCCAAGTCCTTCTGTGATTATATAACGGATTCCAAAATATCTACTAATCCACCTATCTTGGTATCCTCTGCAAATTTAACCAGCTTGTTCCTTATATTTCTATCTAAATCATTTATGGATATTAAAAACAGCAGCGGCCCTAGCAGTGCCCCCTGCTGGTCACCACTCTTAACATCGGCCAGTTCTGATGAGGTTTCTCACACCACCATCACCCTCTGCTTCCTGTGTCTGAGCCAATTCTGTACCCATCTAAAAACACCACCCTGAACTGCCACTTCTTTTAAATTGATGCCCAGCCTCTCATGTGGCACCTTATCAAATGCTTTCTGAAAGTCCAGCTAAATAATATCATAAGCTCCACTTTGATCGTATCCTTTTGTCGCCTCCTCACAGCATGTTAGTAAAACACGACCTAATTAAGTCATAATTAAGTTCTTCTCTGATGTAAGAATTAAGCCGAGTGCATAGTTGGGTTACTACTAGTGCGAAGTTCAGCTGAGCTATTATACAACCTGACGTTCACATATTGTCATTTGGATTTGGGTACATTACAAAAAGTGTTTTCATTTTATTTCAGATATAATGTGTTTAACCAAGTTCATGTGAGTGTAAACAAGTGTAATGATGTAGGTGGAGGTGTGTGCTGTGGCCTGATGTGTGTTCAGGGGTTCTTGTCTTTTGTTTCAACTGGACAATACGGTAGAGAGAGTCAGCTTCCTATTCAGTAGTTCTGTGGTTAAGTGACGTGTATGTTGCCTTCCTTCAATCAACATGGAAAATACATTAGAATATTAAATACAGAGTAGTCGTATTCAGAGAGTCGGAGTCAGAAGAACCGGAAACTAAGGAGTCAGAGTCGAAGGATTTATCTACCGACTCCACGCACGGCCCTGCAGGCTGCTGCCCTGCCATCCTCCCCTGAAAAATTAGATTAAAGAAAATGGACGGATAGTACATTATTAACAGTAACGTAAAGAGAACGCCCCTTGACTTGTATTCTACACATTGTGTAAAAAACTTCATTGTACCCAATATCCTATTAGTCTTCTTAATGATTTCTCACTGCTGTCTGGATGTGGACTGTAAAACATCCAGTACGACTCCTAGGTCCTTCTCATCAGGCATACATTCAAGTTTCAAACCCACCATTCTGTATTCAAATCCAACATTTTGACTTCACTTTTATTTACACCAAAGGCCAGGACGCGTTAGACCACATTTCCAGCGATTTTCTGGAGTAGACTTCAATTACGTAATCTTAGAAAAATGGAGGCAGCAAGTGGCGCGCTTCCGTTTAGTCTGACATACCCTGCAACTCACTCTAACTAGTCTGCGACTCGCTCCTATAAAATCAAATATGTTCGATTTTGCCTTTAGTCACAGGAGCGGACTATGTATGCATTAGGGCTAACAACGAATAAACACTCGCCCAGAAGCACAATGCATACAATGCAGCAATAACGAATAAGGAACACATTTGTTTCGGACCTCACAAACAGAACGTAAGCTCGTCTGATGTCTCGTGTTTTAAATAAGGCCGAGACTGTAGCTGAACTCGCCGTACCTGTTAACCCTTCATACAGTGCTGGCTCTGTCTGGCAGCACGCTATTGGCTGTCAGAAAAAGGGGCGGGTACAACTGTACACAGTTGCTAAATTTACAATTATATCTCGCCTGAAGAAGGGCCCCGAGTTGCCTCTAATGCGTGCATATTGTAATCTTTTTAGTTAGCCAATAAATGGGGTCATTTTGCTGGACTTCTCGCTACATTCATAACGGCTAACACAGTACAACACCCTAATACTATAAATTTACAATCAGAAATAGTGGACTGTCTGCAAGTCTGATGTACCCTAGGACTACAACTCGCATAATGTGGCATCAGCTTAAATAGGATCTGCCACAAACTCAGGCTTGCAATCTTCCATGGTTACTCTGTAATGAAGCTGAACAAAACTATCGTAGCAATCGCAAAAGATACAAACTAACCACTGTAATGATTCCAGATTATCATTCATTCCACCTAGTGTGGCATCATCTGCAAACTCACCCCAGATCAAGTTAAACTAGAATAGCCAATCAGCTTGAGTGACACATCTTTCTGCATTTCCCCAAACCATTGTTCAGTAGCACTGGGTTGTCCCATGTGATGTATGCAGCCCTGTGTCCCGTGAACTGGGCCAGTTCTACAGGGAAGATCACAGGATTCAAACCAAGAGGCAGCATCTCTAAACACTGCACCACTTTGCCATCAGCTCTACAACAGAAATAGCTTGGAGCATTCCGGGGTTAATTACTGTTTAGATATTTATGATCCGACTCCCTAAAATCCACAACTGAAATGCCAATCAAGAAAATGGATGAACGCGTTGCAAGTAAATGTACATAAGACGTCCCAAGCGTATCACGATGTGTCCTGATTTAAACGCTACGTCAACAAATCTGGAGATGTCTTTTATTATTATTATTATTATTTTTTTTTTTGGAAAGTTGCACCCGATCCCATTTGAGGTTATTCTTTGCGACTCTGACCCCCTAAAGTCCAGACAGCGTGTCACGCCCCTTGTTATGAAGCCCAGACGGTGTATTCCAAACAGGTACATTCACTGCTGCCCTCGTCACTTCTTGGCAGCTTGTGGGACGCCAAATCACACAGCGCCGGGGTCGCCGTTCACATTTACTAGTCCAAATACGGCATTCCAAAAGAGCTACCACCAACGGAGCCCTGCTGCACAAATAGGCTTCTGTTTTGTTTTCCAGGATCGCAGTCTTTACTTCTTCTAACTTGACATTTGCCAACTTTCTTTTTTTTTTTTAAATGTATCTATAAAATATGTGCAATGGCTTCGGGGGCAAACACATAAAAACTACACGATCACAATCTCAGCCCGTTCACGTATTATTATTGCTCATATTAAACAAGCCAAAACCGCTCATCAGGACGAAACCGTCCACTCCCTGTAACAAAACGAGCCATTTCCTAAAATATCAAAATAAGGCTTGCTCGCCAACCTTAGGCGGAAAAGAAGAAAACGGCTTACCCGCGGTAATTCTACTCTTCCATCCAGGCGACACGCCACCACTGGTCTGCGTTGCAGTATTTTCTTCAAACGCAAACTTTACGTGGTCCCTAGGAGTCCAGGCCCCTCTCTCTCTCTCTCGCTCTCTCTCACTCGCTCTCTCTGGCTGGCTGGCTGTTTTTTTTTTTTTTTTTTTTGCAGGAAGTAATTGCAACTCACATGGACTGCATTTGAACTGCAGTGCCCCCCTCCTTTCCCCTTGACATCATAGCATCGTGGCATTTAAAGGGACAGACGCCCGCACCCGGCTATTGTCAGGATAAGGGGGAAAAGGGCGGGAGAAGAACGGGCACGAGCAGACGTGGGTGGGTGGGTGACCGAGTGTGTGAGAGATAAAGAGAGAGAGAAGGGGTAAGGAAGTGAAGCGGGCGCGAAATGCCCAAGAGGGGGCGAGCCCTCCTGTCGCGCCGTGCCATGGGCAAGCGTAAGGTCGGCAACTTAGGCTCTGCTTCAATGTTTTAAATTATTATTATTATTTGCGTGGCGTTGTGGATATGCGGTTATAATTTCAATTCCCGGTATTCACACTGTAACCATGAGCACCTGCCAGTGTTCTAATTGAAAAAAAGAATGCAGTAGTATCTCAAATGTTGTCTTTGGGTAAAAGCGTGTGCTTGGTGTGTGTGTGTGTGTGTGTGTGCCCTGCGGTGGGCTGGCGCCCTACCCGGGGATTTGTTCCTGCCTTGCGCCCTGTGTTGGCTGGGATTGGCTCCAGCAGACCCCGTGACCCTGTAGTTAGGATATAGCGGGTTGAATGATGGATGGATGGATAATAGTAATATCAGTGCCTCTTTCTGAATTCAGCCGAGTGGAGTATGAGTTAATACAGGCTTAGCTATAAATGCACTATCCAAAATGCACTAACAAATCTATATTTATTTTTTATAACAGATAGATAGATAGATAGATAGATAGATAGATAGATAGATAGATAGATAGATAGATAGATTGATTTATTTTTTTTATATACATATGTGTGACTATGAGCAAGTCACATCTGGTAGTGTCCCATTTGGAAAAATGTAATCAATTGCATCTCAAATGTTGTACATCAAACTGGCTAAAGTTATCATCCAAAAACTGAATAATAATAATAATAATAATAATAGCAGTGCTGGCTCTTAGATACAACTGTGTGGAGCTTGAGTTAATATCCTTAGCTATAAATGCACTTAAATTTTTTTTTTTACATAGATAGATAGATAGATAGATAGATAGATAGATAGATAGATAGATAGATAGATAGATAGATAGATAGATAGATAGATAGATAGATGTGAAAGGCACTAAATATATATTAGAGGTAGAGATCTAGACAAGATATAGAAAATGCACTATATAATGTAGAGATATATAGGTAGTAAATGCACCATATGAGACAGGGGTATATAGCAAAAGCTGCTTATGAGGTATACAGAGAAGGTAGACAAGGCAATATAACAGATAGATAGAAAATAAGATAAAAATAAGTAATAATAATAATAATAATATACTTAATCAGTCATCCGGGAAGGGTTCAGATTAGAGCCGCTGCTCCTCTGCATCGAGAGGAGTCAGATGAGGTGGTTCGGGCATCTGATCAGGATGCCTCCTGGACGCCTCCCTGGCGAGGTGTTCCGGGTACGTCCAACTGGGAGGAGGCCCTGGGGAAGACCCAGGACACGCTGGAGGGACTATGTCTCCTGGCTGGCCTGGGAACGCCTCGGGATTCCCCCAAAAGAGCTGGAAGAAGTGGCCGGGGAGAGGGAAGTCTGGGCATCTCTGTTCAAGTTGCTGCCCCTGCAACCCAACCTCAGATAAGCAGAAGAGGATGGATGGATGGATGGATAATAATAATATAAATAAAATTAATAGCAGTGCTGCTTCCTAGATCCAACTGTGTGGAGTTTGAATTAATATCTTTAGCAATAGATTCACTAACAAATGCATTTGTTTTTTCTTTTAGATAGATAGATAGATAGATAGATAGATAGATAGATAGATAGATAGATAGATAGATAGATAGATAGATAGAAGTGAAAGGAACTATATGATAGATAGATAGATAGATAGATAGATAGATAGATAGATAGATAGATAGATAGATAGATAGATAGATAGACCAACAACAAATGCAGTATGTTACTAAAAAAAGTCCAATAAAGGTTTGTTTTTTTCCTTGAAATATTTTAAGGACGCAGTGATTTTATCAATTTAATACATCCTGCCTATTCTTTCTTGTGCTCCACCTACCCTTAAAACACAGGAGCATTCTGGGTAATTTAATCATATATTAGTTTACTGTTTCAAATTTAGCCCGAGAGAGGTCTCTTCAACTTGTATATAATTCTTTCATATGTCTGATAACTGATTCTGTTGGCAAAACAGCTCCTCTAACAGATATTTACATAACTATAAAGTCGCACAGACATGTCCGTATTTTATGCTTGAATGTACCACCTTGACCTGAGAAAACGTCACACATCACACACACAACCATGACAAAATATTTAGTAAACAAAAATGTCCTTTTGATGAAGTAAATCAAAAATACTCCATCTTTTCAATAATCCATTTCCTAAACCTAGGAACAATCTCTGGACAGGGTGGCAGTCAATCGCAAGGTGGTCACGCACACACATTAAAGGCCAAACCTGCGCAGTTTTTAAAACAGCTGACCCAATCCCAGAGCACTTAAATATTAAAACTTGCATACATTTTTCTACTGATTTAACAATAAGAAAACGTTAATTTTGCCAAAAGTACAATAAGCAGAAAAAACGTTTTCTGTCATTTCAAAATCATTAACAGATCTTGTATATTTTTTCATACATTTGAAATGTGAAACACTGAAATTTAGATTATATTGTAACTGTGTATTATGAACAATTTATGATATATAGCAAAATACCCGCGCTTCGCAGCGGAGAAGTAGTGTGTTAAAGAAGTAATGAAAAAGAAAAGGAAACATTTTGAAAATAACGTAACATGATTGTCAATGTAATTGTTTTGTCACTGTTGTGAGTGTTTCTGTCATATATATATATATACACACACACATAAACATATATATATATACATACACATATACACATACATCCACATATATATATACATATCTACATATACACACATACATATACATACAGACACATATATACACACAAATACATATATATATACATACACACACATATATAAACATATATATACACACACATATATACAGTCTTTGGGGTGCGAGCAACTGTTGCTGGGGGTGCCAGAATCCATCAAGGAAGAAAAAAGAAAAACATTATTTGTATAAAATCTTAATTTATTTATCCATTCCTAAATAATTAAATGGGCAGGCTATTTCGTATCAGTGCAATACGCTGTTTGTTAAAACGGATGACTCCGCTTACGTAAGTCTGCGGGATATTATGAACTATCGTATCTGTTCAAGTTCTATTTAAACTTTAAATAGAAGGAATTTTTATTTAGTCGACAGAATATTATTCCGGAAAAAAACAACTCAAACCTTAAATAACTTATAATATTTTGCTCTCCATAAAAATATATCCTGTCTAAATTATACAAGTTAGAAATAAAGTAAACGTTAAAAAAACAAACATTCAAATTTCTTTTTACTCTTATGTAATTTTATATAAAAATAAACTTAAATTTTAAATATCCCAAAAGATTTTGCTCTCCATAAAAATATATCCTGTCAAAATTATACAAATTCAAATATGAACATGGTGCATAACAAAACCTGGAAATATAAATAAAATGTGTTCTTTTCAGCAATAACAAATCAAATCATTCAGTTGTCTTTGCTCTTATGTCATTTTATCAGAGCTGGACGCCTGGCATCTTTTTTTGGCAACAAGTTCGTTTATGTTTGGTGTGAGGTTCTGTGTTGTGGAGATTCTCAGGATGGACTGCAGGTGCTCATCAGTGAGGCGACTCCTGTGTGCTGTTTTGTTAGTCTTCATGACTGAGAAGAGCTTCTCACACAGATATGTGCTACCAAACATGCACAAGGTTCGAGCCGCATGTAGACGGAGCTGGAGCATTTGGGGAATGGAGTGAATAAACTGTGCGGCCTGCAGTATCGACTTTGCCTTCAGTGTGCCATTACACTGCAGCTCAATCACCTCCATCTGAATCTGCACAGGTGCAGTTTCCACATCGACGGCAAATGGGTTGCAAACAACTCAAAATTCTTTTTGTTCTTCAAAGTCACCAAAGCGCCGTGCAACTCAGTGCGCAGTGCGCCAGTTTATCAGCAAAGTGCGATTTGGGAACACCGTGTGCCGACTTGGTTCAACATTACTTGGCAACAGGGAAAGTGGGGCAAGTTGCACTGGTGCATTTGTGTCTCCCATAAAAGTAGCTTCACTTGAAATCACTTTGTGATTTTGCACGGTAAAAACGTCTGCTGAAGTGTCAGATTCTTCTTTAACTCTTCTGCTTTCTGTATCTTGTGCATTGCATTCAGGTCTTTCAGGTTATCTTGATGTTTTGTCTCATAGTGCCGCCTTAGATTAAATTCTGTAATTACAGCCACATTAGCTCCACAAATGAGACACACGGGTTTACCGCAATGTCAGTAAACATATACTCAGCCTCCCATCGGTTTTAAAGGCTCTATGTTCAGAATCACCTTTTCTTTGGCATCGTGGGCTAGCTTCGCAATAACTTGCAGCATCATAAGCTAGACTTGATTAACGGTAAGTGTTCGCAAGGCAGCTGAAGCGCTGCATTATGGGATCTGTAGTTTATTGTGTTACCAGCGCTTCATATCCCCGGCCATTAATAACAATAATACAGTATATAAAATGATCTCGGGCGGATATAATTACACTGGCCGGATGTGGCCTGGGCCTTGAGTTTGACACATATGGACTAAATAGAACTTGAAAAGATATATTTTTTCAAATGTGATCGCGCAATTCAGATCGAGTTGACGCGCACTACAGTACATCGAGCCGCGTGCTATTGTGGTTTTGCCTGTGTGCCTCAATAAGTTACCTCCCCTCGCTCTTACTTTTTTACCATTCATCTAATGAATACACTGAGTATGGCTTTACCAAAACAATCATTGATCGCTAATAAAGTATCCATTATTCATAAAGCTTCAATTGGTGATCTGTCTTTCTGCGTAACCGCATATTTTTCATATGCCTCAAACCAAGGGGATGCGAGGCTAAAATGAATCGAGAAGCGCGCGCATACTTAGTGCATCCTCTCGAATCGAACCTCGAGTCAGCGCTAGAGGCGAATCCTTGCCACGGCGTGTGGTTTGTCTATTTGAGCGTAGCAGTGTAATTCGGTTTTTGTTCAGCACTCTTTGGAACTGTTGCTTTTTGTCTGCGCACTGCGTCAGTTCACGTGAGCCGCTGAATATGCTTTTTTTATATGTCACTCGCTCGCTTCTAATTGTTTCGCTGCCTTCTTAATTATATAATGCATGTTTTCTTCAGCGCTTTTTGTAGCTCTTCCTGGTTTTCTACGCAATGCGTGATTACGTGAGAGGTGTGATGATGTCACATGAAACTCCGCCCCCCACGGCTTTCGAGCTCAACTCCATTACAGTAAATGGAGAAAAATAGCTTCTAGTTATGACCATTATGCGTAGAATTTTGAAATGAAACCTGCCCAACTTTTGTAAGTAAGCTGTAAGGAATGAGCCTGCCAAATTTCAGCCTTCTACCTACACGGGAAGTTGGAGAATTAGTGATGAGTCAGTGAGGGAGTGAGTCAGTGAGGGCTTTGCCTTTTATTAGTATAGATGATTTGAGATGTGATATAAATATGTACCAGTATGGTTGTGACTTATTTTTTATGGTTCATCTGGCCTCCCCAAGCCTAAATGTCAACCTCCCCCTAGCTAACAAGGTACAGTTACACATATATAATGAATGATCTGTAAGTAGACTAATAAAGAGCAGGTATTACTAAGTGTAAAGTGATTAGAACTGCCACACTTTAACAGTACAGGATGTCAGTTATTGTACCATCTCAGTACTATTCAGCACATAGGGAACAAGACCACCTTGGCTGTGAGGTGGCTCATTATGGAGTCTGATGGCTAAGGGTAGAAACAGCCTCACATGGCTCTCCCTGAAGCAACACAGTCGTCTCAGTCTGTTACTGAATGTGCTCCTCTGTTCAACCAAAACCTCCTACGCGGTGAGAGCCACTGTCCAGGACCTCTGTTCTATCACTTTCTCCAGTAAGTCCAGCCTGACTCCCGAGATTAAACCAGCCTTTTTAATCAGTTTGTTTACTCTGTTGGCATTACTTACACTAATAACTATTTCCCCAGCACACTACTGCATACTGTAGAAAAAATATACTGGCCACCACAGACTGGTCAAAAACATGTTAGAGTGGCCTGCATACACCAACAAAAAAAAAAAACCTTAACCCCTTCAGGAAAGCTAGGCAACTTGGAAATTTATTCTATACAGCAGGGGTCTCCAACCTTTATTCACCTGAAAATGGCCGAGAGCTCCTCGTGTTTTCTAACGTTTATTCTCATTGCATATTCCAAGCTGAATACGCTTGTTTTGACTGAACATTTACAAAATGTTGGTGTCCACAACTCACATTTTGCATTAAAACATCACAAAGAATATCGAGTTGACCTGCAAGTGCATTTTGTACGTCTGAATGCATCTCCCACTATTGCATCAAAACACGAATGCTGTCAAAACAAAACAACGCAATTCCAAATCCACAGATCTGACTTCTTCATTTGTCATTTTGTCATATGTCACTGTGTCACTTTATTCACAGGTCCAGTTGTATGTGTGATGTCTTTTTTAGTTAGTCAGAGTACTGGCACTGAGGTGTATGGTGGAGTGGAGACCCTCAGGTTCACTCATTTAAGTGTTCATCTGGACTTTGATTTGATGACATTCATGTCAGACTCACAGAGGTATGGAGACCCAAACAAAGCAGACATTTTCAGAGCTGCTTGGTGAAGATTCTTCTAGTTAGCTGGCTCTATTAAGCTCCCGAAATGCTGTCGAGACTTTAACTGCACATTAGTTTGAAGGTTAACTAATATAAAGGGTGTCCCAAAATTCACGCAAGATTTGAATTTGGCGCCATTTGTGCGGTAAAGTGTTGCCAATGAAAAAAAAAGACAGCGTGATAGCCCACAGTTCAGGGTTATTAAAAATGGAGAGCTACACGAAAGAACAACGCGTTTTCATTGTTGAGCAATATTTTAAAAATAATGAAGGTTTGGCAGCTACTTTTCGCAATTTTCGTACAAAATATGGTCAGAATAGTGATTTAACTTCATCAGCTGTACAGAGATTAATTAAAAAATTCAGATCATGCAATTTAACCCCGTTGGGCTTTTTTTAGGGGGGGGGGGTTTGAAGTCTAAGGTTTATGCCATCAAGCCCACGACCACCCACGCCTTGAAGGAGGAAATTGAGCCACATTTATGCAAAACGGTCATGGAAAATTTCAACAAAAGATTGCGTATGTGCAAAGCCATGGAGGCCATTTACCCGATATGCTATTCCATACATAACCCAATACTGTATACTTTATGAATCAATTAAAAATTTACAATTTTTTATTCACATTTTTTAATTAAAAACCTATGTTCTCTATCAAAATTACTTCTTGCGTGAATTTTGGGACACCCTATATAATATATAAAATCCAATGTCTGTCTGTTTTTCTGTCCGCTTTTCACGAGTTAACTACTTAACGGATTTAGATCGGGTTTTTTTCTATAATGTGCTTGAACATTCTGGTTGATTTTATGACTTTGTTCGCTTGCCGTGCCGATGTATTTGCACAAATCCGAGATCTACGCAGCCGGCCGAAGGGAGGGTCCTTCCTCACTCACTCGCCAGCTTCAGGGTGTGTTCCTTAACTCCGCTTAGCTAGCAAACGAGAGAACAATTGAATTCAGCTTTGTTTGATATTTAAAGTCAAGTGTTACTTAGGTCTTGATGAGTTTGAGTCCGGATATTCTCTTAAGTGTATGCCACATTGAAAAGAGAGATTGCAATTCAGATCGTGGATCGTGATTTTGTGTTAAAAGGATCGTGATATGATTTTTTGGAAAGATCGCCCACCCCTAATTTGACTAATCAAGTTTTCAAATTGATGTAGGATTCATTAACCCTTTGACGAGCTACTGGTAGCTCGTGAACGACGTGCTGGAGACCCCTGCTATACAGCCTCTGTGTTGGGACGCCACTAAGCCTGTCATTCAGATGCACCCTGAGGTATTTATATGCATCCTCATAACCTCCATATCTTTACCATTATTGAGAACCGGGGACAGAGTAGGCCTGACCTTTCTGAAGTCAATGATTACCTTCTTTGTTTTACTGATGTTGAGGTCCAGGGAGTTCCGTTTGCACCATATAGTAAAAATAGTAGTTTCTCTTGGACAGAAAAACATTTGAAAACTCTAAAATATCAGATTTCTTGGTCATAAGTTTTGGATTTCAAATAAAGTTTGAGAAGTACATTTAAGAATTTTGCACGCATCGTGCACAACATTTATCCTTGTAAATATAATTTAGTTACATCAAGTCAATTCAAGTCAAGTTGGGGAGCATGCACTGGTGCAGCGCGTTGCCGCACCCGCTACATGGTAAAACAACTCGGGATCCCGGTTGGCAACCCCCCAGGCAGACACGTGGTCCTGTCCTAACCTCCGGAAATTACCCTCCATCTGCCGCAGCCAGGCTTTATGTGGGCGACCCCTTGGCCTGGTCCAGCCACTTGGGTTCCCAACAATGAGGATCTTACGAGCCGGATCACCCTCAGGGGGAAATGCGCCACATGGCCTTAGTGCTGTAACTGACGCTCCCTCACAATGCAGGTCATTTGTCACATTCGGGACTCCATGAGCAACACAAAGTCAAACCAAAGGTCCTCAAGGATTTCCCAGAGAGTCAGAATACCAAAGGGGTCCAGTCTTCGTCTCAGGTCAGTGGATAGCGTCCATGTCTCGCAACCATATAGCAAGACAGGAAGCACCAGGACTCTAAAGACTTGGACCTTCGTCCTTTTGAATAGATATTGGGAATGCCACACGTCTCTTTCCAGTGACCTCATGACCCCCTCATGCTCTCCCAATCCATCTACTGACTTCACAGGAAGAGTCACCAGAGACATGAATGTCACTGCCAAGGTAAGTAAATCTCTCAATGAGGTCAACACTCTCTCCGCAGGCAGACACACTGTTGATGGCCGTGCCCAAGAGGTCATTAAAGGCCTGGATCTTGGTTTTTATCAGGACACTCACAAGCCCAGACCCTCTGACTCCTCACTCAGTCTCTTAAGAGCTCCAGTCAGAGCCTCCATTGACTCCATGAAGATCACAGCATCGTCAGCAAAGTCAAGATCAGTGACTCTCTCTTCACCAACAGATGTCCCAAGCACACCAAATAACTAAAGCAAAGCACACCACAACTCTTCTCCACCACTCATCCCGTCAAGCGTTGTCCTCCTCATCCCGACTCAGCCTTCTGAGGTGTGGCCACTGGTTCCTTTTATTAAGCGCCCGGAAGTGCTCCAGGTGCTTGATTGCTGAGTCCTGGCTGCACTTCCAGGTGTGGTGAAAATACTGCCCACAAGGGCCCAGCAGTTCCTGCTGCAGCACCCCCTGGCAGCGCCTGCGCAACCCAACAGGGCTGCACCAAACTCCAACTCCCATGAAGCCCTGCGGGAGTCCGTGACACAGCGGCAACCCAGGGAGGCTGCCATCTAGTATCCAGGGGGAGGTATTGGGTCTCCCATGCTTGATCCCCTGAACATATGCTGAAGGGGCGTCCCGGCTGGGCAGGGGCCCTGGCCATCCACCACACCAGTCAGATGCTCAAAACATGCAAAACACTTGTATTCTATGCTAAAATATTGATGAATGCTTGAAAAATCACCATAAATTTCTCTTTTTTTTCTATGGACATTTTTCACATCATTTCATTTTTTATAGCATTGATCAACATTGGGTTATATCATATTATATACCCATCAACTCTTCCCTCCTGCTTGGATGAGATTGAGGCTTGGATGTCCAAGAACTTCCTTAGGATGAACAGCACCAAAACTAATTGGTACCCCCCATCAACTCCGTTCCTCCATAAATTGTATTTCCTTAACTGGCCATGCCATTACTTTCTCTGCTTCTGTTACTAACTTTGGTGTCAAGTTAGACTCCCAGCTGTCATTTGATGCACATCTCCATCACCACTGTAAAATTGCATTCCTTCATCTTCAAAACATAGCCAAACTCCGTCCCTACCTCTCTCTTTGTGAAGCTGAAAAGCAGGTTCATGCCTTTGTCTCATCCAGGCTGGACTATTTTAATGCACTTCTCATTGGGATCCCCAGCAGAGCCTTCAAAAGCTCCAATAAATGCAAAATAGTGCTGCAAGGATCCTGATGAGGGTGCGGAAATATGAACACATTTCACCAATCCTTTGGTCACTTCATTCACCTCCGTATTGAATACAAACTGTGTTTGCTCACCCGCCAGTGTATCCATGGAAATGCTCAACAATACCTTAAGGAACTTCTTATATTACAATCCACTACAAGAAACCTTTTTGAAAATACCCGCTGCCTTCGCCTCCCAAACTTCATACAATGGGTGGCCGAGCCTTTGCAGTTGCTGTTCCACGGCTCTGGAATGGCCTACCAGACAGCCTGAGAACACAGCAGATTGTGGGCTGTTTTAAAAAACAGTTCAAGACTTTTCAATTTAGGAAAGCATATTAACAAGATTGCCTCTAATTATTGTTTTACCTTTTTATCTCGTTGTGTCTTTGTTTAAATTTTTTTACGTAGCACTTTGAGGTTTACTACAAATGTAGAGTGCCTTATAAATCCATCTATCCATTACCCAACCCGCTACATCCCAACCACAGAGTCACGCTGGCACCAATCGCAGCCAACACAAGGCGCAAGGCAGGAAACAAACCCTGGGCAGGGCACACACAAACACACACCCACACACCAAGCACAATTTAGGATTGCCAATGCACCTAACCTGCATGTCTTTGGACTGTGGGGGGAAACGGAGACCCGGGTTCGCTTCCCGGGTCCTCCCTGCGTGGAGTTTGCATGTTCTCCCCGTGTCTGCGTGGGTTTCCTCCCACAGTCCAAAGACATGCAGGTCAGGTGCATTGGTGGTCCTAAATTGTCCCTAGTATGTGCTTGGTGTGTTGGGGTGTGTGTGTGTGTATGTGTGTGCCCTGCGGTGGGCTGGCACCCTGCCCAGGGATTTGCTCCTGACTTGTGCCCTGTGTTGGCTGGGATTGACCCCCGTGACCCTGTAGTTAGGATATTGTGGGTTGGGAAATGACTGAGGGTGGCATGGTGACGCAGTGGGTAGCACTGCTGCCTCGCAGTTAGGAGACCTGGGTTCGCTTCGTCCTCCCTGTGTGGAATTTGCTTGTTCTCCCCGTGTCTGCGTGGGTTTCCTCCCACAGTCCAAAGACATGCAGGTTAGGTGCATTGGTGATTCTAAATTGTCCCTAGTGTGTGTGGGTGTTTGTGTGTGTGCCCTGCAGTGGGCTGGCACCCTGCCTGGTGTTTGTTTCCTGCCTTGTGCCCTGTGTTGACTGGAATTGGCTCCAGCAGACCCCCATGACCCTGTAGTTAGGATATAGCAGGTTGGTTGGATGGATGGATTATTATTATATTGTAAAGTTAATTTTCTTTCTGCATGAAAGCATAAGATTAAAAACTTTTCTAGGTCATTACTACAAACTAAATGGGGTAAGTAACATAAAAAATGTATATTTTTTGGGGAGTACTCCATTAAACCTCACTGAAACTAGAAAAGTGTTTATACTGTTAATGTTAATAATAACCTATTTAACCTCTCCTGATTGTCTATTTTGTTTTTTGTTATTACTTATTCATATTTTAATTGCTGCAACCTTGTTATAATTGAATTATTGTCTCGTTTTTCATACTGGTTGTTTCTTACCTTTTTATTATAAACTAGCCATCCCCTGCGGCTCCACCCGCGTAGCAGTGAAACAGGACAGTGAGAAGTGCCCTGCCTGGCTACCCGCTCCTGATGTCACGCTTCCCCTTCCCCTCAGCCTGCAGCCTCCCTCTCTCTCTCTCGGATTAGCGCAAATATATCGCTCCTGCAAGCAAACTATGATTCTTAGCGTGTTGAGAGAAGGTGCAAAATCAAACAGAATGTTCAAGAAAATGATAGAAAAAAAAACCCGATCTAAATCCGTTAAGTAGTTCGCTCGTTTGCTAGCTAAGCAGAGGTAAGGTATACCCCGAGGCTGGCGTGTGAGTGAGGAGGGCCCCACCCTGCTGTGTGTCTCTCGGATTCGTGTAAATAAATCGGTACTGCAAGCGAACTATGATACATAGCGAAATGAGAGAAGTTGCAAGATCAACCGGAATGTCCATGCAAATTCTAGAAAAAAATCTGATATAAAGCCGTTAAGTAGTTCTCTCATGAAAAGCGGAGAGACATACAGACAGACAGACGTTGGATTTTATATATATAGAGTGTGACACTAGGGGTTGCTGTCGCTCCTCTAAACCCCACAGACAAACGTCCAGACACCAGGTAAAAGTATCACAAATAATTTTAATTTCTTCTTTCTGATATTGTGCCACAGTTGGCACCACGATCACCACCATAAACAATAAATCAATAATAATAATAACAATAATGATCCTCCTCTCCTCGCAGCAGCTCCGTCACTCTACCACCCAACTCCGGCTCAGCTTGCTGAGTTTCCCATAGTCCTTTATATAGTCCGTGACCCAGAAGTGCTCCTGTCTTTCAGTCCACGTGATCTAATGGCACTTCTGGGTCAGATGAAGACTTATATTTTTCTTCAATTCTTCCATCCCTGTGACTTGGGAGTACGTCCGGGCTACAGGGAAAATAGAAATGCCCAGCAGCGTCACCCGATGGCACCCACGGCACCCAGCAGAGCTGTGAAGTAGAACTCCATCTCCCATGATGCCCTGCGGGAATCCGGGGCAACTCCATGCTGCAGGGAGGGCTCCATCTAGCGGCCTGGATATGTTGGCCGGGATAAGCTGCCGGCCATCTCTCACAAGAGATAAAGATGTTAAAAAAAAGAAAGTGTTGCTGGTTTGGTTGATGGACGGTAGCAAAGTGAGAAATGGGACCTGTGAAGTAACAGTAATCATTTAAATAGGTTTCAGAATTGTATGTCTTTTTAACTATTAGTATTCATTTTTTAAGAAATAACTGAAGCATGATAAGGCATTCATATTTTACGATGTAGTGAAGTTCCACAAATATTATACAGGATAAGCCAAAGTGATGCTGCACATTTCTCAAGGTCATCCGTGAGGTAGAGGCAGCCGTGTGGGTTGGGGTTGGGGGGTCCTTTGATAGGCGATCCCTTGTACATTTCAGTTGGCAGCATGCCTTGGTGCGATGCGCATCGTGCTTTTGCTGCTGAAGCGTTCTTCAAAAACAACGAATCCATCATCACTACGCCACATGCTTTCCGAACGCACTTCAGCATTCCTCCTAACGGTGACGTCCCAAATCGGAAAACAATTCTTCGGTGGGTGGCTAAATGTCGACAGATGGGTACAACATTGAACAGGAAATCTCCAGGCTGTCCTCGGACTGTACGAACACCTGAAAACATCCAAACTGTAAGGGCATCAATGTTGCAGTCTCCTAGACGTTCAGCGCACTTCTGCCTTAGGTATTTCCAATATGTCCTTGATTTTGCACGAGGACCTTAATTTCCATCCATACAAAATGATGGTAGCACAGGAGCTCACTGGGAGAGCCTGGGAGTGCCGTAGAAAGTTGAGCGCCAACATTCTGCAAACCGTTCATCGAGATGCCTTCGTCATGTGAATCCACGGGGCACATTTCCATTTGAATGGTTGGAGTAAGTAAGCAAAACTTTCTCAATTGGGCTGAAACCAACGCTCATGAACTTCATCAGAGGCCCTTGCGCAGTGAGCACACGTGTTACAGTTTGGTGCGCCATTGCAGAATTTGGCATGGTAGGCCCTTACTTTTATGAGGAGGGGGAGCAACGGTCACCGTCACTTCAGAACGTTACATTGAAATGCTAGAGAATTGGAACAACAACAACAACATTTATTTATACAGTATAGCACATTTTCATACAAAAAAAGTAGCTCAAAGTGCTTTACATAATGAAGAATAGAACAAATAAAAGACATAGTAAAAAATTTAAATAAGTCAATATTAATTAACATAGAATAAGAGTAAGGTCCGATGGCCAGGGAGGACAGAAAAAAACAAAAAAAAAAAAACTCCAGACGGCTTGGAGAAAAAAATAAAATCTGCAGGGGTACCAGGCCATGAGACCGCCCCGTCCCCTCTGGACATTCTACCTCACATAAATGAAACAGTCCTCTTTGTATTTAGGGTTCTCACGGAAGGACTTGATGATGATGGTCATGCAGACTTCTGGCTTTTAGTCTATCAATGTTGGAGCATCATGATGCTTTGAGTAGGTGGTGGTGGCGCAGACCGCCACCACAAAGAAACCACAAAAAGAAACAGAAGAGAGAGTTAGGGTCAGTATGGATTTTGGAGCCACTGTGAATAGTTATTATAATGAATTGAACATACAGAGTAGCAGGATTAAAATAGCGCAGTTATGAAAAGCCATGTTAAAGTAATGTGTTTTCAGCAGTGTGTTAAACTGCTCCACTGTATCAGCCTGGCGAATTCCTATTGGCAGGCTATTCCAGATTTTAGGTGCATAACAGCAGAAGCCCGCCTGCCTCACCACTTCTTTTAAGTTTTGCTCTTGGAATTCTAAGGAGACACTCATTTGAGGATCTGAGGTTACGATTTGGAGTATAGGGTGTCAGACATTCCGATATATAAGATGGAGCGAGATTATTTAAGAGATTATTTTATTATTTGGAAGAAATGGATGCGGTGGATGTCTGGTTTCAACAGGATGGAGCAACAGTTCATACGGAGCAGAGATTCATGCAAGTTTTGCAGGAGATGTCGGTTGGCCTTCACATTCATCTGATCTCGCTCCATACGGTTTCTATCTCAAGTCGAAGATCTACACACACCGACTTCAAAACCTTGAAGCCCTCAAGGACGATATTCACCACCAAATTGTGTCTGTTCCTCTTGAAATGGCCAATTAAGCCATGCGAGTGTTCAGAAATCATCTTGAAGAGTGTATCGCTAATGATGGGCACCACTGTGCAGTGGCGTAACTGGTGGGGGGGCAAGGGGGGACAGCTGTCCCCGGGCGCAGCATCTAGGGGGCGCCAAATTGATGTTTTGAAATTTTAGAATGAAATGTTTTCCATTCTTAAATGCAATAAAAAGTAAATAAAAAATATGTGCATACTCAGTCCATTACTCCATCAGTATGAGGAATATCTTTTTCCGATGTTTTTGTCTGTTTCTGACTTTGCTTTATTGTACAGTATGGGGAAGATGTATTTCTAAATCTGAGAGATGGTCTTCAGATTTTACTGACTGTTGGAACCTCCATTGTTGTGAAAGATCTTTCAGTAAATTAAAACTTATCTTGTCCTACCTGAGATCATCCATGGCACAGGAAATATTGTCAGCCTTGGCTTTGCTGAGTGTGGAGCGGGAGGTTACCAACAGCAGACATTTTGATGAACTAATCAATAAATTTGCAGCAGCAAAGGCTAGGAAAATTTCTCGTTGAAGTTAATAATTACATTTAAAGCATTATGCATCAAACTATTTTTTTTTTTACCTTATTCTGACTTCATTTTCAGGTTATTATACAGTATTATTATATCCAATGTAATGTTTAAGTTTTTGCAATGTTCTATTTGAATAATATTTTAGAACTAGCAAAATACCCGCGCTTCGCAGCGGAGAAGTAGTGTGTTAAAGAAGTAATGAAAAAGAAAAGGAAACATTTTGAAAATAACGTAACATGATTGTCAATTAAATTATTTTGTCATTGTCATGAGTGCTGCTGTCATATATATATATACACACACACACACACATATAAACATATATATACATATACATACATATCTACATACTGTATATACATATACACATAAATATATATACACACACACATATATATATATATATACTAGCAAAATATCCGCGAGGTACTGCCTTAAAATTTTTATTAAGAAGAAAATTAAACCTTTTTAAACTGAGTGAGAATACACCACTAATTATTTGTTAAGGATCTCTTTGTATACCACATTGTGAGTTCGGCCCTCCGGTTGTAATATGATCAAGCTGTGCGCTGAGCTTACTCTGAGCATGTAACGTACAGTCGGGCCATGTGAACAGTAATCTTGTCTCAAATCTCACAGCTTGGATTGCTGCTGTCGTAATCGGTTTGAGTTTCATGGTTTGCTTCAATTACGACAGTATTTGTTGGACTTGTGTTGAAGTGACATTCGGCAGATAAATAAAACCATTTCAGGTGACTACCTGTTGAAGCTCATCGAGAGAATGCCAAGAGTGTGCAAAGGGTGGCTATTGTGAAGAAACTAGAATATAAAACATGTTTTCAGTTATTTCACCTTTTTTTGTTAAGTACATAACTCCACATGTGTTCATAGTTTTGATGCCTTCAGTGAGAATCTACTAATGTAAATGGTCATGAAAATAAAGAAAGAAACACATTGAATGAGGAGGTGTGGCCAAACTTTTGGCCTGTACTGTACACACACATATATATATATATATACATACACACACATATAAACATATATATACAGTGGTGTGAAAAACTATTGGCCCCCTTCCTGATTTCTTTTTCTTTTGCATGTTTGTCACACAAAATGTTTCTGATCATCAAACACATTTAACCATTAGTCAAATATAACACAAGTAAACACAAAATGCAGTTTTTAAATGATGGTTTTTATTATTTAGGAGAAAAAAATCCAAACCTACATGGCCCTGTGTGAAAAAGTAATTGCCCCTTGTTAAAAATCACCTAACTGTGGTGTATCACACCTGAGTTCAATTTCCGTAGCCACCCCCAGGCCTGATTACTGCCACACCTGTTTCAATCAAGAAATCACTTCAATAGGAGCTGCCTGACACAGAGAAGTAGACCAAAAGCACCTCAAAAGCTAGACATCATGCCAAGATCCAAAGAAATTCAGGAACAAATGAGAACAGAAGTAATTGAGATCTATCAGTCTGGTAAAGGTTATAAAGCCATTTCTAAAGCTTTGGGACTCCAGCGAACCACAGTGAGAGCCATTATCCACAAATGGCAAAAACATGGAACAGTGGTGAACCTTCCCAGGAGTGGCCGGCCGACCAAAATTACCCCAAGAGCGCAGAGACGACTCATCCGAGAGGTCACAAAGACCCCAGGACAACGCGTCTAAAGAACTGCAGGCCTCACTTGCCTCAATTAAGGTCAGTGTTCACGACTCCACCATAAGAAAGAGACTGGGCAAAAACGGCCTGCATGGCAGATTTCCAAGACACAAACCACTGTTAAGCAAAAAGAACATTAGGGCTCGTCTCAATTTTGCTAAGAAACATCTCAATGATTGCCAAGACTTTTGGGAAAATACCTTGTGGACTGATGAGACAAAAGTTGAACTTTTGGAAGGCAAATGTCCGTTACATCTGGCGTAAAAGGAACACAGCATTTCAGAAAAAGAACATCATACCAACAGTAAAATATGGTGGTGGTAGTGTGATGGTCTGGGGTTGTTTTGCTGCCTCAGGACCTGGAAGGCTTGCTGCGATAGATGGAACCATGAATTCTACTGTCTACCAAAAAATCCTGAAGGAGAATGTCCGGCCATCTGTTCGTCAACTCAAGCTGAAGCAATCTTGGGTGCTGCAACAGGACAATGACCCAAAACACACCAGCAAATCCACCTCTGAATGGCTGAAGAAAAACAAAATGAAGACTTTGGAGTGGCCTAGTCAAAGTCCTGACCTGAATCCAATTGAATTGCTATGGCATGACCTTAAAAAGGCGGTTCATGCTAGAAAACCCTCAAATAAAGCTGAATTACAACAATTCTGCAAAGATGAGTGGGCCAAAATTCCTCCAGAGCGCTGTAAAAGACTCATTGCAAGTTATCGCAAACACTTGATTGCAGTTATTGCTGCTAAGGGTGGCCCAACCAGTTATTAGGTTCAGGGGGCAATTACTTTTTCACACAGGGCCATGTAGGTTTGGATTTTTTCTCCCTAAATAATAAAACCATCATTTAAAAACTGCATTTTGTGTTTACTTGTGTTATATTTGACTAATGGTTAAATGTGTTTGATGATCAGAAACATTTTGTGTGACAAACATGCAAAAGAATATGAAATCAGGAAGGGGGCAAATAGTTTTTCACACCACTGTACATATACATACATACATATATACATATATACATATACATATATATCTACATATATACACACACATACATTCACATATATACATACTGTATATATATATATATATATATATACAGTATATATTCCCTTTGGTGTGCAAGCAGCTGTTGCTGGGAGTGCCAGAATCCATCGAGGATGAAAAATGAAAAGCATTATTTGTACAAAATCTTAATTTATCTATCCATTCCTAAATAATTAAATGTGCAGGCTATTTCGTATCAGTGCAATACACTGCTTGTTAAAACAGATGACTTCCGCTCTTACGTGCACTTAGTGCTGCGTGGGTATTATGAACTATCGTATCTGTTGAAGTTCCATTTAAATTTTAAATACAGCATAAGTAATTTTTATTTAGTCGACAGAAATATCTTTGGTAGGAATGTAAGTTAAATTTAGTCATCATTGCATACATTTTTCTTCACCATAGAAATTTAAAGACTAAATTCAACTTACATTCCTACCAACGATATTTCTGTCAACTAAATAGAACCTACTTATATCCAAATAGAACTTGAAAAGATATATTTTTTCGAATTTGATCGCGCATTTTAGATCGACTTGACGCGCACTACATCAAGCCTGCTTGCTATTGTGCTGTCGCCTGCCTCCCTCAATAAGTCACCGTCACTTCGCTCTTACTTTTTTACCATTCATTTAATCATGGCTAGTCGCGGAAAAATTAGAAAATGGAAGGAGGATTACACTGAGTATGGCTTTACCAAAACAATTATTGATGGCGAATAAAGTATCGATTATTCATAAAGCTTCAATTGGTGATCTGTTTTTCTGCGTTAACCTCATATTTTTTCATACTTCTTCTCAAACCAAGGGGGTGCGAAATCGGCCTCGTCAGTCAAAGAGAGTGCGAGGGTAAAATGAATCGGGAAGCGCCTATATATATGTATGTGTGTATATATATATATATATATATATATATATATATATATATATATATATATGTGTGTGTGTATATAGAGTAAATATATTGAAATAGTTTTATTGTCAAATAATGCAAAGAGTACGCAACACGTGTTTCGCCCTAATTCTGGGCTCATCAGGCGTACACACTCACTGCACTCCCTCTTGGGAATCGAACCTCGGCACTAGAGGCGAAGCCTCTTCCGTTGCGCCACGGCGTATGGTTCGTTTATTTGAGAGTATATAGATTGGAGTATACTGTTTATATATATATATATATATATATATATACTATATATATATATAGCAAAATAAACGTGCTTCGCAATGGAGAAGTAGTGTGTTAAAGAAGTTATGAAAAAGAAAAGGGAACATTTTAAAAATAACGTAACATGACTGTCAATATACAGTATTTGTTTTGTGAGTGTTACTGAGTGTTGCTGTCATCAAGGATTTGATTATCATTATTTCTTTCAATCAGGTTTGTATTTGTAGGAAGTGTTGTGTTCAAGTTACATTCCGTGTTTGTCAATCGTTGTAAAGATGACAGGTTTCATTCATCGATTCCTTTCTTACTGCATCAATAAACAGCTCGTCTTCTTCTTTATCTGAGACCTGACACACTGCATGCACGGGTTTTTTTTACACTGTCTTCCTTTAGCGGGACATTGACTTTTTCCACCGTGTGCTTTGTTTCCACAGTAGCTGCATTTATGAATATGCTTATCAGACGCTTCATATTTTTTGCTGCTTTTTCAAATGTGTAATTCGGTTTTTGTTCAGCGCTATTTGGAACTGTTGCTTTTTGTCTGCGTACTGCGTTCACAGTCAGTTCATGTGAGCTGCTCAGTGTACATGCATCAGAGGTTCTCAGCTGTGCTGGTGCCATCTTGTGCGATGTCCACGGCTTTATTTAATGTTAGCTAAGACCCGGCACTTAAAAGTTTCTCTCGCAGTTTCGCTGAGTTTGTCCCAAACACCACCCTGACCGTCACATTTTCGTCTGTATAAGCACGGCCCTTCACCCGTGAATATTTAGCGGTACAGTGGTTCTATTGGATTGCCGCTGATGGACGGCCTTATATGGGCAGGCACTGAATTACGTGTGAGGCGTGACGATGAGGGACGTAACTCCGCCTCACACGGCGACCGAGGTGCAGCTATGGCCGGTATATATGAACAGAAGTAGGTTCCAGTTATGACCGTTACGAGTAGAATTTCGAAATGAAACCTGCCTAACTTTTGTAAGGAAGCTGTAAGGAATGAGCCTGACAAATTTCAGCCTTCTACCTACACGGGAAGTTGGAGAATTAGTGATGAGTCAGTGAGTGAGTTAGTCAGTCAGTCAGTGAGTCAGTCAGTCAGTCAGTGAGGGCTTTGCCTTTGCGAACGCTGGCCCGGACACACACAGACGGACAACATATTTTCAACCCACACACTGTTTATTTACACTATTTACAACATAAAAGTCCAGTGCACACTCACAAGCCCCAGTGCCTCTTGCACCGATTTCCCCAAAGTCCAGGGCCCACAGTCTTTGTGCCTTCCTGGCCGCCTCCCGTCCTCTCTCTCCAGTTCAGTCCTGCTACCTCCCGGACGTCCACCACCGACTGGAGGGAGGCGGCCCCTTTTATGGGAACCCGGACGGGTTCCAGCTGCTTCCCGGCACTTAGCGGTAGCCACACCCTGTGTGGCGGAAGTGCCGGCTGCACACTCGGAAGCCATCCGTGTCTCCCCGGTCGTCTTTCCCCCGGCACTTCCTGGTGTGGCGGAAGTGCCGGGCTCCCGGGATAAACAGGCACTTGGGCGCCGCCTGGCGGTGGCCACGGGTCCCTACAGGGCTGGGCTTCAAAGCCCCCTACCTGAGGCCCCCTGCGTAACCAGGACGGACGCCCCCACTTGGTCTGGAGGAGGCACACGCCCTCCTCTGGTCCTCCAAGCGTCCCGGCCGGGCTCCATCCCCGGCCAAAGACCACCCGGGGTAAACCGGCATCGGGGCGCCGCCTGGCGGTGGCCACGGGCCCCTACAGGGTAGGGCTTCCATGCCCTCGACCCGTGGCTCCCAACAGAACCAGGACGGACGCCCCCTCATGGTCTGGAGGAGGCACAAGCCTTTTATTAGTATAGATAATTATATTTTTGAACTACCATTGTTGTCTTAATTATTTTACTTCGTTCTATCTTTGTAAATTTAGCGAAACCTTGAAAATATACTGTGCTTTAAAAAATTAAAATATTTAAAAATTTTAAACTATTTAAAATAAAAAATATGAATTTTTTTCTTAAAATACTATTATTTTAAATGCATTTTAAAAAATTTTCTTTCCCTTCCCCATTGCATTTTGGCAAACAGGAGGGGAAGTGGAGTCTTCAGTTGTCCCCGGGCGCTGAAAACCCCAGCTACGCCTCTGCCACCGTGAAGACATCATTTTTAAAACAGAGTGAAAAAAGAAACTCTATTTTGTATACCCTTTCTTGTGTCATAATGAAATTTATTTTTTCTTGTAGCATTTTTGCAAAATAAACCTTTGAAATGTGGCACTTCATTCTGACTCACCCTGTATTATCGTTTCTCAAAAATAAGATATTTTTAAAAATACATGTTGTACACACTTAATAAATGGAGCTTTAAAAAACCTTTAAGAAAGGATGATTTATACTAAATATCACAAGGTACAAGGTAGGAATGCTTACAGCATTTCATTGCAAGTGTCCCACAGCTATCTTATGACAGTTCTGGTACAGTAGGTTATTCTTATTAAGCATACTTACACTTTTGAACCCATTGTGCTCTGTAATACCATACAACAGTTATAAATATAGTGCAAAAATATTCAGTATGAAAACAACCCTAAAAATCAAGAGCAATACATAAAAGGAGAGAGAGACATATAGAGACAGAGAGAGACTCAGCCCAAAAGACTTAAAGCTGACAGTGCTACCCAAGGGGCTTATACAGAGTACTGAATTAAGGGTCTAAATCAGGGGTCCTCAATCACAGTCCTGGAGGGCCACAGTTGCTGCAAGTTTTTGTTCCAACCCTTTTGTTTAATTAGAAACCAATTCTTGCCAATAATTTAATTTCATGGCCTGTTAGTGGTCTAACTCTGCCATGTCAGCTCATTCTCATATCCTAGATTTGCTTCCCCTTTCTAAGGATATCATCCAAATAATTTGAAGTCTAAAATTGAAGAGTAATTCTCAGTCTTTCACTTTTTTCTCTTCACTTTCCTTCCAAGTATTTAATTAAACCAAATGGTGCATGATAAATACACACAGGGGTGTAACTGGAAACAAGCGAAATGGAGAAATGCAGGTCTCTTTTGTCATTTGCAGGTCATACAGCTGTTTAAGATTAAAATAAGCAATAAAGGTTCAAAATCTTAACAAGTGAGACAACTCAAATGAAGCAGAAGTGTCACTTGAGCAATACGTGCTTCTTATCAAGCAACTGGGTTGGAGCAAAAACCTGCAGCCACTTCGGCCCTCCAGGACCGCGATTGAGGACCCCTGGTCTAAATACTAACGTGAATGAGATATTTCAGTTTTTAATTTTTAACAAATGTATAAAACCTTTCTGAAAACATGCTTTCACTTTCTCATTATGGTTTATTAAGTGCAAACTGATGGAAAAAATGGCAAATTTATATGCCCACACAATAAAGTGTGCAGAAAATGAAGGGGTTTGTATTCTTTCTGAGCCCACTCTTTTTTTTTTTTTTGTTCTTTATTTCGCCTTATGCAATTTCTTCTATTAGGAATTTGTTAGTTTTTGCATACCCCTTGGGGTCAGAGCACAGGGTCAGCCATTGTACAGCACCCCTGGAGCAATTGAAGGTTAAGGGCTGTCCTCAAGGGCCCAGCAGAGTGGGATGCCTTTTGGTAGTGACAGGGATTTGAACCAGTAAACTTCGGGATACCAGCACAGATCCTTAGCCTCAGATCCACCACTCCGCCCTTTTTTTTTTTTTCCTATGAGTGTGTGTATGCCCAAAAAAATAAAGGGAACCCTTAATCATCCCAGTCTAACACCAAGTCAGTTGAGCTTCTGGGATATCAGTGTGTCCAGTTCACCTACTTTGGTGCAAATGAAAGTGACAACAGGTGCAGTGCAGGGGCAACAACAAGACAACCCTTAAAACACGAATGGTTTTGTAGGCGGGGACCACAGAAAATTGCTCTCTCCTTATCCTTCCTGGCTGATTCTTTTATTAGTGTCCTTATCACTACTGGTAGCATGAGGTGGTACTTACAGCCGATTCAGGATGCACAGGTAGTCCAACACAGTCTCAAGAGCGACAGGCGCTGAGCAGGCTCCTGTCAATCATGGAGAATCCACTGCATCCACTTTTTCCACATTTTGTTATGTTACAGCCTTATTCCAAAATGGATTAAATTCATTTTTCCTCAGAATTCTACACACAACACCCCATAATGACAACGTGAAAAAAGTTTACTTGAGGTTTTTACAAATTTATTAAAAATTAAAAAATTGAGAAAGCACAAATCTGGGGAAGGTTACAGAAAACTTTCTGCTGCTTTGAAGGTCCCAATGAGCACAGTGGCCTCCATCATCCGTAAGTGGAAGAAGTTCGACACCACCAGGACTCTTCCTAGAGCTGGCCGGCCATCTAAACTGAGCGATCGGGGGAGAAGGGCCTTAGTCAGGGAGGTGACCAAGAACCCGATGGTCACTCTGTCAGAGCTCCAGAGGACCTCTGTGGAAAGAGAAGAACCTTCCAGAAGGACAACCATATCTGCAGCAATCCACCAATCAGGCCTGTATGGTCGAGTGGCCAGACAGAAGCCACTCCTTAGTAAAATGCACATGTCAGCCCACCTGGAGTTTGCCAAAAGGCACCTGAAGGACTCTCAGACCATGAGAAACAAAATTCTCTGGTCTGATGAGACAAAGATTGAACTCTTTGGTGTGAATGCCAGGCGTCAAGTTTGGAGGAAACCAGGCACCGCTCATCACCAGGCCAATGCCATCCCTACAGTGAAGCCTGATGGTGGTAGCATCAGGAACTGGCAGACTAGTCAGGATAAAGGGAAAGATGACTGCAGCAATGTACAGAGACATCCTGGATGAAAACCTGCTCCAGAGTGCTCTTGACCTCAGACTGGGGCGACGGTTCATCTTTCAGCAGGACAACGACCCTAAGCACACAGCCAAGATATCAAAGGAGTGGCTTCAGGACAACTCTGTGAATGTCCTTGAGTGGCCCAGACTTGAATCTGATTGAACATCTCTGGAGAGATCTTAAAATGGCTGTGCACCGACGCTTCCCATCCAACCTGATGGAGCTTGAGAGGTGCTGCAAAGAGGAATGGGCGAAACTGGCCAAGGACAGGTGTGCCAAGCTTGTGGCATCATATTCAAAAAGACTTGAGGCTGTAATTGCTGCCAAAGGCACATCGACAAAGTATTGGGCAAAGGCTGTGAATACTTATATACATGGGATTTCTCAGTTTTTTTATTTTTAATAAATTTGCAAAAATCTCAAGTAAACTTTTTTCACGTTGTCATTATGGGGTGTTGTGTGTAGAATTCTGAGGAAAAATGAATTTAATCCATTTTGGAATAAGGCTTTAACATAACAAAATGTGGAAAAAGTGATGCGCTTTGAATACTTTACGGATACACTCTATCTATCTATCTATCTATCTATCTATCTATCTATCTATCTATCTATCTATCTATCTATCTATCTATCTATCTATTATATAGAGTGTCTTTCTTATCTATCTATCTAAGAGCATGGGGGAGATAGCAGTCCCAGCACATAAAAAGGATCCCCATAGCATGGTGTTTCTTGAGACATTGGCAGTGTTAGTTTTACACCACACATACCTCTTTGAAGTTTGGCCAGAATTCTATTTTGGTCTCATCTGACTCTGAAACCTTCTCCCACATCTTAACTGGTTGTTTCTCCTGTGTTGTAGCAAATGCCATACGTGCTTTTATGTGGACTTTCTTAAGAAATGGCTTCTTTCTTGCTCCCTTCCTACAGAGGCCTGTTTTATGGAGAGCTCTTCAAATTGTGGACCCCTGAACCTTCACACCAGTTTCAGCCAAAGATTACTTCAGACTTCGGGGAGTGACTGTGGGATTTTTAGTCACCTCCCTCACATATCAACGTCTCGCTCTGATGTTTAGTTTGGAGGGACTGCCTGTTCTAGTAAGAGTCTGGGTGCTGTGAGGAACCTTCCACTTTCTAATGATGGATCCAGCAGTGTGCAATGGGACATTCAAACTCTTTGATATTTTTATTGGTAGCCATTTCTTCCCTTGTGCATTTCAATGAGTTTGTTCCTCACATCAGCAGAGTGCTCCTTTGTCTTCATTTTTGCAGATTATCGCCTTACAAAGGGGGCTTTTTTATATCCAGAGAGATTTAAAGGACTCACAAGTAGGACCTCATTAAGTTTCATTAGGACTGTCACATGACTGTGACTTTTGCGTCATTTGTGATTCATTTGTCATTGGTGTAAACCTGGAGCTTCTAAATCACAGAAATGTAAATATGTCATGCAAACGCTAGCTTTAGATTTTTCTCCTTAATTTAAATATGTACAGAAAATGGCTTATTGTGACTTTGGCAATGTATTGTTACAGCAATAAGAGCTCACATTAAAAATACTGAATGAATCGTTTGTCATGCTGAAAATCAGGTTGAGATTCAAGGGGATTGAATACTTTTGCACGCCACTGTATCTTCATAGTACTCTCTCTCTCTCTCCCTCTCATAGCATAGAATGTGTACGTGCATGTTTGTGTGTAATATGCGTATGGAGATTATGTTCTAATATATAAAGCTGAATGTGTTTGTCTGGTATGCAAATCTACACCATTGAACCAATCTCTGCACAGGCTATGTCTCATTCCAAAAATGTTGCCCTTGGGGAACTTTATTTAGTGAGCGCGCCTGCTCTTTATTACAGAAGTGCCCCGGGACAGGTAATAATGCATAATTGCTCACCACAATGGGTTTAGTCAGTGGAAATCTGAATTAGGGAAACAATTATTTAGCAGCTGCACATGCACTTTACTCCACCCCGAAGTCGTCTCCTGTAATATTGCAGACATTACAGTCAGCATCTTTTCTCATCCAATGTCACTTTTATCTCACCTGCCCATCGTCCATTTGGGTGCCTTCTTGTTTTTTTCTTTGTTGGAAATCCACTGTAAAATGTCTGACGCTCTACAGTGCCTTCAATCTTCACTTTGGGTTATACGACTAGCCCATTTCCATGTCAAGTCAAGTCAAGTTGGGGAGCATGCACTGGTACAGCGCATTGCTGCACCCACCACACGACAAAACAGCTTGGGATCCCAGTTGGCAAAAAGGGCAAACACGTGGTCCAGTCCCAACCTCCGGGAAATGACCCTCTATTTGCCACAGCCAGGTTTTACGTGGGTGACCCCTTGGCCTGGTCCAGCCACTCAGATCCCCAAGAATGAGGATCCTGCGAGTTGGATCACCCTTGCCACATGGCCGTAGTGCCGTAACTGACGCTCCCTCACAATGCAGGTCATGTGCCTCATTCGGGACTCCATGAGCAACACAAAGTCAAACCAGCGGGACCCAAGGACTCTCTGAAGAGACACAGTACTGAAGGAGTCCAGTCTTCATTTCAGGTCACTGGATAACGTCCATGTCTCGCAATCATATAGCAAGACGATCAAAGTGGAGCTTATTACGATCAAAGTGGAGCTTATGATATTATTTATCTGGACTTTCAGAAAGCATTTGATAAGGTGCCACATGAGAGGTTGGGCATCAAGTTAAAAGAAGTGGGAGTTCAGGGTGATGTTTTTAGATGGGTGCAGAATTGGCTCAAACACAGGAAGCAGAGGGTGATGGTGCGAGGAACCTCATCAGAACTGGCCGATGTTAAGAGTGGTGACCAGCAGGGGGCAGTGCGGGGGCCGCTGCTATTTTTAATATACCTGTATATAAATGATTTAGATAAGAGTATAAGTAACAAGCTGGTTAAGTTTGCAGATGATACCAAGATAGGTGGATTAGCAGATAATTTGGAATCCGTTATATCATCACAGAAGGACTTGGATAGCAGACAGGCTTGGGCAGATTTGTGGCAAATGAAATTTAATGTCAGTAAATGTAAAGAATTACACATAGGAAGTAAAAATATTAGGTTTGAATACACAATGGGCGGTCGGAAAATCGAGAGTACACCTTATGAGAAGGATTTAGGAGTCACAGTGAACTCCAAGCTATCAACTTCCCAACAGTGTTCAGAAGCCATTTAGAAGGCTAACAGAATGTCAGGTTATATAGCGCCTTGATGTGTGGAGTACAAGTCACAGGAGGTCCTGCTCAGGTCTTTATAACCCACTGGTGAGGCCTCATCTTGAGTCCTGTGTGCAGTTTTGGTCTCCAGGCTACAAAAAGGACATAACAGCACTAGAAAAGGTCCAGAGAAGAGCGACTAGGCTGATTCAGGTCTACATGGGTTGAATTATGAAGAAAGATTAAAAGATCTGAGCCTTTACAGTTTAAGCAAAAGAAGATTAAGAGGTGACATGATTGAAGTGTTTAAAATTATGAAGGGAATTAGTGCAGTGGATCGAGATTTGTATTTTAAAATGAGCTCATCAAGAACACGGGGACACAGTTGGAAACTTGTTAAGGGTAAATTATGCACAAACATTGGGAAGTTTTTCTTTACACAAAGAACGATAGACACTTGGAATGAGCGACCAAGTAGTGTGGTAGACAGTAAGACGTTAGGGACTTTCAAAACTCGACTTGATGTTTTCTTGGAGGAAACATGTGGATAGGACTGTCGAGCTTTGTTGAGCTGAATGGCCTGTTCTCGTCCAGAGTGTTCTAATGTTCTAATGTTCTAAAGACAGGAAGCACCTAATAATAAAATAATCTTGGAAGGCTTGGAAGGAGACGATACATGATTTTCTCGGAGACACTTTAATGTCCCAAGAGACAAGGCAGTGAGACAAAAGAACAGCAGCTGTACAGGCGTTTAAATGATCGACGCACAGCAGGAAAGGCAGAACACGCAGCTCAGCAGCAGCAGCAAGCCAGCAGCTGATCTGACTGAATCTCCTTAGCTTCCGTTCACCATCTGCCCCCACAACACGAGTGGCAGAGACACTGGCGCCTAATGCACCCCAGGGTGGGAGGGTGTGAGCGAGTGAAGCAAACAGGGGAGCTAAGCCCTGGTACTGTAGAGCAATTCGAATAGAGGCTGGCGCGTGAGTGAGGAGGGCCCCTCCCGGCTCCCCACTCCTGACGTCACGCTTCCCACTCCCCTTGTTTGGAGGAATATTTCGGACAAAATTAAATAAATAAATACACAAATAAATTCATTCATTATCCAACCCGCAAATAAATAAAAGTACTGTGAAATGTGAGCATAAATAAATAAATGTGTCATGAAATATGTTTTTCGTTGCTTATTTATTTATTTCATTTTGTCCGTAACATTCCTCCAAACCATCATGAAATACAACTTGAAATAAAACTGTCACTTTCACTCGTCAAAGTTGAGAGGGTGGGCTCTAACACGCCCTCTAGTTACTGATTGGTGAATCGATAGCACAAGAATTAATTAGAAAAATGCTTACTACTGCCGATGAAATGGATGCTGCCGAAGATATTACGTATTTCAGAGAGAGAATTGAAGATTAATTGGAAGAAATTACAACGTTGGCAGCCCTTTTAGACTCCGATATAGATTAAACTATTTTTGAAAATATCGAAGAACTGGTGGAAGGGACTCGACTACACTCCAGTTCAGGTGAGGCATTTCCCTGCTCTGGACGTCCATCCTTTGACATTCCAGCTGAGTCAATAGAACACCTTCTGTTAAGCGGTTTAAAAGTACGACAGATTGCAGAATAAGGGGAAGACGATCACTAATGCCACTGATCAGAGCTGTAAAGTTGTTTGAAAAAGTAGCTGCGAATATGCACCTGACTTTATACTCTGTGACAGATAAGAGGCGCTGTCATCCCCTTGAACCCTCAGACCAGACGCAAGACACCAGATAAAAGTCCAATAATTTGACTTTTTATTATAATAAAGTGCACAAAGCACCCTCCACTCCACTCATATAAATCACAATCCTCAATAATCCAGTAACAATAATCAATCCTCCACACCCAGACGTGTTGTTCCCTTCCTCCCAACTCAGCTCCACCCGCTGGGGTTTCCCATAGTCCTTTTATAGTCCCTGACCCAGAAGTGTTTCTGATCCTCTCAGCCCATGTGATTCTTATCACTTCCTGGTCAGACAAAAACTCTTCTTCTTCATTCCGGAAGTACATCATTTCCCTTATTCCTGTGACCAGGACGCACTTCCGGGTTTTAAGGCAAAAAGTCTCTGAGCCTCCCTGCAGAATCCCCTGGTGGCCCCTATGGTATCCAGCAGGGCTGTGAAGAAAACTCCAATGTCCATGATGCCCTGCTGGAATTCGGGGCACCTCCATGTTGCCGGGAGGGTTCCATCTGGTGGTGTGGGGGTATTGGCTGGAATGAACGGCTGGCCATATGCCTCAAATTGTAAAACAAGAGTCAAATACTCAAAATATTAGTTGGAGCTGCTTTCGGCATTCCATGTCAAAGTACCTAAACTAATACAGTAGAGCCGTATATCAAACTGGCTCATTCACCTTGTGATCGTCTTCTCCGATACACCATATAGATCTGCAATCTGTCGTACTTTTAAACCGCATAACAGAAGGTGTTCTATTGACTCAGCTGGAATGTCAGGATGGACGTCCAGAGCAGGGTACTGCATCACCTGAACTGGAGTGTAGTCGAGTCCGTTCCACCTGTTCTTCGATAATTTCAAAAATAGTTTCATCTATATCGGAGTCTAAAAGGGCAGGCAACATTGTAATTTCTTCCGATAAATCTTCAATTCTCTCTCTGAAATATCTTCGGCAGAATCCATTTCATCGGCAGTAGTAAGCATTTTCCTAATTAATTCTTGTGCTATCGATTCACCAATCAATAACTAGAGGGTGTGTTAGAGCCCACCCTCTCAACTTTAACGTGTGAAAGTGACAGTTTTATTTCAAGTCGTATTTCATGATGGTAGATATCCCTGTGTGGAGTTTGCATGTCCTCCCCGTGTCTGCGCTGGTTTCCTCCCACAGTCCAAAGACATGCAGGTTGGGTGCATTGGCGATTCTAAATTGTCCCTAATGTGTGTGTGTGCCCTGCCTGGGGTTTGTTTCCTGCCTTGTGCCCTGTGTTGGCTGGGATTGGCTCCAGCATATCCCGTGACCCTGTGGTTAGGATATAGCGGGTTGGAGAATGGATGGATGGATGGATGTTTTCCAGATATTAAAAACTGCATATGTTTGTGAGGTTGAAAAGGTGTTTCTCATGCAGAGGTGCCACAGATAAAAGAAACATCTGATGATGTGTTTGTTATAAACTGATTAGTACACAAAGAAATCTCCAAATACCTTCTTTATTATAGAAAAGCCTCTCCCATACAATCTCCTTCCGGGAACTCTCTTCATCCCTCTTCCAGTTCTATTTATATATATATTTGTACAGTGCCCCCTACTGCCCAAATTAGATAACATTAATACCACAACATAACAGTGTTCAGTCATATTTATGCAGGAATATGGAAAATTCTGAAGGGTTCACTAACTTTCAAACACCACTCTAAATGTATGACATTTCCCGAGTTGCTACTAAAAAAGAAACATTTGTCTTCAATATTCAATATTGAGATGTAACTAAATTATATTTACAAGGATAAATTCTCAAATGTACTTCTCAAACTTTATTCGAAATGCAAAATTGAAAAGGCAATATCCAAAACTTATGCCCAAGAAATCTGACATTTTAGAGTTTTAAAATTTTTTTCTGTCCAAGAGAAACTACTATTTTTACTATATAATGCAAACGTATCTCCCTGTACCTCAACATCAGTAAGACAAAGAAGGTAATCATTGACTTCAGGAAGGTCAGGCCTACTCTGTCCCCGATTCTCATTAATGGTGAAGATATGGAGGTTATGAGGATGCATATAAATACCTCAGGGTGCATCTGAATGACAGGCTTAGTGGCGTCCCAACACAGAGGCTGTATAGCAGGGGTCTCCAGCACGTCGTTCACGAGCTACCAGTAGCTCGTCAAAGGGTTAATGAATCCTACATAAATCTGAAAACTTGATTAGTCAAATTAGAGGTGGGCGATCTTTCCAAAAAATCATATCATGATCCTTTTAACATAAAATCACGATCCACGATCTGAATTGCAATCTGTCATTTCAATGTGGCATACACTTAAGAGAATATCCGGACTCAAACTCATCAAGACCTAAGTAACACTTGACTTTAAATATCAGACAAAGTTGAATTCAATTCTCTCGTTCGCTTGCTAAGCAGAGTTAAGGAACACGCCCCGAAGCTGGCGAGTGAGTGAGGAAGGAGCCTCCCCTTGGCCCACTGCGTAGATCTCAGATTTGTGCAAATAAATCGGTACGGCAAGCGAACTCTGATAATTGGCGCGAGTAGAAAGTCGCAAAATCAACTGGAATGTTCAAGCAAATTAAAGAAAAAAAACAATCTAAATCCGTAAAGTAGTTCTCTCGTTCTCTAACTAAGCGAAGGTAAGATACGCCACGAGGCTGACACGTGTGTGAGGATGGCACCGACCCTCTCCCCTCGGGCTGTTGCGTGTCTCTTGGATTCACGCAAATAAACCGGTACCGCAAGTGAACTATAAGTTGAAAAATCAGCTCGAATGTTGAAGCAAATTATAGAAAAAAACATGATCTAAATCCATTAAGTCAGCGTTTCTCAACTTTTAAGTATTTGCGACCCGAGTTTTCATAACAGTTTAAATCACGCTCCCCCTAACATTTTTTTGAAATGTAGATGCATATTTTATTATACCTACTTAACTTTTATCGACATTTATCTAACTCTATATTTATTCTTCTAGTATCAGAATTTAGTTTAAGTTAATTTGTTTTGGTTTCAACAGATGTTTTTTTCATATTTTTGATTCTTGTTTTCTTTTTTTTCACATCTTCGCGCCCCCCTAGGGGCCCGCCACACAGGTTGAGAACCACTGCGTTAAGTAGTTCTGTCGCGAAAAGCGGACTGACATACAGACAGACAGATGGTGGATTTTATATATAAATATACAGAGATATATATGTGCGTGTATGTATATGCAGGCCCGGTTCTGCCGGTCGTACAAAGGGTGCATGCACGAAGGCGGCCGAACAAACAGGCCGCGGCCGCCCTCAACAAAATGCAGGCTCTGCACGGGGCTCGTCTTTTCCCGTTGAATGTCGATGACTTGCTTCAAAGAAAAACGGTCAAGTCACAACACGTGAATTGTGGCAGCTGAAGTACGCAGCACATCAATCAGAAGTTTTTGTAGTGATAATCGGAATTTTAGTGATGAATAAATTAAATTTGTCGTTACGTTAAATGCATAAGTCAAGTTTTCTTCTACCTACGAAGAAATTTTCTTTAATTTTTTTTGACAATAAGGAAATTGCAAAAATTTAAAATTTTAAATACACTGGTTTAGAAAATAAGTGAAAGTATTATAGGGTGAGGGGGCGGCTGAAATTAAATGGCACGATGGTGGCCCTCCTGATGCCGAAACATATTCTGTGCTCAGAAGTTAAATGAAAAATGATCCTGCCATATCAAAAATGCCATATTTTACAAAACAAACATTGCACAGTGACTTATAAACATACATAACAATACATAAAAATCAAACTGGCATGGATTAGCTTGCTATTTTTACACCCAGTCAATTAGACAAACACCAAGTGCAGTAATTTTTTAACTGAATGCTCAATCACTTAAAAACATTACAGATGTAGATAAAGCTTTTTAAATGAGGAGAGCAAATGCCATTGGATTGGGTGGGCTTGTGTACAATTAACAAAGGAGATTTAGGCAGACATGGTGTCGCAGTGGTGGTGCTGAATTATGGGATATCACCTACTGTTAAATTCTGCTCTGTACTTGTAATATTTTTATTTTACTATTATACTGTATTGAGGATTACAGTACTTGTGTCTTGTTCTGTGTAGTGTGTTCTATTGAGCCCTTTTTGTTTGACGCCCACTGCACGCCCAACCTACCTGGAAAGGGGTCTCTCTTTAATCTGCCTTTCTTAAGGTTTTTGCCATTTTTTCCCCTTTTTTGGGAGTTTTTCTTGTCTTGTAGAATGTTAACGTTAACTTCCCCAGGTGGAATTGAAGAGTTGCATAGTGTGGGGTCTCCTCAGTCTGTCAGTGGAGCAGGACGGTGACAGCAGTCTGTCACTGAAGCTGCTCCTTTGTCTGGAGATGATTCTGTTCAGTGGATGCAGTGGATTCTCCATGATAGACACTCGCCTGCTCATCGCCCGTCGGTCTGGCACGGATGTCAAACTGTCCAGCTCCGTGCCTACAATAGAGTCTGCCTTCATCACAAGTTTGTCCAGGCGTGAGGCGTCCCTCTTCTTTATGCTGCCTTCCCAGCACATCACCACGTTGAAGAGGACGCTCGCCACAACCGTCTGATAGAACATCTGCAGAATCTTATTGCAGATGTTGAAGGACGCCAGCCTTCTAAGGAAGTATAGTCGGCTCTGTCCTCTCTTGCACAGATCATCAGTATTGGCAGTACAGTTCAGTTTATCATCCAGCTGCACTCCCAGGTATTTATAGGTCTGCACCCTTTGCACAGTCACCTCTGATGATCACAGGGTCCATGAGGAGCCTGGGTCTCCAAAAATCCACCACCAGCTCCTTGGTTTTGCTGGTGTTCAGTTGTAGGTGGTTTGAGTCGCACCATTTAACAAAGTCCTTGATTAGCTTCCTATACTCCTCCTCCTGCCCACTCCTGATGCAGCCCACAATAGCAGTGTCGTCAGCGAAACTTTCCACGTGGCAGGACTCCAAGTTGTATTGGAAGTCCGATGTATATTGGTTCCACAGGACTGGAGAAAGTACAGTCCCCTGCGGCGCTCCTGTATTGCTGACCACAATGTCAGACCTGCAGTTCCCAAGATGCACATATTGAGGTCTGTCTGTAAGATAGTCCATGATCCATGCCACCAGGTGTGAATCTACTCCCATCTCTGTCAGCTTGTCCCTAAGGAGCAGAGGTTGGATGGTGTTGAAGGCGCTAGAGAAGTCCAGAAACAATTCTTACAGCACCACTGCCTCTGTCCAAGTGGTAGAGGGATTGGTGTAGCATGTATGTGATGACATCCTCCGCTCCAACCTTCACCTGGTATGCGAGCTGCAGAGGGTCAAGGGTGTGGTGGACCTGTGGCCTCAGGTGGTGAAGCAGCAGCCGCTCCATGGTCTTTGTGACGTAAGAGTGACAGGCCGGAAGTCATTCAGCTCACTAGGACGTGATACCTTTGGGACTAGGGTGATGTAAGATATTTTCCAAAGCCTCGGGACTCTCCCCTGTTCCAGACTCAGGTTGAAGATGCGCTGTAGAGGACTCCCCAGCTCCAACGCACAGGCCTTCAGCAGTCATGGCGATACTCCATCTGGACTCGCTGCTTTGCTGGCAAGAAGTCTCCTCAGCTCTCTGCTTACCTGGGCTGCTGTAATTGTGGGTGTGGGGGAAACTCTCTCCTATACTGGAATCAGCAGAAGGAGAGGTGGAGGGTGCAGTACTCCGAGGTGAAAGTGGATTAGGGTGGTCAAACCTCTTAAAGAAGTTGTTCATTTGGTTTGCTCTCTCCAGGTCTCTCTCGATGGTGGCACCCCGCTTCGAGCTGCAGCCAGTGATGATCTTCATCCCATCCCACACTTCCTTCATGCTGTTATTCTGAAACCTGCTCCAGCTTTCTCCTGTACTGCTCCTTCGCCGCCCTGAGCTGGACTCGGAGTTCCTTCTGCACGAGCTTGAGCTCAGGCTGATCACCGCCTTTAAAAGCCCTTTTCTTCTGGTTCAAAGAGCTCTTGATGTCACTTGTAATCCATGGCTTGTTGTTAGCATAGCAGTGTACTGTTCTTACTGGAACTACAATGTCCATACAGAAGTTGATGTAGTCAGTAGTGCAGTCAACAACCTCCTCAATGTTCTCACTATAAGATCCCTGCAGGATATCCAAGTCCGTAGTTCTAGTCTCTCAGAGTCTACTCTGCCTCAGGGGACCATTTCCTGAATGAGCATGTGGTTGTAGGTAGCTCCCTCACTTTTGGTTTGTAGTGAGGCTGAAGCAGAACCAGGTTATGATCCAGTTTCCCAAGCGCAGGCAGCGGGGTGGCGCTGTATGCGTCTTTAACATTTGCATACAGTAGGTCAATAGTCCTATTTCCCCAAGTGTTACAATCCACATACTGGGAGAAGGCAGGTAATGTTTTGTCCAGCGTCATATGGTTAAAATCTCCAGCGATTAGCACATGCACCTCGTATTGTAATTTAGCAACAGCGGAATGGATGATGTCACCCGCTATTTCCACAACCACCCGAGGAGGGATGTAAACAATAACAACAATGACATGTCCAAACTCTCTGGGCATGTAATAGGGACGCAGACTTACGGCCAACAGTTCGATGTCCCTGCAGCAAGTGGAGATTTTGACATTTACATGTCCAGAGTTGCACCACCTTGTATTCACATAGAGAGCGAGTCCTCCTCCTTTCTGCTTCCCACAGGTATTTGCTTCTATGTCCGCTCTAACTGTGCTAAGCCCAGTAAAGAATACCTTCTTCATGTCCTGTTCCCTACTATTGAGTGGAGCTCTCACCCTCAGCCTTAATAAACCTCGCAGCACAGAGCGTATGGCAAACCTCCGGCTGCACCAGGTGATCAAAGAAATCTAATTTATTACTTCAATCACTCTATAGACAGCAAGACAAAGTATAGAAAGTTAAAATCAGCATGGTATTTATTACAAGAATAATAATAATACCACTGGAACAAAGAATAATAGAAAATAGGTACTGATAGGAAACTCTGAATATATATAGTCTTTAGAAAAAGCTTACAAAAAAAGTAGAGATGACAAGGATGAATGTCACAGGGCGGCGTTTGATTTAGCAATCAACGTTCATGAAAATACTTTTAACTGACGATCAGATGAAAACCGGTCATATGTGTCTTTGTTGTCTTCTCTGACGCCGCTCTTCCGTCGTCTCTGTTTCTCTTCTAATTCTTTGCTTTCAGATGAGGCATATTTATTATAAAGTTTCATGCCATGGTTTCACAACACATGATTTTTGCAGGCACCTGATTGGCTGGCTGTCAATATAACGGATGAATTTTGCTCAAACTCTTTAATCTTTTTTTTCCCAGATAATAAAGTTTTTTGACATTGCCTCATGTCCTTTCCCAGGCTGTAAACCAAATTGTTGTCCCAGATGTCCATCCATAAAGTAATCAATAGCCTAAGGCAGCGGTTCTTAAACTTTCGTATTTTGCGTCCCCCCTTTTCTACCTGGAATAATTCTGCGCCCCCTGCATAATATAAGATAGATGAGAATAACCCAGGATACAACTAACAAAGGTATGATACTAGTGCGGTGCCGCAGTATCCAATCATTTTTACTTCCATAAGATTTGCATGTGTTTGGCTAACTTTGATGAAATATTTACAATTTATTTTTTTTAAAGTGCTTTAATAACTGTTAAAATGCCTTGTGTGGTTTTTGGTAGTAATTCTAATCCCAAAAACAAAGAATGAATTATTCATTCTTATTTAATAATTTTTTTATGTAAAGAAACGATTAAATATGTTTTAATTTTTAAAAATCTCGTAAACGAGGACACCAATGAAGTCAATCTGCGTGAGACGAATATATTTTCGTTAGACAAATATTGTACCTCTGTTAGCTGTATCCTAAAAAATAACCCAATACGTAGTAAATTATTTAACTCAATTTGTCAATATTGGCTATGCTGCCAATGTGGTGCAATCACGCTGCATTATCACCTGATCTACTGTTACCCGAATTTTGTGACAGATGCTGATACGTGTCGAACTTTCTGGATTGAAAATACGCGACTATAAAAGCAGCAGTAGTGGTGCCGCTCATCATAGAAACAAATTTCAAATAGAAAAGGAGCTGAGAGTGTCTAACTGGAATATCAAACCAAACCTGGACAGGTTGTGTACTTTAAAGTAGGCACATATTAGTCATTAGATCTATGCCTTAGAAATGTTTTATTTTAATATTATTTATAATGCATTCGTTGTGATCATATGCTTGCAAATTTAAATTTGAAATAAAAATGTAAAAAATTAATTTTGATGTCTTGTTCATTTATTTGACGCCCCCCTTGTACAGCTTCAGTGCCACCCCAGGGGGGCGCACCCCACAGTTTGAGAACGTCTGGCCTAAGGCATGGCTCAGTCTTCCTTTCCCAGGCTGTAATACCAATTTTGCACTATGCTGTGAACAACTGTTATAAAAGTGTGGTGTAAGGGTAGAGGATATGCCTTTAATTATAATACCTCCTACATCTGACTTGCTTGATGGCAAACAGTGTCATGACAGACCGAAGAGTATCCAGTATTTCAAGATTTCATCCTATTTTATTCTTAAAATGCTTACAATGTGCAGTTACATGACAGTCTACTTAGATTACATTCTTAAAATGTGATATGTGCAGTATACATGGTACATACAATTTGTCACACATGTACGAAAAGGAGGCAGCTAAAGGGCTTGAATAATTGCAATGCTCCATCAGGCTAGAAGGTGGCGGAGTGTGCTAACTGTCTCTCTCAGTTCCTTGCAGACCATTCCCGGGAAATCTCATGATGTCACTTCCGGTTTTGATGCCTCCGATGACATCATTTCCGGTTCAAAAGACGTCACTTCCAGTTCTGGCATAAACGACATCATTTCCTTCACCAGCCTTGTGTCCTTTAGAAGGAAAAGCTCCCTAATTGGAATAAGTTCTTTTAAATTGTGGCATTTTAAGTAACCGAAAAATATAGAGATTTGATATTAAAAGGCAATATCCCTCCCATAGTGATACGGCGGTACAAATCACATAAGAGAAATTAACTTAGCTTTCTTTACTGACGATTTACGCGGCATTACAAACGAATTCATGCTACCAGGTATGAATCTACTCCCATCTCAGTCAGCTTGACCCTAAGGAGCAGAGGTTGGATGGTGTTGAAGGCGCTAGAGAAGTCCAGAAACATAATTCTTACAGCACCACTGCCTCTGTCCAAGTGGGAGAGGGATCGGTGTAGCAGGTAGATGATGGCATCCTCCGCTCCCACCTTCTCCTGGTATGCGAACTGCAGAGGGCGTGGTGGACCTTTGGCCTCAGGTGGTGAAGCAGCAGCCGAACCTTGGTCTTCATCGCATGTGACGTCAGAGTGACAGGCCGGAAGTCGTTCAGCTCACTAGGACGAGATACCTTTGGGACTACGGTGGGTTGGCGCTCTGCCTGGGGTTTATTTCCTGCCATACGCCCTGTGTTGGCTGGGATTGGCTCCAGCAGACCCCCGTGACCCTGTAGTTAGGATATAGCGGGTTGGATAATGGAAGGATGGATGGATAGAACTACTTAACAAATTTAGATCGGGTTTTTTCTATAATTTGCTTGAACATTCCAGTTGATTTTGCAACTTCTCTCATCATGCTATGTATCATAGTTCACATGCAGTACCAATTTATTTGTGTGAAATCCGAGAGACGTGCAGTGGGCCTTCCCTCCTCACTCACGTGCCAGCCTTCGGGCATAACTTACATCTGCTTTGCTAGCGAACGAGAGAACTAGTGAGGAAGGCAGGCTCTATTGTAGGCACAGAGCTGGACAGTTTGACATCTGTGGCAGAGCGATGGGCACTGAGCAGACTCCTGTCAATCATGGAGAATCCACTGCATCCACTGAACAGGATCATCTCCAGACAGAGGAGCAGCTTCAGCGACAGACTGCTGTCACCGTCCTGCTCCACTGACAGACTGAGGAGACCCCACACTATGCGACTCTTCAATTCCACCCGGGGGGGTAAACGTTAACATTATACAAAGTTATTGTCTGTTATACCTGCCTCGCACTCTTCACCTTGCATTTTTTAACTTGCACTGCATTTTATTGCTCTTTAATTAATATTGTTTTTATCAGTATACTGATGCTGGAGTATGTGAATTCCTCCTTGGGATTAATAAAGTATCTATCTATCTATCTATCTATCTATCTATCTATCTATCTATCTATCTATCTATCTATCTATCTATCTATCTATCTATCTATCTATCTATTATATAGTGCCTTTCACTTCTATCTATCTATCTATCTATCTATCTATCTATCTATCTATCTATCTATCTATCTATCTATCTATCTATCTATCTATGATATAATGCCATTCATATCTATCTATCTATCTATCTGTCTATCTATCTATCTATCATATAGTTCCTGCTTAACGGTGTAACACTAGATGGTGCTATACGAGCACTTAATCCGACACACAGACACTGACAACATGTTTTAAAAGCACCAAGGATTTGTTTAATTTCTTCTCTTTAAATGTATAGTGCCCAAAGCACCTCCACCACAATAAACAAATAAACACTATAATATTTAATTCTCAAAATCAATCCTCCCAGCAAGCTCTGTCTTCTACCTCCCAACTCTGGCTCATTTGCTGGGTCTCCAACAGTCCTTTAAATGGTCCTTGACTATTGAAGTGCTTCTGCTCTTCCATCCATGTGACTTGTCAGTACTTCCGGGTCAGAAGGAGAATTAAAGTTCTTTAATTAGCCCGGATGTACTTCAGGGCTCCCGTCCACGTGACTTGGTAGTATTCCTGGGCTATGGATGAAGCATGGCTCCTCTGGTCCTCTCATAGCTCCTCCTGGCAGCACCCACGGTACCCAACAGGGCTGAGAAACTGAACTCCAAGTCCCAAGATGCCCTGCGGGAATCCGGGATACCCTTACACTCCAGGGGAGCTGCCGTCTAGTATTTCAGGGGAGGCAGTATCCTTGAAAATCTGCCATCCCCCATCATTCAATCACAGGACCGTCCCGGCTGGGTTGAGCTGCCGGCCATCTCTTACAATGGATTTAGATCAGGATTTTTTCGAGAATTGGCTTGAACATTTTAGTTGAATTTGCGACTTCTCTAAGAATCATTGCAGGAGCGATATATTCGCACTAATCTGAGACAGAGGCTGCAGACCGAGGGGAGGGGGCAGCGTGACATCAGGAGTGGGGAGCCGGTCAAACCCGCCTCGCTGTCCTGGTTTACTACTATGTGGGCAGGGCCATGGGGGACAGCTAGTGGCTTATATAATTAAGCCACATGATTCAGATATGCACGGTGGCGCAGTGGTAGCTCTTCTGCCTCGCAGTAAGGAGACCCGGGTTCACTTCCCGGGTCCTCCCTGCATGGAGTTTGCATGTTCTCCCCGTGTCTGCGTGGGTTTCCTCCCACAGTCCAAAGACATGCAGGTTAGGTATGTTGGCGATTCTAGTGTGTGCCCTGTGGTTGGCTGACGCCCTGCCTGGGGTTTCTTTCCTGCCTTGCACCCTGGATTGGCTCCATCAGACCCCCGTGACCCTGTAGTTAGTATATAGTGGGTTGGATAATGGATGGATGGATTCAGATACACTTAGCCATTAACTTTCACAGCTAAAGCTGATAGTGCAGGCAGATTTTTGCTTTTCCTATGATGAAGTACATACGTATGTATTAAAATGGAATTTCAGAAGGGCTGACACGAGACACATTTTCCCATTGCTGCAAATTAGAGAGTAGAATAAGGTCAAGAATATTTGTGAGGAGACTTTCAATCAGCGATGGGTAGTTAGTCCTCATGTACTTCTACATATACACTGCCAGTCGAGAGTCTGGACACACCCAGGAAATTTGATAGCAAGATACCATTACGTTGATTTAAAATACAGCCAAGACATTAGTAGTGTTGCTAATGGCTATTAGTGCTTGAAATGACTGATTTTGAATTTATGATTCACATGTGACTGCAAAGCCCCATTCTCAGCAGCCATTCCCTCAGTGTCTTAATGGTCAGCTATCCTTAGCGTATCCTTAATTAGTTCTTTTAAATGCTAATTGGTCATTAGAGAAACTTTTGTAATTGTATTAGAATTACAGAAAGCTGCTATTCTGTTCACTTTGGTTGCAAGGCACTGGCATTCCTAATGAGTACTTGTGGGTTAAAAAATGGCCAAAATGAAATAGCTTCATGTCGGTCTATTATTTGTTTTTTGCAGAATGAAGCTTATTCCATGTGAAAGATTGCCAAGAGACTGAAGATATCATACAAAGGCGTCTATTAATACTTTAATTAAGACACGGGTGTCAAACTCCAGGCCTAGTGGGCCGCAGTGGCTGCAGGTATTCATTCTCATCCTTTTCCTAATCAGTGACCAGTTTTCACTGCTAATTCACTTTTTTCTCTTCATTTTAATAGCCCTGTTAGAAGGATTCAGTCCTCTGAATTGATTCGTTTCCTCATTAAATGGCAGCCAAACAGAAATAAAGGCATGAAACGAGCCAACAGATGACCAGCTAAACTGGGGCTTCAAATTCCAACCAGTTTGTTAATGAGAAGCCGATTCTTGCTGTTAATTAAACCCGTTATTTAATTCCACGGCTTGTTGCTGCTTTCGTTCCGCCATAGCAAACATTTCCAAAACTGTTGATTTTTTGTTTTTCATAAAAACATTGTCAAAGTATTTTGTTGAGTTGAGAGATCAGCTTTACTGAGACCTTCACCTCTCTTTATTTTCAGATATTGTGAGATGGGCACAGGTGAGCTGGTGGTGTGGCGGCTTGTTTTGTGTCTCATTATTGTTTGGCTGCTAATTAAGGAAAAAGAAAAAACTAAGGGGCCTGAGTCAAGTTAATTAAAAGAAGAAATTAGCAGCAAAACGGGTCACTAATTAAGAAGATGGTTAGAATGAAAACCTGCAGCCACAGCGGCCCTCTGGGACTGGAGTTCGACACCCCTGCTTTAAGAGATCTACACAGGATAGAAAATGAAGGGGCAGGCCCAGAGGCACAACTGCATAAGACAGGGGTGTCCAACTGCGGTCCTGGTGGGCCACAGTGACTACAGGTGTTCACTCTGTAAAAAGGAAGAGACTCGACATACGTAAAAAGGTTTGGGGCAGCCACCCATATAATATTCCTAGCTGCAAAGGTTTGTTTTTTCATTTAACAGAGTAGTTGATTGTAGAGAGTCCAAGGCAGAACTGATGAAGGCTGGAAAAGATGGCGGTTTTAAATGGTCAGACAGGAAGTGATGTATGTTAACTGGAAGTGATGTAGGTTGACCGGAAGTGATGTTTCTCTGACATCAGCCTGGGAGCCGGGACCAGAAGTGATGTTCTAGATTCTGATAGGTTTTCCCGCGGTTGGTCTGTAGGGATAGCAGGGGAAGGTTTAATGCACCCTGCCTTCCCCTGGCCTGGCGTAGAATTACCTTTACTTGGTCCACACAACGTCCCCCTATTCTCACGTGTGTGACAACTCTCACCATCTTCTTAATCAGTGAGCCGTTATTGCTGTTGATTAACTCGTTTTGCCTTCATTTTAACTGACGTGACTCAGTCAATCAATCAATCAACATTTATTTATATAGCACATATTCATACAAAAAATGTGCTCTTTACAAAATGAATAGAAAAATAGAAGACACAATTAAAAATAAACATAAGTCAACATTAATTAACATAGAATAAGTAAGGTCCGATGGCCAGGGTGGACAGAAAAAACAAAAAAAAAACTCCAAGAGCTGGAGAAAAAAAAATAAAATCTGTAGAGGTTCCAGACCACGAGACCGCCCTGTCCCCTCTGGGCAATCTACCTAACATAAGTCAAACAGTCCTCTTTGTATTTGGGGTTTTCATGGAAGGACCTGATGAAGATGGTCACGTAGACTTCTGGCTTTCAGTCCATCAATGTTGGTGCATCAGGATGCTTTGAGTAGGTGGTGGTGGCGCAGGCAAAACGCGGAAAAAGAAACAGAAGAGAGAGTTGGGGTCAGTACGGATTTTAGAGCCACTATGAATAGTTATTATGAAGAATTGAACATACAGAGTATCAGTATTAAGTTAAATTGAAGTTATGAGAAGGCCATGTTAAAGTAATGTGTTTTCAGCAGTGTTTTAAAGTGCTCTACTGTATCAGCCTGGTGAATTCCTATTGGCAGGCTATTCCAGATTTTAGGGTGCATAACAGCAGAAGGCCGCCCGCCTCACCACTTCTTTTAAGTTTAGCTTTGGAATTCTAAGGAGACACTCATTTGAGGATCTGAGGTTACGATTTGGAATATAAGATGTCAGACATTCCGATATATAAGATGGAGCGAGATTATTTAAGGCTTTATAAACCATAAGCAGTATTTTAAAGTCAATCCTGAATGACACAGGCAACCAGTGTAGTGACATCAAAACTGGAGAAATGTGTTCGGATTTTCTTTTCCCAGTTAGGATTCTAGCAGCTGCATTCTGCACTCATTGCAAGTGATTTATGTCTTTTGGGTGGTCCTGAGAGGAGTGCGTTACAGTAATCTAGTCGACTGAAAACAAAAGCGTGAATTAATTTCTCAGCATCTTTCAATGATATAAGAGGTCTAACTTTAGCTATGTTTCTTAAGTGAAAAAATGCTGTCCTAGTGGTCTGATGAATATGCAATTTAAAATTCAGATTACAGTCAACAGTTACCCCTAAATTTTTTACTTCCGTCTTAACTTTTAATCCTAGTGCATCAAGTTTATTTCTGATAACCTCATTGAATCCATTATTGCCAATTACTAAGATTTCAGTTTTCTCTTTATTTAGTTTGAGAAAATTACTATTCATCCATTCAGAAATACCAGTAAGACATTGTGTTAGTGAATCAAGAGAGTCGGGGTCATCAGGTGCTATTGATAAGTACAGCTGTGTGTCATCAGTATAGCTGTGGTAGCTCACGTTGTGCCCTGAGATAATCTGACCTGACGGAAGCATGTAAATCGAAAAGAGCAGCGGACCCAGGATAGAGCCTTGTGGACCACCATATTGGATATCATGTGTCTTTGAGATGTGATTACCACAACTCACAAAGAATTTTCTCCCTGCCAGGTAGGATTCAAACCAATTTAAGACACTGCCAGAGAGGCCCACCCACTGACTAAGGTGATTTCTAAGAATATTATGATCAATGGTGTCAAATGCAGCACTCAGATCTAAGAGGACGCCTCGGACCCCTTAGTTGTTTCTTTTTCCTTAATGCGCAGCTAAACAGTAAGGAGACAGAAAACGAGCCGCCACATGACCCACTCACCTGAAAATAAAGAAAGGTGAAGATCTTAGCCATGTTGGTCTGCTCAGGTCAACAAAACATCTTGATGGTGGTCTTGAAATGGCCGAATGAGAGCAGCAACAGGCCATGGAATTAAATAAGAGGCTTAATCCCAACTGACAGGAAAACGGGACTTGTTATCCCTATCTGGAAAGGGAAGGGTGATCGCCTGGATTGCAGCAACTACAGGGGGATAACACTGCTCTCGTTGCTGGGTAAGTTCTTTGCTAGGGTTGTCCACAATAAGATCTGTGATCACTTGCTCACCTACCAGCGACCAGAACAGTCTGGTTTTACACCTAAGAAGTCTACCATTGACCGCATCCTGGCACTGAGGGTTTACATGGAGCACAAACACGAATATCAGCAGAGTTTCTTTGCAGCCTTTGTCGATTTTCGCAAAGCGTTCGACTCAATTGATCGAGCTGCCCTGTGGGACATCCTGAGACTTTGTGGGATCCCCCTGAGGTTGCTGGATATCGTGGCTGGGACTGTGAGTGCTGTGCAGAGTGAAGGCAGACCCTCTGTGTTTTTCCCAGTTGATTCTGGGGTTCATCAGGATGTATTCTGCTCCTACTCTGTTCAATGCTTGTATGGACTGAGTGTTGGGCAAGGTCATGGGGTCCATCTGTTTGTGGAGAAAGATTCACGGATCTTGACTTTGCTGAAGATGCTGTGATCTTCATGGAGTCAATGGAGGCTCTGAGTGAGGGGTCTGAGTGTGTCGGGGCTTACCAGTGTCCTGATAAAATCCAAAGAGCCAGGCCTTTAATGACCTCTTGGGCACATCAGTGTGTCTGTCTGAGGAGAGAGTGTTGACCTCGTCGAGAGGTTTACTTACCTCAGCGTTGACATTCATGTGACTCTGGTGACTCTTCCTGTGAAGTCAGTAGACGGATTGGGAAAGCATGGGGGGGTCATGAGGTTGCTGGAAAGGGGTGTGTGGCGCTCCCGATATCTGCATAACCACAAAGGTCCAAGTCTTTAGAGTCCTGGTGCTTCCTGTCTTGCTATATGGTTGTGGGACATGGACGCTATCCAGTGACCTGAGATGAAGACTGGACTCCTGTGTCTCTCCGGAAAATCCTTGGGTACCGTTGGTTTGACTTTGTGTTGCTCAAGGAGTCCTGAATGAGGCACATGACCTGCATTGTGAGGGAGCGTCAGTTACGGCACTACGGCCATGTGACGCAATGATCCGACTTATAAGATCCTCATTGTTGGGGACCCGAGTGGCTGGACCAGGCCAAGGGGTCACCCACGTAACACCTGGCTGCTGCAGATATAGGGTCATTTCCAGACGGAGGTACTGGTTCTGCCCCCTGCCAACCAGGATCCCGAGTTGTTTCGCCATGTAGTGGGTGTGGCAACCAGTGCATGCTGCCCAACTTGACTTAATTAACAGAAAGAATTGGCTTCTGGCTGGAGTGAAATTGGCTGGAGTTTAATGTTGAAATTTAGCAGGTCAACTCTTGGCTCGTTTCACATCTCATTTCTGTTTGGCTGCCATTTAATGAAGAAATGAATCAACTCCGAGGACTGAATCCTTAAAATCAGGGCTATTAAAATGAAGGGAAAATATATTAATTAGCAGTGAAAACTGGTGACTGATTAGGAAAAGGGTTAGAGTGAGAACCTGCAGCCACTGCGGCCCACCAGGACCAGAGTTGGACACCCCTGGTGTAAGAGGACAAGGACATCAGAGTGTTTACTTTGAGAAGCAGATGCCTTACAGGTCCTCAGTTGGCTTCAATCCCAGTGTCATCTGCAACAAAGAAAAGATGATTGCAGAATGCTGACAATAATATACAGGGTGAGTCCAAATTAGGTTAACACTAATGGATTCTTTTTATCTCGACCACACCTTTCCAGGTCGATGAACAGGTCATGGTGGACCACTGCCATGGCCTCCACACTCCCCTAATTTGTCACATTGTGATTTCTGATTATGGGGTATGTTGAAGGAATGGATGTGTATAGCAGGAGAGTTCGTGATATCAATGACCTGAAGGACAGAATACAGACTGTGGTATCATCTATTCCAAGGGGTCTCAATGTCGGTCCTGGGGGCCCACGATGGCTTCAGGTTTTTGCTCCAACCAGATTCATAATCAGTGACTACACCTGATAACAGTGATCTCAATTAATTACCTAGTATTTCTTTTTTCTCTTCTCTTATTCTACATTAAGAAAGCACCGCAGCATGATTTTTAAATTTATAAGACACTAGCAAAATACCTGCGCTTCGCAGCGGAGAAGTATTGTGTTAAAGAAATTATGAAAAGAAAAGGAAACATTTTGAAAATAACGCAACATGATTGTCAATGTAATTGTTTTGTTGTGTTGCTGTCATCAAGGATTTGATTCTCATTATTTCTTTCAAATAAAGGTTCGTATTTGAAGGATGTGTTGTGTTCAAGTTATATTCCGTGTTTGTCTAGTCTATCACTGACCATCTCATCTTCGTTGTCAACCGTTGTAAAGATAAGCGGTTTCATTCATCGAAGTGTTCACTACCCAAATCGGTGCTCGTGAATCTAAAATGTTTAACAGGCATTCCCGGTATTAAGTTGTGGATTTGTCTGCGAATATTTAGTGGCAGCGTGTCTGAACTTAATTTAAACCTAAGCTTTACACCTTGCCTTCCTATTGATATGTCTACAAAGGCTTGTTCAGCTTCAGAGGGTTGTTCCTTTCTTACTGCATCAATAAACAGCTCGTCTTCCTCTTTATCTGAGACATCACACACTGCATGCACGGGTTTACCTTTCCCAGTCCTGCAAACTTCAGTGAAGTGGTTCAATTTACCACATTTTTTACACTGTCTTCCTTTAGCTGGACATTGACTTTTTCCACCGTGTGCTTTTTTTCCGCGATAGCTGCACTTATGAATATGCTTGTATGCGTCACTCGCTTCATATTCTTTGCTGCTTTCTCAATTGTGTAATGCGTTTTTTGTTCAGCGCTCTTTGGAGCTCTTGCTTGTTCTCTGCATACTGCGTTCACAGTCAGCTCACGTGAGCCGCTCGGAGTACATACATCGAAGGTTCTCAGCTGTGCTTGCGCTCTCTCGTGCGATCTCGCAATGTCCACGGGTTTATTTAATGTTAGCTCAGACCCGGCACTTAAAAGTTCTGTCGCACTCTCGCTGAGTTTGTGCCAAACACTATTCTATCCCTGACCATCTCATCTTCGTTTGCATAAGCACAGTCCTTCACCAGCAATTTTAACTCATGATCAAAAGTCATACCCTTCGTCTTCTCATTAAACTTGTATCTCAAAACGGTCATAATAAGTTTTCAGTACCTTGGCTTCCTCTTGGGTGAGAGTCCATGTGTTAAAAATGTCCAGTCCACCTCGATAGACTTCTCACCACCCATTCCCGGTATTAACTTTTTGATTTTTCTGTGAATATTTAGCGGCAGCGTGTCTATTGGATTGCTGCTGACGGATGGCCCTATATGGGCAGGCAGCCAACTATGTGGGAGGCGTGGTGATGGGGGACGCAACTCCGCCTTACACGGCGACTGAGCTGCAGGCTATGGCCGTATATACAGTGGTGTGAAAAACTATTTGCCCCCTTCCTGATTTCTTATTCTTTTGCATGTTTGTCACACAAAATGTTTCTGATCATCAAACACATTTAACCATTAGTCAAATATAACACAAGTAAACACAAAATGCAGTTTTTAAATGATGGTTTTATTATTTAGGAGAAAAAATCCAAACCTCATGGCCCTGTGTGAAACCTACATGGCCCACCTGAGTTCAATTTCCGTAGCCACCCCAGGCCTGATTACTGCCACACCTGTTTCAATCAAGTCACTTCAATAGGAGCTGCCTGACACAGAGAAGTAGACCAAAAGCACCTCAAAAGCTAGACATCATGCCAAGATCCAAAGAAATTCAGGAACAAATGAGAACAGAAGTAATTGAGATCTATCAGTCTGGTAAATGAAAAGCTTTGGGACTCCAGCTGAGAGCCATTATCCACAAATGGCTAAAACATTGGTGAACCTTCCCAGGAGTGGCCGGCCGAAAAATTACCCCAAGCTGTCAAAAGACCCCAGGACATGAACTGCAGGCCTGCCTCAAAGTGTTCAGACTCCACCATAAGAAAGAGACTCTGCACCCAAGACGCAAACCACTGTTAAGCAAAAGAACATTAGGGCTCGTCTCAATTTTGCTAAGAAACATCTCAATGATTCCCAAGACTTTTGGGAAAATACCTTCCCAATTAGATGATGAGATGAGACAAAAGTTGAACTTTTGTGTCCTGTTACATCTGTTTCAGAAAAAGAACATCATACCAACAGTAAAATATGGTGGTGGTAGTGTGATGGTCTGGGGTTGTTTTGCTGCTTCAGGACCTGGAAGGCTTGCTGTGATAGATGGAACCATGAATTCTACTGTCTACCAAAAATCCTGAAGGAGAATGTTCGCCATCTGTTCATCAACTCAAGCTGAAGCTTTGGGTGCTGCAACAGGACAATGACCCAAAACACACCAGCAAATCCACCTCTGAATGAAGAAAAACAAAATTTTGGAGGAAAAGTCCTGACCTGAATCCAATTGAGATGCTATGGCATGACCTTAAAAAGGCGCTTCATGCTAGAAAACCCTAACTGAATTACAACAATTCTGCAAAGATGAGTGGGCCAAAATTCCTCCAGATTTCATTGCAAGTATTTGATTGCAGTTATTGCCTAAGGGTGGCCCAACCAGTTATTAGGTTTAGGGGCAATCTTTTTCACACAGGGCCATGTAGGTTTGGATTTTTTTCACCCTAAATAATAAAACCATCATTTAAAACTGCATTTTGTGTTTACTTGTGTTATATTTGACTAATGGTTAAATGTGTTTGATGATCAGAAACATTTTGTGTGACAAACATGCAAAAGAATAAGAAATCAGGAAGGGGCAAATAGTTTTTCCAGTATGCAAACCAGTTACACTGAAACCTAACTTAAAGGCCTGCCAAACTTCAGCCTTTTACCTACACGAGAAGTTGGAGAATTAGTGATGAGTGAGTGAGTGAGTCAGTCAGTGAGGGCTTTGCCTTTTCTTAGTATAGATTTAGGAATATTTCCATTTAAATGCTTAACTACCTTTTGTTGATTTCATTATATTTTCCCTTTCTCTGGGAAGTTTGCTCCCTTCATTGTATCTTAATAATGACAACCAGCAGAGCAGACAGCCAGGCAAACAACACTGAATAATTAAAGGCTTTAATTAGAAAGTAATGAATTAATTAAACAATTAGAACACCTGGCAAAAAGTAGAATGAAAATCAAGATGAAAATATTATTAAAAAGAAAAAAGAAAATATTCTCATTTATCAGCTTGGTACATTTTTTTATTATATATATACATTTTAAACCTTAGTTTTCTGATTTCTACATTTTTCCCAAAACACAGAATCTAGCAAATAACACATCACTTAATTAGCCCAGGAGTCCAATTAAACATTGAAGCTGATTGGAACAAAAACCTGCAGCCACAGTGGGCCCCCAGGACCGACATTGAGAACCCCTGATCTATTCCACGCAAAATGTGTGTCCGGGCTTTAAAAGGCACTGCTGCTCGTTGGTTTTTGAATGTTGAACATGATGGCGAACAGGTTGAGACATTCCTCTAACTCACAGTCCTGATGGACGGCAGTGGCTGCAGGTTTTTCTTCCAACCCTTTTAGAGATAGAGATAGATAGATAGATAGATAGATAGATAGATAGATAGATATTGCAATTCTTACCAGTAATTTACTTTCATGGCTTGTTAGTGCTTTAACGCTGCTATGTCAGCTCATTCTCATATCCTTGATTTTCTTCCCCTTTCTAAGGATATCATCCAAATGATTTCAAGGCTAAAAATGGAGGAGTAATTCTCAGTCCTTCGCTTTTTTCTCTTCACTTTCCTTCCAAGTATTTAATTAAACCCAATAGTGCATGATAAATACACACAGAGGTGTAAATGGAAATGAGATAAATGGAGAGATGCTGGTGTCTTTTGTCATTTGCATGTTATTCCTAATAAGGAGCAATTAAAGACCAAGAGTACAGCTGTTTAAGACTAAAATAAGCAATCTTCTTCTTCTTCTTTTGACTGCTCCCATTAGAGGTTGCCACAGAGGATCATCTCCTTCCATATCTTTCTGTCCTCGTCATCTTGTTCTGTCACACCCGTCACCTGCATGTCCTCTCTCACCACATCCATAAACCTTCTCTTGGGCCTTCCTCTTCTCCTCTTATCTGGCAGCTCTATCCTTAGTACCCTTCTCTCAGTATACCCCTCATCTCTCCTCTGCACATGTCCATAATAACATAATCTCGCCTCTCTGACTTTGTCTCCCAACCGTCCAACCTGAGCTGATACTCTAATGTCCTCATTTCTCGACTAAAATAAGCAATAAAGGTTCAAAATCTTAATGAGCAAGACAACTAACGTGAAGCAGAAGTGTCACTTGAGCAATAAGTGCTTCTTATTAAGCAATTGGGTTGGAGCAAAAACCTGCAGCCGCTGTGGCCCTCCAGGACCGTGATTGAGGACCCCTTCTATAAATCATGTTGCACATATGAAGTATGCTTTGTGAATAAATTGTTTCCACCATGGGCAGCACGGTGGCACAGTGGGTAACATTGCTGCCTCACAGCTAGGAGAACTGGGTTCGCTTCCCGGGTCCTCCCTATGTGAAGTTTGCATGTTCTCCCCGTGTCTGCGTGGGTTTCCTCCCACAGACCAAAGACATGTAGGTTGGGTGTATTGGCAATCCTAAATTGTCCCTAGTGTGTGGGTCCTGCAGTGGGCTGGCATCCTTCCTGCCTTGTGCCCTATGCTGGCTGGGATTAGCTTTGGCAGGCCCCTATGACCCTGTGTTAGGATATAGCGGGTAGAGTAATGACTGACTGACTGTTTCCGCCATTGAAATGTTAACATAATTTTCACTCTTCCAGTTATCTTCTGTCCACTGTTTGTGTTCTTTTGCCCCTTTTAAGCTTTTCTTTTTATTTGCCAATTTCACATATGGCTTTTTTTCTTTAAAACTCTGCATCTGAGACCAGCATCCCAGATTCATCTTTTCTGTGCTGCAGACAACACCGTTTTTTTTCCACATGTAATTAGAGAAGAAGCCAAATGAGAAGCTGTGAGGCATTTGTTTTTCTCACTCTACAGACTCCGATGTTCTTGTCCTCTTATTTGCCCTCATCTCTCAAGACAGTAATGGACACCTTTGCATGAAATCTTCAGTTTCTTGTCACATGGGAAAAAAAAATATTCTGCAAAAAAAAACCAAAACATCAGTTCTTGAGAACGCACTTTCATTTTGGATACTTTGAACTCAGAACTGAACTTTATGAATGCTAGTGTAGCTGCGTTTTCCCAAAATTGCCAAAGTTCAGCAGCTTCAACTCCAAAAATGGCATTCAACAAAAGCCTGATGCGCAGAAATGATTCCACAGACAAAATATCTTCGTTTTTAAAAGTTTAGTTAAGTTTCAAAGTAAAACAGTTCACACAAAAAAGAAAATTAAAATAGCAAAAAAGGGAAAAAATGAATGTTAAGAAAAGTTCAGTTCAAAGCTTAAATCTCGTTACATCTCAAATCGTTACTATTTACTTAACATTTCAGAACCATTTCAAAACGGTCGGAAAACTGTATGCTTATCCCATCTCTGAGTAGAAAATGGATCTTTCAAGTCCCTCTTTACTGGGACCAGTTTTAACAACTAAGCTTATTATCACACTGTTTCTCAGTTATAGCAAGAAGGTTCTATCTCTTACTAACTTATAGGGGGTAAAGACTATACCATAAGTTATGACTATTGTGAGATATGGCCGGTCATTCATACCCCCAGGCTGCTAGATGGAGCCCTCTTTGCAGCATGGAGGTGCCCCGAATGCCAGCAGGGAATTATGGACAACGAAGTTTTTATGCACAGCCCTCCTGGCTACCATGGGGACCACCAGGAGTCGCTGCAGGGAGGCACAAGGACATCTGTTTTCCCTACACCCCGGAAGTACGTCTCAGTCACATGGACAGAAGGAATGACGTGCTTCCGGGATGAAAAAGAAGAGTTTTTGATCTGACCCAGAGGTGCTAAGAAGTCACATGGACTGAGGGTTCAGAAGCACTTCCGGGTCACGGACAATAAAGGACTCTGGGAAATCCCAGACAAACGAGCTGAGCTGGGTGGAAGGGTGGCAACGTGTCTGGGAGTGTGGAGGACTGTTTATTGATTAAGAATTGTATTGTTTATGAGTATTGTGGAGAGGAGGGTGTTTGTGCACATAATTATTATAATAATTATTATAATTATTATTATAATAAATTCATGATTTGGACTTTTATCTGGTGTCTGACGTATAGTCTGAGGGTTCAAGGGGACGACAAAGCCCTAAACTGTCACACTATGAAAGAAATGTATATTCTATTCAGATTAAGCAAACATTAATATGAGTTTAACTAAAAACTTTAACTTTCTAAGATGGGCTCTTACAGCCAGTGTCTTGCAAACAAAGTGAACAGAATAGCAGGTGTCAGTGGTGCTGATGCAATTACAGTGGTACCTTGAGATACGAGTGCCCCAATGTACGAGTTTTTTGAGATACGAGCCGTCACTAGGTCGATTTTTTTGCCTTGAGTTACGAGCCAAAATTCGAAATACGAGCCATCAAAGAGTTTGTCGCCGCACATTCTGAGGAACTGACGACAGAGGAGCTGACAGAACTACAGACGCGGCAACATACGGAGGTTCTGCAGGAGATTGGTATCGCGGAGGAGGTTCTCTCTTCAAGTGAGATTAAGGAAGTGTTTGCATTGTGGGAAAAAGTGTCAAACTTTAAAGAAAAGACACACCCTGAAAAAGTTACAACTGGTCGTGCGGCGGCGCAATTTAATGACACTCGCCTAACTCATTTCAGAAACATTCTTAAGGGGAGAAAGAAACAAAGCTCCTTTTACAGGTTTCTGTTGAAACGCCCTGTGAATGAAAGTGACGAAAGCGTGGCAAAAAAGAAAAAAACAGTGAAGAAGAAAATTGAGTTAAGCAAAAGTGAAGTGAAAGAAAAAAATAATACAATACGCTAATCGGCGTCGCCAACATCTGTTTATTTCTTTCGATTCTCTTTTATGTATTAGGTTTTATTTTGTTTGTATACAATATTTGTTCATTATAAATAAATTTTTCTCCTGTTGAAAACATTTAACAAAAAATTGGGGTGGTGTTTTGGGGGCTGGCACGAATTAATCTCATTTCAATTAATTTCAATGGGGAAAACTGATTTGAGATACGAGCATTTTGACTTACGGAACGAATTAAACTCGTATCTCAAGGTACCACTGTATAAAGGTTTCTCTAATAACAAATTAGCATTTAAAATGACTAAGGATAAGCTAAAGTATGTCTCGGTATTTTAATTATTCAGAGAGCTGTAATCTCATGAATTGAATGGATTCAGTGTCCTGTCCGAGGAAGAAGAAGCACGTAATGATTCACACACATAGAGCACATTGAAGAACACATACAATACAAAGTATTTAACGTGCTACTATAGTTACGATGGTATTCGAGAAACTAGTAAATGATTTAAAGATAAAGTTTATGATATTCTACTTTAATGACAAAATAAACTACGTCATTAAAGTGGAAATTTCGAGATTAAAGTTGACATTTCGTGCTTTTTTACCACTGTTTGCCTATATTTTTTTTTCTCTGTACTCTAATGAGCTTCCATATTCATTATGTCGTAGGTGGGCTACGACTCACCTTTTCACGGCGACTTTGATATCTGACAGCTTCTTTTTTTATTTCGGGCACTGTGCGACTTTGTGAACTTCAGCTTTCGAGATTCTCCGACATGCTGTCACTCGATCAACTTCCTTTTGTTGTTTATCCCACTGTTTAAACCAACAACTAGTACGTTTTTCTTTGCCTCCCCTTGGTATTTGCTGAAATTCTTCTATTTTCCCCCCGTGCTTTTGCCGTTGCCTTTTCACAGAACGCTGAGCTTAAGGGCTATTTATATTGATTTGTATATTCAAAGAGGTGTAATTCTGGGAGGAGTTTGGGGAGTGGCAGCAGGCGCGTGCACTTGCATTAGTTTTCACGCTTTGGGAATTATGGAGCGGAAGAATGTGGATGTTGGCAAATGCACAGATTTATGTATCTGGGTTTTATTGTGTATACGCACATTTCCGCTTTTGTCCGTACGTCATGTTTGAGTGTGAATTCTACGCACGGTGTTATGCATGAGGCCCCTGGTGAATACCTTACAAACTCTTATTGACAATGTTTACCCCAACCTACGAAATCTGCATGAAAAAAAGGACGTCTAATAGTTGAGGGAGAGAGCTATTCTAACACCAAAAAATGACCTAACTTCACAACTTCCGAAACAAAAACATACAAGTCTGTCGACTATTGTAGAATTAGAGGACGCCGGGCACTATCCGGTAGAGTTTCTTCACATTCTTAATTCTCCGGGCAGGCCTCCGCATACTCTACTTTTGAAGGTCGGCACACCAACGATGTTGCTACAAAACTTACAATCACCAAAACTTTGTAACGGCACCAGGCTTCAGATCGGATCTCTGCACAAAAACCTCATTGAGGCAACTGTCCTCACTGGCGCTGACTCAGAGGAGACTGGATTTATTCTTTGCATCCTTCTCATACCCTCTGACCTCCCATTCCTATTTCCAGTAAGGGTCTGCTTCGCTATGATAATAAATAAGTTACAGGGCCAGACTCTAAGAAAGGTCACCATTGACTTGACACAAGATGGCTTCTCTCAAACGGCCAACTGTACGTTGCATACTCAAGAATAAGCTCAGCAGAAAGCCGAGGGCAGAACTGCAAACATAGTTTACCAAGAGATCCTTACATCCTTAAAATGTGCATTTCTCATACACGACATTTACAATCATAAATGAAACTCTTTACAATCATCAAATTCACTCTCAATACTAAAATAATCCAACCATCTATTATTCAACAAGTTATATCCTAACTACAGGGTCACGGGGGTCTGCTGGAGCCAATCCCAGCCAACACAGACAGGAAACAAACCCCGGGCAGGGTGCCAGCCCACTGCAGCTAATTATTGCCATCCATCATCATCATTATCCAACCCACTATATCCTAACTACAGGGTCACAGGGGTCAGGAAAGAAATCCCGGGCAGACCCCCGTGACCCTGTAGTTAGGATATAGCGGGTTGGATAATGGATGGTGTGGACGAAATCTCAGACCCGACAGCAGGTGTGGTAAAAACTGTTTTCAGTAGGGTCCCAAAGCCACTTTCCGTGAGCCCCTAGAACCCTCCTATGTATCTTCCATACAGTATGCTTTCTTATTCTTTATTTTGCATATGCTTTTTATTCCTTTTCCTTCTATATTCGTATTACTTCCAGCACACCAGTCAAACTAACAGGAATCCCCCGATCTACTCACCGTGACTCCATCCACCTGCATGGAAATGCCTGTCAAGTCGTGCCTTGTATCGGCTAGGAGGAGGTCAGGGACTCCCCACGCAGGAAACGCCCAAGGCAGGCCAATCCTACATTTACTGAAGCTGGACCCGATCCGGCCGGAATCAGCTCCACCACGGTCCTCTGGACGATCCTGCACGAGGAGCCGTCTGCCGTCTCCTGCCTCACGTTTGGGCGCCAAAACTGTGAACGAAATCTCAGACCCGACAGCAGGTGTGGTTATAAAGATATAACCACACCTGCTGTCGGGTCTGAGATTTCATCCACAATGGCAATAATTAACTGCGGTGGGCTGGCACCCTGCCCGGGGTTTGTTTCCTGCCTGTGTTGGCTGGGATTGGCTCCAGCAGACCCCCGTGACCCTGTAGTTAAGATATAGTGGGTTGGATAATGGATGGATGGATGGATGGCAATAATTAAGTGGGATATTTTTCATTGCATTATTTGTCTGATTTCTGGCAGTTAGAGACCAGCTTTAGTTCAGCATTGATCTTATTGTGCAATTAAGTTGCTGTCCTCATCCCCTAACAGAATGGTGTCACAAAGTTTATAATTAGAAGTGGTGAAGCAAGAGTTAGCCTGACATAAAGGAAGGAAACGAGGAGGAATGGGAGGTTTATATCATGGGTTGAATCAGATTTGAGGTTAGTAACTTATGCTAGCAGTTTTGTATTTATTTTACTTTGTGGTGTTTAGACATTTCTGCCCACCGTATACAAAATATGAAAATTAAAGGATTACACTACCCAGAAATAATATTTTCTTTATATGTTACTTACCCTATGTGTAATAATGATAGATAAGCATTTTTAAAACTCATGTTTTCATGGAGAATGAAGAAAAAAAAAGTTTATGATATAATACAACCTAAGCAATATTAAAAATGTCTATGGGGGAAAAAAACTCATTTTAATACACGCCACATAAGACACTTGTCAGTTATCCAGTCGTTTGCCCACAACATGCAAAACACTTGCATTGTTTGCTAAAACATTGTTAATTAAATGCTTCTGGAAAAACCAACAAACGTCATAAACAGGAAACTGGAGTTTTTTTAATTAAGGAGAGGACTCTTGACCAATGAATGAGGGGAAGAGGTGGATCTTCATTTCAAAATGTTTCCTGTTTATGATGTTGTGGCCCACCAGGCTAACACCGACAGCTGAACCCGACACAGACACGCATGGAACACAAGTTCACGGTTTTATTTTTATTTTTCCTTTGTTGGGAACGGGGAAGGCGTTAAGGTTAAGGTGTTAAGTATAACACAGTCCCGGCACAAGCACAGCACAAACAATGAACCCCTTCCTTTAATCTTTTCCTTTCTACTCCTTCACTCCTCGGGTCAAGCTTCATTGCTTCTCCTCCAGTAATAAGAATATATGTTTAATGTCACTGTGCTCTGTACAAAAATAATTTTATAAATCCACTCACATGTACAGGCCAGGCCAAAGTTAGCACACAGGGGCTCTCAGCATTTAGAAGTGCTGGGCCAAGCATTGGACAAGATAGACAAAGACAGCTGGAGGATTGTATAGTCAGCACAAAATCTTCTTTCCTTGTTTGGTAATGGACTATTTGCCGACGTGGGGGCCTGCACTTGGAGAAACCAGTATAAAAGATTTGGACAGCAGCCAAATACTTTGAAGCCGATGGACAGATGGGTGATATCGTCATCCGTCCTGAAAAGCCTTCCAACGCAGCAACGAAAAATGGCAGACTGTATAGATCAAGATCCCACCTTGGTATTGTCTTGCAATTGGCTTCCCGTCTGTAATGCAGCGTAAATCGTCAGTTAAAGAAAGCTGAGTTATTTTCTCTTATGTGATTTTTACCGCTGTATCACTATGGGAGAGATATCGCCTTTTAATATCATATCTTTATAGTTTTCGGTTACTTAAAACGCTGCAATTACAAAAGAACTTATTCCAACTAGGGAGCAAACGCCTTCTAAAAGGAAGAACCTCCCGACTCTGGCTCCCCGAGAAGTGGCCACTGGCTCCTTTTAGATAGATAGATAGATAGATAGATAGATAGATAGATAGATAGATAGATAGATAGATAGATAGATAGATAGATAGATATTTTATTAATCCCAAGGGGAAATTCACATAATCCAGCAGCAGTATACTGATACAAAGAAACAATATTAAATTAAATATTAATAAAAATGAAAAAAATTCAAATAAAATTAATGTTAGCATTTACTCCCCCGGGTGGAATTGAAGAGTCGCATAGTGTGGGGGAGGAACGATCTCTTTAGTCTGTCAGTGCTGGAAGTGCTCCCGGTGCTTGATTACTTGTTTATGGCAGTACTTCCGGGTGTGGCGGAAGAACTGCCCATAAGGGCTCAGCAGCACCCTCTGGCGGCGCCTGCGGATCCCAACAGGGCTGCGCCACACTCCAACTCCCATGAAGCCCTGCGGGACTCTGAGGCACCACTGCAACCCATGGGGATTGCCATCGAGCATCCTGGGGGAGTTAGCACTCTGGCCACGCTTGCTCCCAGTATGGAGGCATCCTAGCCGGGCATGAGCCCTGGCCGCACGCTACAGAGGTGCACAGATTTTTCCGTTACATTTGCTTTAGCTTAATTAGCAAAATGGGGATCTGGGGTTGCCTTTCATTTATAGGTTAACATGAGTCTAAGGATTCATAAGTCTGCTGTGTTGAAAATTTTATTTACCACTTTTTGGTGTAATTAGACTACAAGTATCAGTGACGTGCGGTGAGGTTCATGGCTGGTGAGGCACTGACTCCTTCCGAGTAAGATTTACAAATAGAGGAACCCAAAAGAGTCGCTTATTCACAATTCAGTTGGCAGCCAGCACATTGACTACGGGTTATGTTTCATATCTCATCAGCATTGTTTACACACACATAAACAGGTGAGGCGCATATTTGGATAAGAAAGAACGTTTCGTTTATAGCGGCGAGAGAGAGAGAGAGAGAGACCGCATTTGCTCCTCACCCTCCATGTGTTCTAAATTTGCTGTTGTAATTTCACAATTCATACTCATTCAATACAAATGAAAGTTTAGAGTGATATACAAAAAAAAAGGGTTTCAGTTTTGACCTTAATTGAAATATTTAGTTATTTTTAAAAGATTTTAATTCTGACGCTTTAATCAATTTTAATACAGACCATTCAAGAAAAGGAATATTTTATTTAAGGTCAAAATTTAGTTTTAAAATTTTGGATTTTTTTTTTTCTTCGTCTGATCCCATTTTTTATTAAATTGAAAACCGTTTATGCTCTTACCTTTATTTGTAAATGAAGTCCATGTGCCTATCCTTCTCCACAAAAATCTCCGTCACTTTCTTGTAAAAGTCCTCCTTATTTTCTTTTAGTTTTAAAAATCATAATCTTCAATTTTGGCAGTCAGTCGGAACAAAAAATAAAAATAAATGGAGCGCTGCAGTGCACTTGACTTTCTGATATCGTGAAGTTATTGGCGCCTCAGCGTAGAAGAACAGCAACGAGCACCTGTTGGGCTCACATGCGCCCCCTTCAGGTTGGCACCGTACTGTCTGCCTCACCTTGTGCCTTTTCACTGCGGTTTTATGTCCGATCAGCAAGACTAAATATGTCACACACATTCATTAAAGATATTAGCCAGACTGTGGAAGGTTAGGGTGTATAATAAACGTGTCTGAAAACCTTTGGCGACATACAGAGAGACAGCAACAGGCACACACCAATCGCAGGCATCACCCCTGCGGCATGTGAGGGAGAGAGCAGTCCAAGGTGAGGTGAACCTCCTCGTGTTTCTCCCTTGTATGTGAACAGGAAATGCGGCAACTCAACAATTGTGACTATAAAAATGATCAAAATTACTGTAATCATACAGAAAACAAATTTACAGCACAGACCAATGGACACATTTATTTTATGTTATCGTTATTAGCTTTTTAATTTTCATGATGACAGGTGAGGCTCTGCTGACTGCACATATATATATATATATATATATATATATATATATATATATATATATATATATATATATATATATATATATATATATATATATATATATATATATATTGTGGAGGACTGCCGGCTTCCCATGCCGGTCTTCACCCCCAGGCCGCCAGGAGGAGCTCTCCCGACAGCAGGATCGTGCCCCGAGGTCCAGCAGGGCCTTATGGACTTTGTAGTGTTTATTCACAGCCCTGCTGGATACCTTGGGGGCCACCAGGAGTCGCTGTGGGGGGGCTTATGGGCCCTTTTGTGCCATATGACCCGGGAGTACGTCACGGTCATGTGACGGGATGGAACGACGTGCTCCCGGGTGAAGAAAAGGACTGATTGCAATGACCCGGAAGGAATAAGGAACTGTGGACTAATGGGACAGGAACACCTCCGGGTCAGGGGCTATAAAAGGACGATGCCTCAGTCCAGACACAGAGCTGTGCTGGGTGGGAGAGGACGTGGGGGTGTCTGGACGAGGAGGAGTGGTTAAGTGTTTTGTGAATAGAGTAGTTTATTGATATATGAGTAGTGTGGAAGGTGCCTGGTGCACTGTGAACCAAAATAAAAGGTCTTGGACTTTTACCTGGTGTTTGGAGTCATCCCTGAGGGTTCAAGGGAGCACTAGCGCCCCCTACTGCCACAATATATATACTGTATATATATATATATATATGCAGTCATATGAAAAAGTCTAGGAACCCCTCTCAGCCTGCATAATAATTGACTCTCCTTTCAACAAAAAAGATAACAGTGGCTTGTCTTTCATTTCCTAGGAACATCTGAGCACTGCGGTGTTTTCCGAACAAAGATTTTTTAGTGACACAGTATTTAGTCGTATGAAATTAAATCAAATGTGAAAAACTGGCTGTGCAAAAATGTGGGTCCCCTTGTCATTGTGCTGATTTGAATGCCTGTCACTGCTCAATGCTGATTACTTGGTTGGATGAGCTCCTTAAGCCTTGAACTTCACAGACAGGAGTGTCCAATCATGAGTGGTCAAAGGTATTTAAGGTGGTCAACTGCAAGTTGTGCTTCCTTCCCTTTGACTCTCCTCTGAAGAGTGACAGACAGCATGGGATCCTCAAAGCAACTCTCAAAAGATCTGAAAACAAAGATTGTTGAGTCTCATGGTTTAGGGGAAGGCTACAAAAAGCCATCTCAGAGGTTTAAACTGTCAGTTTCAACTGTAAGGAATGGAATCAGGAAATGGAAGGCCACAGACACAGTTGCTGTTAAACCCAGCAGGTTTGGTAGGCCAAGAAAAATACAGGAGCGGGATATGCGCAGGATTGTGAGAATGGTGACAGACAACCCACAGATCACCTCCAAAGACCTGCAAGAACATCTCGCTGCAGATGGTGTATCTGTACATCGTTCTACAATTCAGTGCAATTTGCACAACGAACATCTGTATGGCAGGGTGATGGGAAAGAAGCCCTTTCTGCACTCACGCCACAAACAGAGTCGCTTGTTGTATGCCAATACTCATTTAGACAAGCCAGATTCATTTAGGAATAAAGTGCTTTGGACTGAAAGTTGATATAAAACAGATCATTGATATTCGTCTATCAGACCATTTTCTTCTACTTTTTAATATAGAAATAATGATAAAAAACACTCATGAGAAGCATATTGTTAAAAAACGCTTCTTTGATTCGGCAGCAGCTTTAAAACTTACAAACATTTTAAGCAATCAGTCCGTTTATAGTGCCAGCTATAATAGCGAGGATAATGTAAATAGTAAGGTGGAAAAATTTAATACCAAAGTGAGAGCTGCTGTTGACATAGTTGCACCTGAAAAGACAGTGAAAAAATCTTCTAGCATTGTTATACCATGGAAGACCCAAAGAGTGTCTGATTTAAAGAGAACATGCCGTAGAGCTGAGTGTCAATGGAGGAAGACTAAACTTACTATCCACCACGAAATATTAAAAGTCAAAATAACAGAATACAATAACACTGTCCGTCTTGAGAGACGCTGCTATTTCTCAAAGATTATAAATAACAATGCTAGTAATCCCAGAGTCTTATTTTCTACAATTGATCGCCTACTAAACCCAGGTAGCTCAAAGGAATGCCTCCTAAGTGCTTCCAGTGAAACCTGTGAGGCTGTCGCTGTATTTTTCAATCAAAAAATTAATGATATTAGAAATAACATAGTATATCTCCCCAACACTAAGGATCCTCCTAAACCCCAACATCCTGTTATAAACAAATTAAACTCTTTCACTAGGATAGATTTACCTGATTTAAAAAAATAATCTCTCAATTAAAACCTCCACCTCGCCCTTGACCCGATACCAACAAGGTTTTTCAAAGAAGTATCAGGCGTGCTAATTGATAATGTTCTGGACATAGTAAATCCGTCACTAGATACTGGGGTCTTCCCAGACTGTCTTAAGACTGCTGTAGTTAAACCCCTACTTAAGAAACATAATCTTGACCCTCAGCTCTTGAAAATTTTAGACCCATCTCTAACCTGCCTTCTTAAGTAAAGTTCTAGAGAAGGCAGTCATTATGCAGTTAAATGACCACCTAATTAAACATGCTATTCTTGATAAATTTCAGTCAGGTTTTAGAACAAATCACAGCACAGAAACTGCACTCGTTAAAGTAGTAAATGACTTGGGGTAAATGCAGACAGAGGCCATTTATCTGTTCTCATCCTCTTAGATCTGAGTGCTGCATTTGACACCATTGATCACAACATTCTTAGAAATCGCCTTAGTCAATGGGTGGGCCTCTCTGGCAGTGTCTTAAATTGGTTTGAATCCTACCTGACAGGGAGAAAATTTTTGTTAGTTGTGGGAATTACAACTCAAGACACATGATATCCAATATGGTGTTCCACAAGGCTCTATCCTGGGTCCGCTGTTATTCTCAATCTACATGCTTCCGTTAGGTCAGATTATCTCAGGGCACAACGTGAGCTACCACAGCTATGCTGATGACACACAGCTGTACTTATCAATAGCACCTGATGACCCGATTCTATTGATTCACTAACACAATGTCTGACTTGTATCTCAGAATGGATGAATAGTAATTTTCTCAAGTTAAATAAAGAGAAAACTGAAATTTTAGTGATCAGCAATAATGGATACAATGAGGCTATTAGAAATAAACTGGATACATTAGGATTAAAAGTCAAGACGGAGGTAAAAAGCTTAGGGTGATTGTTGACTGTAATCTGAATTTTAAATCACATATTAATCAGATCATTAGGACAGCATTTTTCACTTAAGAAACATAAGTAAAGTTAGACCTCTTATATCACTGAAAGATGCTGAGAAATTAGTTCACGCGTTTGTTTTCAGTCGACTAGATTACTGTAACGCACTCCTCTCAGGACTACCCAAAAAGATATAAATCTTTGCAACTAGTGCAGAATGCAGCTGCTAGAATCCTAACTAGGAAAAGAAAATCAACACATTTCTCCAGTTTTGATGTCACTACACTGGTTACCTGTGTCATTCAGGATTGACTTTAAAATTCTGCTTATGGTTTATAAAGCCTTAAATAATCTCGCCCCATCTTATATATCGGAATGTCTGACACCTTATATTCCAAATCGTAACCTCAGATCCTCAAATGAGTGTCTCCTTAGAATTCCAAGAACAAAACTTAAAAGAAGTGGTGAGGCTGGCCTTCTGCTGTTATGCACCTAAAATCTGGAATAGCCTGCCAATAGGAATTCGCCAGGCTGATACAGTAGAGCACTTTAAAACACTGCTGAAAACACATTACTTTAACATGGCCTTTTATAACTTCATTTTAATCGTAATTTAACTTAATCCTGATACTCTGTATGTTCAATTCATCATAATAACTATTCATGGTGGCTCTAAAATCGTACTGACCCCTACTCTCTTTCTGTTTCTTTTTCCGGTTTCTTTGTGGTGGTGGCCTGCGCCACCTCCACCTACTCAAAGCTTCATGATGCTCCAACAATGATGGACGGATTAAAAGGCAGAAGTCTACGTGACCATCATCATCATCAAGCCCTTCCGTGAGAATCCTAAATCCAAAGAGGACTGTTTCATTTATGTTAGGTAGAATGCCCAGAGGGGACTGGTCTCATGGTCTGGAATCCCTACAGATTTTATTTTTTCTCCAGCCGTCTGGAGTTTTTTGTTTTTCTGTCCCCCCTGGCCATTGAACCTTACTCTTATTTGATGTTAATGTTGATTTATTTTGTTTTATAATTGTATCTTTCACTTTTCTATTCTTTAATATGTAAAGCACTTTGAGCTACTGTTTGTATGAAAATGTGCTATATAAATAAATGTTGTTGTTGTTGTTGATGCCCAGATCCCACAGACTGGCTAAGGATCTGCAAGAGCGGTCACAGGAATGGGACGACGATTAGGGTTCGATCGGTCCAATTTTGCAACAAGGTCGCCGACGTCATGACCGCCTACAAGCTGCTCTTCGACCGGAAAAAGAAGCAGCGGCAGCAGCTGCCGATCACAATGTTTTTGCAGCCTTGCAAAAAAGAGCCAGTTCCTACTACTACTACGGATACACCTTCGGAAACCGTGGAAGAGGTGCCCCATCTGAAGAGACGGGAAATACAGTCATCGGCTGCGCAGTAAAAGTCATCATCACCTTCATCGTCATCATTTTTACTGCACAGCATATTCATCACCATCATCACGTCATATATAGCTACGTGTACTTCACTATACAGTAACTGTAAACTTATCTACCGATTTTATATTGCTTAACAGTTGTCCCTGTTATTAATAGAGTAAAGGGTGGGTTGTAAACAGTACAGGGAGGGTTTAAAAACGTCCAAATACACGTTAAATTATTAAATAAATATGGTGTCCCTACTTCGCAAATTCAGTTATTGCGGCCGGCCTTGGAACCTATCTCCCGCTATAAACGAGGGATTACTGTACACCTACGTCAGGGTATAGAGTGTATCTTTATTGGTTCAGATTGCTTCATCCTAATGGGAGCCTCTTTCGAGTGAATCTCCTTTTATATTTTTATTTTAATAACTAGGAGGCTCCGCCCCCTAACTCGCTTTGCTCGCCCACCCCCGTGTTTGGTTTACCGGATATACAATTTAAAGAGATTGTTATTTTCATGAGAATTGTTACATATGCATTATTTTCACTTTTACTTTAAAAACTTTTGTAAAAACAATACTTGTCCTTTATTTCTGGCCCCGGGTGTGGTTACATCTCTTGCTCGCGTTGTGAAGGGGGGGCGACTGAACGCACGCTAAGGAGATGCCGTCGGATCATCTGCTGGCTTTCTGCTGCTGGAGAGCTGCCTGTTCTGCTTGTCGCATGTCGTTGTTTTAAGAGCTGGGAGCACATGATGCGTGTCTGCCGAAAGCAATCCAACAACTGCTATGGTTAGATGTCCGTGGACTTGTTTTAAATGATGGCTCACTGCCTTGTCTCGTGTGATGTTGGAAAAACAATACTCGTCCTTTATTTCCGGCCCCGGGCGTGGTTACATCCCTTTCTCACAGGATGTATAAAGCTGCTCGCGTTGTGAAGGGGGGGCAGCTGCTGTCACATTGTACAGCCGCTGTCTTTTTTGCCACTTCGTGTCTCTGCTGCTCGTGTTGTGAAGAGGGAGGGTTAGGGTGGCTGAACACACGCAAGGAGAAGCGGTCGGATCATCTGCTGCGAGCTGCGTATTGTGCTTGTCGCTTGACGTTGTTTTAAGAGCTGGGAGCAAGTTAAAGTGTCTCTTGCAGGACTTCAAATTGTCTTCTGAGAAGATCACGTCTCGTCTCCCTAGTCTGCCTCCCCAAGATTTTATTTTATAATAGAGAAGATCTTATTTGGTTTTCTCTATGTTGTTAGAATTTTGGCCAGTTCTAACTCACAATGCTTTTGGTGCCACATCTTATCATTTTAACAGCATAATACAATGATGGCTGAGTTAACTATCTCTGAGCACAATGTTTGGTGCTGCTAACTTTTCTAGGATTACTGTATTTGAATCCAAAAGGACAGAAATGCAGTTTTACTTGATGTCTACTATACGAGAATGTCCTTCTATTTAACCTACAATTCCACAACATATCGCAAAAATCTATCTGCTGTAAAGAAAATGATTCTATCCATCCATCCATTATACAACCCGCTATATCCTAACTACAGGGTCACGGGGGGTCTGCTGGAGCCAATCCCAGCCAACACAGGGCACAAGGCAGGAAACAAACCCCGGGCAGGACGCCAGCCCACCACAGGGCGCAAGAAAATGATTTCCATACCTTTCTTCTTTAGAACCATATAAGTGCTACAAATGCTAAGAAAAAAACAATCGTAATGTAACTTAATAAAAAATTATAAATCAAGACTACAGTTTACATTAACTACTACAATACAAAGCAGAGGCGTCTCACTTCAACGCCGTAGGGCTACAGTGGCTGCTGGTTTTCCTCCTTATTTATTGTCCAATTTCTGTTGCTAATTAACTTCTAAGTGCCTCATTTTCAAAGACTCGGTCCTCCGAATTGCTTTTTTGTTCCTTAAATGGCATCTAAACAAAAATGAGAAGTGCAGTGAGCCAAGCTGGGGCCTCAAACTGCAACCCGTTCCTTAATTCAAAGCCAATTCTTGTCATTCCCTAACCCTGTTATTTGATTCCATGACTGTGGCTGCTTGAATTCTGCCACAGCAGTCATTTGTTGATCTGAACAGAAGCAACATTACTGAGCCCTTCATCCTTTTTTTATTTTTTTCTTAGATAGTGTATGATGGACACAGGTAAGCTGGTCATGTTTTGGCTCGTTTTGTACCCCGTCGTCTGGCTGCTAATCAAAGCAAAAAGAAACATTTAAGGGGTCAGTCGGTCATCTTCCAACCCACTATATCCTAACACAGGGTCCTGCTGGAGCCAATCCCATCCAACACAGGGAGCAAGGCAGGAACAAATCTCAGGCATGGTGCCAGTCCACCATAGGGCATACACACCAAACACTATTTAGGATCACCAATGCACCTAACCTGCATGTCTTTGGACTGTGGGAGGAAACCTACACAGACACGGGGAGAACATGCAAACTCCATGCAGGGAGGACCTGGGTCTCCTTATTGCGAGGTAGCAGCACTACCACTGCGCCACTAGCTGCCCCACAATCTACAAGTCTCCAACTTAAACCTTAAAGCCCTAGAGTATCTACAGGGTGGTCCAGATCTAATTATGCAGATTCAGATCATCTGGATGACTTTGATTTATGCGGGGACAATTCTTCATGTCGTCAGTTCACACACTTCTCGATGGTCCGGGATTTTTCAGGTGATTTTCTATGTAATAAACTTAATAAGTTATAGCGTAATGAAAATTGCATAATTAGATCTGGACCACCCTATACATATTTCCGACATATCACTTATGTCCATATATTCGATCTCTTTTTGCTGTTCTGTTATTTCACCGAGTAATAATTTCCGTTTGTTTGCGCGAATGCGGTCTTCACTCTCTTTTTTTTAAAACTTTTGAATTTTTAGTTCTGTCATATTTTTTATGTTGCTCTGTGTGTATCACGCCAAGGGTTTTTTTGAGCCTTTCGAATTCCACTGCTGTCATAATCTGTAACCTGCTCTGCATGTGTATGGCACCAACGTTTTTGAACGTCTTTATGAAGTTCTACTGTGTCTTTTACTCTTTGTCTTTTATTTCTTTTATTTTTGGACCTGCAAGGTTTTCAATTCCACTTGTTCCGGGTTGATTATTACTTTCCTTGCTTAGGTCACCATCTCACAGGAACATGCTTCCAATGGATGTCAGTATGACGTGACTTGACCGTGACTTGGTCGTGTCGTGGGAAGTGAAAGTGTCTCTGCCTCTCTGAAGTGTCTCTCTGTCTCTCTTCAGAAGATCACATCTAGTCGCAAGATTTTTGTTTATAATAGAGAGGAAATAATTGGGCGGCACGGTGGCGCAACAGGTAGCGCTGCTGCCTCACAGTTAGGGACCACGGGTTCACTTCCTGGGTCCTCCCTACGTGGAGTTTGCATGTTCTCCCCGTGTCTGTGTGGGTTTCCTCCCAAAGACATGCAAGTTAGGTGCATTGGTGATTCTAAATTGACCCTAGTGTGTGCCCTGCGGTGGGCTGGCGCCCTGCTCTGGGGTTTGTTATCTGCCTTGCGCTCTGTGTTGGCTAAGATTGGCACCAGCAGACACCCGTGACCTTGTAGTTAGGTTGGGGTTGGATAATGGATGGATGGATGGAGAAAATAATTCACTCGGTCAGTCAGTTATTATCCAACCCGCTATATCCTAACACAGGGTCACGGGGGTCTGCTGGAGCCAATCACAGCCAGCACAGGGTGCAAGGCAGGAACAAATCCCGGGCAGGGTGCCAGGACACACACACACAAACACCAAGCACACACTAGGGACAATTTAGGACTGTGTTATGCTGTATAAAATCTACATATTATTCTCTATATTTTTATTATTATATTTTGCTCAATCCCAACAAGATGAATTCAGGTGTAGGAGGCACAATAATAAAAAGGCATTTCCTCTTCCCTTACACCTCACTTTTATAACAGTTGTTCACAGCATAGTGTTAAAATGGTATTAAAGTCTGGGAAAGGAAGACTGAGCCAAAATCTCAGGGTATTGATTACTTTATGGATGGACATCTGGGACAACAATTTGGTTTACAGTCTGGGAAAAGAAAGATTAAAGAGTCTGAGCAAAATTCATCCATCATATTGACAGCCAGCCAATCAGGTGCATGCAACCATCATGTGTTGTGAAACCACGGCATGAAACTTCATAATAAATATGCCTCATTTGAAAACAAAGTCAGAAGAAGAAGAGAAACAGCGACGATAGAAGAGCGACGTCAGAAAAGACAACAAAGACACGTATGACCAGTTTTTCTTCTGATCGTCAGTTAGCAGCATTTTCAGGAACATCGATTGCTAAATCAAATGCCGCTGGGACATTCATCCTTGACATCTCTGATTCCTTGTCATCTCTACTTTTTTCGTAAGCTTTATCTAAAGACTATATATATCCAGACTTTCCGATCAGTACCTATTTTCTATTATTCTTTGTTCCAGTGGTATTATTATTATTATTCCTGTAATAAATACCATGCTGCTTTTAACTTTCTATGCTTTGTCTTAATGTCTGGAGTGACCGAAGTAATAAATTAGATTTCTTTGAGCACCTGGTGCAGCCAGAGGTTTGCCATACGCTCTGTGCTGCGAGGTGTATTAAGGCTGAGGGTGAGAGCTCTACTCAATAGTAGGGAACAGGACATAAAGAAGGTACTCTTGGCTGATAAATGGCCTATAGTCAAGAGTGCTGAGTCTTTGTATGTTTAAATGTATTCTTGTAGACCAAAAGTAACATTTAGGTCTGAGATATCATTAAAACATTGTTTGTTGTTTGTGCCGATAATAAATAAGTCTCTTGACGTGCTGATTGACAGGCTGTGTTATTCCTAAAGCACTTGTGTGGTTTAAAGTGCTAAAGGTTAATCAGCGTGTGTGTGTCATTCATGGGGCATGGTTGTGGTTAGGATCTGAGTGTATGCGTATAGCTATGTATGTGTGTGTTGTGGCAGTAGGGGGCGCTAGTGCTCCCTTGAACCCTCAGGTATGACTCCAGACACCAGGTAAAAGTCCAAGACTTTTTATTTTTTCCCACAGTGCACCAAGCACCTTCCACAATACTCATACAAACAATCACTAATTCCAACACAATAAACCACTCCTCCTCGCCCAGACACTTTGCTCCTCTCCCACCCAGCACAGCTCAGTGTCTGGACTGAGGCACCGTCCTTTTATAGCCCCTGCCCCGGAGGAGTTCCTGTCCCAGCAATCCACAGTTCCTTATTCCTTCCGGGTCAGGGCAATCAGTCTTTTATTTCACCCTGGGAGCACGCCATTCCTTCCCGTCACGTGACCGTGACGTACTCCCGGGTCATAAGGAACAACAGAGCCCATAAGTCCCCCCACAGCGACTTCTGGTAGTCCCCAAGGTATCCACCAGGGCTGTGTATAAACACTACAGAGTCCATAAGGCCCTGCTGGACCTTGGGGCACGATCCTGCTATCGGGAGAGCTCCTCCTGGCGGCCTGGGGGTGCGGACCAGCCTGGGAAGCCGGCAGTCCTCCACAGTGTTCATCTTAAAGTGCAACAGTAGACCAACCCGATAACAAACTTGACAAGAACACTTACCCTTGAGGGGAAAAAAGGTAAAGGGTAAGTAGAGGGAAATACTACAACAATACTGAATATAAATACTTAGGAACTAACCTACATACATACATCCATCCATCCATTATCCAACCTGCTATATCCTAACTGCAGGGTCACGGGGTCTGCTAGAGCCAATTCCAAGCCAACAAAGGGCACAAGGCAGGAAACAAACCCCGTGCAGGGTGTCAGCCCACCGCAGGGCATGCACACACACACACTAGGGACAATTTCGAATCGCCAATGCACCTAACCTGCATGTCTTTGGACTGTGGGAGGAAACCCACGCAGACACGGGGAGAACATGGAAACTCCACACAGGGAGGACCCGGGAAGCAAACCCGGGTCTCCTAACTGCGAGGCAGCAGTGCTACCCACTGCGCCACTGTGTTGTCCAATTGGAATACAAATACAAAAAAAAATATTCTCTAAATGCAACCAACGCTTATTTCTCCTCCATAAACTCAAACTATTTAAAGTAGACAAGGACTTCATGTTGTCCTTTTATCGCAGTCTGATCCCATCTGTCATCACTTTCAGTTTCATTGCCTGGTTTAATACTCTGACGAAGCAAAACTCAAAAAAGCTCCAGCAGATTATGAAGTATGCAGCTAAAATAATTGGGGCTGATGGCGATGATTTGACTAGCGTATGTCAGAGGGCAGGCAATGTTAAAGAAACTGGAAATCATCTCAACGGATGACAGACATCCATTACATGGAGAACTAAACTTCAGTAAATCAGGAAGGAGAGTCGCTTTGAAAACCCACACAAATCGCTCCAGGAACTCCTTTCTTCCTTGTGCCATTCGACTTTTCAAGAAGAAATATCGGAGATATTTATTAAGCTTTTGATAGATATCTTGTAACCTTTTTTTTTCTCTTTTTGGTGTCAATATGTATTATTTAACTGCCTCACCTTAACCTGTCTTGATTCTATTTGTCAGTTTTATTTCATTCTGTCTGTTATTAGATGCAACTGAGAAAGCAAATTTCACGTTTTCTTGTGTAAACACGACTAAATAAAGAAACCTTGAACCTTAAATACAGACCGTCAATGCACCTGACCTGCATGTCTTTGGAATGTGGGAGGAAACCCACGCAGATACGGGGAGAACATGCAAACTCCATGCAGGGAGGACCCGGGAAGTAAACCCAGGTCTCCTTACTACGAGGCAGTGCCACTACCCATTGCGCCACCGTGCCACCCTCCATTTAAGGAGTCTGAGTCTTAAATAGCAAGTCAATTAAAATTAAGGCAAAAGAAGTTAAGCAGCAAAATCTGGTAACAAATTAAGAAAAAGTTTAAAATAAAAACCTGCAGCCACTGCGGCCCTCCAGGACTTGAGCTGCATACCCCGGTATAAAGTGATGATGGTATTTCTGCCTGTTAGACCGGTCTTATAAGGCATTTGTATTAAATCTGTTCCAATGGTGATGATGCCATGCACTGCTGGATGGTACACGAGTACATGAAAATTCAAATAAATATACCGGCTAGAATACCTCTACTAAAATCTAATTGCAAATAGGCTCCCGATTACAAGACATTAGTGATTATTTCAAAATACATTTTGTGCAAGAATGTGTCGTCATAGTGAAGTTCTGCATTTAAGTGTTTGTCATTGTGTACTTCCCCTAAAATGCAGGGTGAGCCAAAAAGAAGTAGCACATTTGAAACATTGATTCTACAAAAACACTGCAAGATAAAATACATTTCATTACGACACAAGAAAGGGATATACAAAAAAGATTTCTTTTACTGTGATGTTATCAAGGTGGTGGCCTTCATTAGTCATTAGCGTTCCACTCTTCGAGACGATTTCTGAACGCTCGCATGACTCCTTTGGCCATTTCAAGGTGTATAGCGTCCTTGAGGGCTTCAAGGTTTTGAGGTCAGTGTGTGTAGACCTTCGACTTGAGATCACCCGACAAGATGAAATCGCACGGAGTGAGATAAGGCGAATGAGAAGGCCACTCGACATCGCCGTGTAGGGAGAAAAGCTTCCCTGGAAACATCTCCTGCAAAACTTGCATGGATCTGAACTGTTGACACCAGGCCTTCACCACATCCATTTCTTCCAGTTAGGGCCGCAAAAAATTCTCTAGAATTTCAATGTAACGTTCTGAAGTGATGGTGACCGTTGCTAACCCCCTCCTCAAAAAAGTAAGGGCCTACAATGCCAAATTCTGCAATGGCCCACCAAACTGTAACACGTGTGCTCACTGTGCAGGGATCTCTGATGAAGTTCATGAGCGTTGGTTTCAGCCCAATAGAGAAAGTTTTGCTTATTTACACAATTATTCAAATGGAAATGTGCCTCGTGGCTGCACATGACGATGGTATCTCGATGAATGGTTTGCAGAATGTTGGCACACAACTCCCTACGGCTTTTCCAGCACTACCATCATTTTGTATGAATGGAAATTAAGATCCTCGTGCAAAATCCACCTTAAAGACGTGTAGGAAACGCCGAAGGCAGAAGTGCGCCGAACGTCTAGGAGACTGCAGAATTGATGCCCTTACAGCTCAGATGTTTTCAGGCGTTCGTACAATCCGAGGACGGCCTGGAAATTTCCTGTTAATGTCTAAATTTAGAATTGTTTTCCGATTTTGGGACGTCACCGTTAGGAGGAATGCTGAAGTGCGTTCGGAAGGCGCGTTGCATGCGTAGTGATGATGGATTCGTTGTTTATGAAGAATGCGTTGACAGCGAAAGCACGGTGTGCACTGGACAAAGGCGTGTGGCCGAATGAAAACTACAAGGGATCACCTATCAAAGGAGGACCCCACTGCCTCGCACAATGACTTTGAGAAAAGTGCTACTTCATTTTGGGATCACCTTGTAATCTTCTTATATCAGCGTTTCTCAACCTTTACGTATTTGCAACCCGAGTTTTCATAACAGTTTTAATCACGCCCCCCTAATGTTTTTTTGAAAGCAGCCCACTAATACCAATTTGTTCTTTTTTAATTAATGATATATCATAGATGCATATTTTATTATACCTACGTAACTTTTTACGACATTTATCTAACTCTATATTTATTTTTCTAGTATTAGAATGTAGTTTAAGTTAATTTGTTTTGGTTTTGATAGATGTTTTTTTCATATTTTCGATTCTTGTTTTCTTTTTTTCACATCTTCGCGCCCCGCTAGGTGGGCCCGTCCCACAGTTTGAGAGCCACTGTCTTATATAATACGCTACCGCGGCTGTTTGTTTGTCTGTCCGGGATTTTAAATCACCTGTAGCACACAAACCGTTTGACCTGAAATTTGGTACACAAATACTCTGTGACATCTACTATCCACTTTGGGGTTGATGATTGACTTCCAAGGTTACTCCTCTTTATATTTTTATTTTATTTTATTGAAGAATCAAGTCTCGGCAGCGGCCAAAAGGGTGGCCAATGCGGCATATGCGTACGGGCGCGGTTCTCATTCCCTACCACTTTCGCCATCATTTCCTCTACCGCTTCATTGTGTAATGACCCGGCAGTCAGCGCTGACAGGGTGGTGCATTGTGGGTATATTTCTGTAACGTTTACTGTTTGTACTGGGCCAGCAAGGTAATTGATTTCCTGTTCTATAAATGTTACATGTGTTTATGTTTCGGTTGCTTGGGTGGGCTTGGGTCATTTGAAGCCCAGGTATAAGTAAGTGTAACAAGTTACCATCAGTGAGAGGGATGTTTCTATGAATGACCTTGACAATGGCCTTGCAGTGTGTTTAGCTTGAGCTTGGTTTCTGACTATCTGCTCTAATAAAGAGATACAAAAGGACAGAGCTGTGTGTTGCTAGATTCCATCTATGCAATTACGTACGGAGACACTCGGAGTCATGCGGTGTATGGGACACGAGTGCTCGCTTGCTTAATGAGCTAGGTACAGCTGCGTGCATGGTGCTGGCATTCCGCTGGCCGACCAGCTTGGGGGAAGTGCGCAGTAGAGTTCGGCTCCGAGAACTTCAATACTCAACCACCGGTCGTTACAATATCTTATTGAGGCAGATTGAAGACTTAAGTGTCAGCTTAAGTGAAAAATTAAGAAAAAACTTACTAAGTAATTGCAACACAAACACTGACTTCATCAGTTTTAATGCAAAAAGATACCGACGGAAGAACAGAAGAAGCGGACCACTAGGGTGGAGAGAAGAAGAGCTGCTCATGAAGCAGCAAGCACATCAACCTCTGAGCAAACGAAATGCTAAACAGAGACAGAGAAAGAAAGAGGATGAAGACTAGGAATGCTCAAGTCAAGTGTATTCACTGCACGTTATCTTTCAGTGTGCCGTTACTGGGAAAGGATAATCAAATTGACTTCCACCAGAGTTTTGCTCTTCCAATCTCTTTCTAGAATTATTACAATACAAGTCCTAACATACGTAAAGTACTAACAAACCCAGCAAAGCAGAAAGTTTTTTTTTTCTGTACAGTCATATGAAAAAGTCCGTGAACCCCTCTCAGCCTGCATAATAATTGACTCTCCATTTCAACAATAAAGATCACAGTGGTACGTCTTTCAATTCCTAGGAACATCTGAGCACTGCGGTGTTTTCTGAACAAAGATTTTTAGTGACACCGTATTTAGTTGTATGAAATGAAATCAAATGTGAAAAACTGGCTATGCACAAATGTGGGTCCCCTTGTCATTGTGCTGATTTGAATGCCTGTCACTGCTCAATGCTGGATGAGCTCCTTAAGCCTTGAACTTCACAGACAGGAGTGTCCAATCATGAGTGGTCAAAGGTATTTAAGGTGATCAATTACAAGTTGTGCTTCCTTCCCTTTGACTCTCCTTTGAAGAGTGACAGACAGCATGGGATCCTCAAAGCAACTCTCTAAAGATCTGAAAACAAAGATTGTTGAGTCTCCTGGTTTAGGGGAAGGCAACAAAAAAGCCATCTGAGAGGTTTAAACTGTCAGTTTCAACTGTGAGGAATGGAATCAGGAAATGGAAGGCCACAGGCACAGTTGCTGTTAAACCAACTCAGGTCTGACAGGCCAAGAAAAATACAGGAGTGGCATATGAGTAGGATTGTGAGAATGGTGACAGACAACCCACAGATCACCTCCAAAGACCTGCAAGAACATCTCGCTGCAGATGGTGTATCTGGACATTGTTCTACAATTCAGCTCAACTTGCACAAAGAACATCTGTATGGCAGGGTGATGAGAAAGAAGCTTAGAAGTTTAGACCTCTTATATCATTTAAAGATGCTGAGAAATGAGTTCACACGTTTGTTTTCAGTCAACTAGATTACTGTAACGCACTCCTCTCAGGACCACCCAAAAAAGACATCAATCGATTACGAGTGCAGAATGGAGCTGCTGGAATCCTAACTAGGAAAAGAAATTCCGAGCACATTTCTCCAGTTTTGATGTCACTACACTGGTTACCTGTGTCATTCAGAATTGACTTTAAAATACTGCTTATGGTTTAAAAAGCCTTCAATAATCTGCTCCATCTTATATCTCAGAATGTCTGACACCTTACACTCCAAATCGTAACCTTAGATCTTCAAATGAGGGTCTGCTTAGGATTCCAAGAGCAAAACTTAAAAGAACTGGTGAGGCGGGCCTTCTGCTGTTATGCACCTAAAATCTGGAATAGCCTGCCAATAGGAATTCACCAGGCTGATACAGTGGAGCACTTTAAAACACTGCTGAAAACACATTACTGTAACATGGCCTTCTCATAACTTCATTTTAATTTAATCCTGATGCTCTGTATATTCAATTAATTATCATAACTATTCATGGTGGCTCCAAAATCCATACTAACCCCGGTTTTTCCGCCACCACTACCTGAACAAAGCACTGTGATGTTCCTACATTGATGGATTAAAGGCCAGATTTCCACGTGACTGTCATCATCAAGTCCTTCCATGAGAACCCTAAATAAAAAGAGGACTGTTTCATTTATGTGAGGTAGAATGCCCAGAGGGGGCTGGGTGGTCTCGTGGCCTCGGAACCCCTGCAGATTTTATTCTTATCTCCATCCGTCTGGAATATTTTTTGTTCTTTCTGTCCACCTTGGCCACCGGACCTTACTTTTATTCTATGTTAATTAGTTTTGTCTTATTTTAACTCTTACTTTGTCTTTTTTTTTCTCTTTTCTTCATCATGTAAAGCACTTTGAGCTACATTATTTGTATGAAAATGTGCTATAGAAATAAATGTTGTTGTTATTGTTCAGGGACTGCGGCCCTTGTTAAAGTCGAGGGTCAGATGAATTCAACCCAATATCAACAAATTCTTCAGGATAATGTTCAAGCATCAGTCACAAAGTTGAAGTTACTGAAGCAGGGGTTGGATATTCCAACAGGACAATGAGCCAAAACACAAAGGCATTCACGCGGAGGGAGAAGTCCAATGTTCTGGAATGGCCGTCACAGTCCCCTGACTTGAATATCATTGAACATCTATGGGATGATTTGAAGCAGGCAGCCATCAAATTGAACTGAACTGGAGAGATTTTGTATGAAGAATGTTCAGAAATACCTCCATCAGAGTCCAGACACTCATCACAGGCTATAGGAGGACAGCGTCTGGAGGCTGAAAGGAGCAAAAGGAGGCTCAACTGAGTATTGATGTCATATCTCTGTTGGGTGCCCACATTTATGCACCTGTCTAATTTTGTGATGATGCATATTACATATTTTCTGTTAATCAAATAAACTTAATGTCACTGCTGAAATCCTACTGTGTTCATAAGGCATGTCAGATATTAAAAGGAAGTTGATACTTTGAAAGCTCAGCCAATAAGAAACAAAAATCCAAAGAATTAAGAGGGGTACCTAAACTTTTTCATACGACTGAATATTCAGTCTGAAAAAAACCCAACAGCATTAAAGGAAAGTGGCTTCTGATGTGTTTTCATCAATAAAACAAAACCTTAGTTTATGCATACAGTGGTGTGAAAAACTATTTGCCCCCTTCCTGATTTCTTATTCTTTTGTCACACAAAATGTTTCTGATCATCAAACACATTTAACCATTAGTCAAATATAACACAAGTAAACACAAAATGCAGTTTTTAAATGATGGTTTTTATTATTTAGGGAGAAAAAAAAATCCAAACCTACAAGGCCCTGTGTGAAAAAGTAATTGCCCCCTGAACCTAATAACTGGTTGGGCCACCCTTAGCAGCAATAACTGCAATCAAGCGTTTGCGATAACTTGCAATGAGTCTTTTACGGCGCTCTGGAGGAATTTTGGCCCACTCATCTTTGCAGAATTGTTGTAATTCAGCTTTATTTGAGGGTTTTCTAGCATGAAGCGCCTTTTTAAGGTCATGCCATAGCATCTCAATTGGATTCAGGTCAGGACTTTGACTAGGCCACTCCAAAGTCTTCATTTTGTTTTCTTCAGCCATTCAGAGGTGGATTTGCTGGTGTGTTTTGGGTCATTGTCCTGTTGCAGCACCCAAGATCGCTTCAGCTTGAGTTGAAGAACAGATGGCCGGACATTCTCCTTCAGGATTTTTTGGTAGACGGTAGAATTCATGGTTCCATCTATCACAGCAAGCCTTCCAGGTCCTGAAGCAGCAAAACAACCCCAGACCATCACACTACCACCACCATATTTTACTGTTGGTATGATGTTCTTTTTCTGAAATGCTGTGTTCCTTTTCGCCAGATGTAACGGGACATTTGCATTCCAAAAGTTCAACTTTTGTCTCATCAGTCCACAAGGTATTTTCCCAAAAGTCTTGGCAATCATTGAGATGTTTCTTAGCAAAATTGAGACGAGCCCTAATGTTCTTTTGCTTAACAGTGGTTTGCGTCTTGGAAATCTGCCATGCAGGCCGTTTTTGCCCAGTCTCTTTCTTATGGTGGAGTCGTGAACACTGACCTTAATTGAGGCAAGTGAGGCCTGCAGTTCTTTAGACGTTGTCCTGGGGTCTTTTGTGACCTCTCAGATGAGTCGTCTCTGCACTCTTGGGGTAATTTTGGTCGGCCGGCCACTCCTGGGAAGGTTCACCACTGTTCCATGTTTTTGCCATTTGTGGATAATGGCTCTCACTGTGGTTCGCTGGAGTCCCAAAGCTTTAGAAATGGCTTTATAACCTTTACCAGACTGATAGATCTCAATGACTTCTGTTCTCATTTGTTCCTGAATTTCTTTGGATCTTGGCATGATGTCTAGCTTTTGAGGTGCTTTTGGTCGACTTCTCTGTGTCAGGCAGCTCCTATTGAAGTGATTTCTTGATTGAAACAGGTGTGGCAGTAATCAGGAAATTGAACTCAGGTGTCATACACCACAGTTAGGTTATTTTTGAAGGGGGCAATTACTTTTTCACACTGGGCCATGTAGGTTTGGATTTTTTTTTCTCCCTAAATAATAAAAACCATCATTTAAAAACTGCATTTTGTGTTTACTTGTGTTATATTTGACTAATGGTTAAATGTGTTTGATGATCAGAAACATTTTGTGTGACAAACATGCAAAAGAATAAGAAATCAGGAAGGGGGCAAATAGTTTTTCACACCACTGTATTAATGTTAATAATTTTGCACCATGTGGAAAATGTGGATTGAGCGCAATGATAAAAGAAACAACAAAATCATTAAAACAACTTAAAATTTTAATAGCAACTCCACACATGCAGCATTGGAAAGCTTTTCCACACAAATAAATAAAATGGAATGGTCCACCATTAATGTAACATTTACCGTTTTCAGTGTCTTTTCAAACCCGTAAGCTACATGTCCACAAAGACCATGAAGCACCACCCCAGGCCTCCAACAAGCAGCATGGTTACATGGATGCCATAGATGAAGAGTTCATTCAGAAGGCTGAAGTCAAGCCGTCGCCGGCCTAGCAGCAGCAGGATAACAGAGAGCTTGTACTGGAACCGCAGGAAGACCCGGATACCCACATACTGCAAGCAGAAAAGGGCAGAGAGTCCCACCCACAGGAGGGAAGTGAAAAGGCTACAGCTGAAGTATAACAGGAAGCGGATGAAGCCATACATCCAACGAGACTTCAGGTAAAGATCAAAGTTATTGTATTTGGTGCGTACCAACTGCGCGGTGCGCACGGGCCCGCAAGCTGAGTGCAGGCAGGTGGTGTGGGGGCCGTGAAATGAGCGCACCCGCCGTGGAATGGGGATCACAGGCATGGGCGGGAACAGGAAAGCCCAGGCTCGGAACAGACCCCTTCTTCCGTCAGGGTGCACTCCTACATCATCCACTGCTGTGTGTCAGGTAGCCGAGGTCTGTTCTAGTCTTGATGAGGTCTTCAATCTCAGTCAGCATCCTCTTAGTGGGTAAGGCAAGTCCTAAAGCAAAAGATTGACAAGACTGTAAAATGTGTTTGATAACTTACTAAACCAATGCAATACGGTTAGTATCATGTTGTATTCACGTACCGCAATGTGTGAACTGTGACCATCCAAACTTACAGCGGGTATAGAAAAGAATCCCCCCTTTTGAAATATTCCCATTTTTGTTGCTTTACAGCCCTAAATGAAAACACACAAACCAATATTTTTCCAGCTTTACTTGTTTAATGCAAACTATACCATTCAAGTGAAAGACATCACAGCTACAGTTCAGAAGAATTTGAAAAAATAAAAAACAAGACCTACTGAGATGAATAAAGGATCACCCCTCCTAAACTCAATCAGGTGTCAGTGCCCACCATTCCCATTGCGGTTACTGGCTTCCTCCCATCTGTGCTCAGTTGTGATGAGTGTGATTAGTGAAGCTGTTCGTGGTCCATTCATTCCCTTGCTTGGTAGAGCAACTGACAGCAAACACCTGACTATGGGAGTCCAGCCACTTTCAAAAGATCTCAGGGATAGAGTTGTGGACGGACACGAGGCAGGAGATGGAGAAAAAACATCTCAAAGGCTTTATCAATCCCAAGGAGCTCAGTAAAGTCCATCATAAAGAAGTGTTTGGTAATACTAGGACCCTCCCTGGATCCAAACTGGATGGAAGAGCTAGGAGGAAACTTGGAGGAGAGGCTACTGAGAGGCCAATGGCCACTACAGGATTTGATGGCACAGAGAGGTCATTAATGGTTTGCATGTGGCAACAATTTCACAAGCGCTCCACAATTGTGGCTTGTTCAGGAGGGTCGCACTTCTCAAGAAAGGCCACATTAAGGCTCGTTTGAGCTTTGCCAGAATGCACCTTGAAGATTCTGATGCCAAGTAGAAAAAGGTCTTCTGGTCAGATGAGACCAAAATTTAACTATTTGGCCTCAACACCAAACGGTCCACCAATGCAGCTCACCATCCACAACACACCATACTGACAGTAAAGCATCGAGGGGGGCAGCATCTTATTGTGGGGGGCCTGGGGCTCTCGTTAGGCTAGAAGGAAAAATGGATGGGGCAAAATACCATTCAATTCTTGAGGAAAACCTTCTACCCTCTGCCAAAAATTTAAAAATGGCAGAATGTTCACCTTTCAACACGACAATGACCCGAAGAACACAGCAAAATGGACCACACAGTGACTGAAGGAGAAAAAAGTGAATGTCCTGGTGTGGCCAGTCAGAGCCCAGACGTAAATCACACTGAAAATCTGTGGAAAGATCTGAAGATAGCAGACCACCAACGCTCACCAGCCAATGTGACCGAACTTGAACAGTTAAACTGTGATGAAAAGCGGGGGGCAAATATTACACAATCGAGGTGTGTTAAGCTGATAGAGAAGAATCAACAGACTTAAGGCTGTCATTAAAGCAAAAGGGGTGTCAATAAAATGACATTGACATGGGGGGGGGTCCTTTATTATTCTCAGTAGGTCTTGTGTTTGATTTTTTATAATTCTTCTGAACTGTAGCTGTGATGTCTTTCACTTGGATGTTTGAGGTTGCATTGAGTAAGTAAAGCTGGAAAAAAATATTGGTTTGTGTTTTTTCATTTAAGGCTGTAAAGCAAATAAAATGTGAATATTTCGAAGGGGGGGATTTTTTTCTGTACCCACTGTAGATAGCAATGAGCACAAGTAAGAATCACTCATCCACAAAGCACACGCAAACAACAATATGTATTTCTACAGCACATTTTCATACAGAAGATGTAGCTCAACGTGCTATTCAAGACGTCAAAGAAAATGTTGCAAGAAAAGAATCAAAAATTAGAAAAAGATAAAACTGCACCAGCACGATCGTCAACACAAACAATGAGGCTACTTGTCACAACAGTGGTGGAGGATCACAGGGGTCTACCAGACAAAACAAACACGGGGAGGCCATACAAGTAACAAAGCCCAGACTCAAATATGAGGTAACAAATCTACCTGATCCAGTTATACAAGTAATCAATATGTAATAAACTGGCTCAGTTGATTGAGCCGCCCTGTGGGACGTCCTGAGACTTTGAGGAATCCCCTCAAGGTTGCTGGATATCATGGCCGGCCTGTACACTGGTACTGTGAGTGCTGTGCAGAGTGGAGGCCGAACCTTTGCGTTTTTCCCACTTGATTCTGGGGTTCGTCAGCCGTGTGTTCTGCTCCTACTCTGCTCAATGCTGGCACGGACTGGGTGTTGGGAAGGGTCGTCGGGTCCGGCGGCTGTGGGGCATCTGTTGGTGAAGAAAGATTCAATGGTTTTGACTTTGCTGATGATGCTGTCGTCTTCATGGAGTTAATGGAGGATCTGATCGGGGTGCTCAAGGGACTAAGCGAGGAGTCTGAGCCAGGCCTTTAATGTCCTCATGGGCACAGCAGCGTGTCTATCAGCGGAGAGAGTGTCGACCTTGTCAAGAGGTTTACTTACCTCGGCAGTGACATTAATGTAACTCTGGTGACTCTTCCTATGAAGTCAGTAGACAGATTGGGAGACATGGGTTTGGTAATGAGGTCGCTGGAAAGGGGTGTGTGATGCTCCTGATATCTATTCAAAAGGACGAAGGTCCAAGTCTACAGAGTCCTGGGGTCTCATGCATAACGTCGTGCGTAGAATTCGCACTATAATATGATGTAAGCACAAAAACCGAAATGTGCTTACGCACAGAAAAATCCAGATGCCGGAATCTGTGCGTTCACCAACTACCATGTTCTTCCTCTACAGAATTCCCGGTCAGAGTGAAAAGTAACGCTTGTGGACGCGCCTGCTGTGCCGCCCCAACTCCTCCCAGAATTACGTCTCTTTGAATATGCAAATCAATATAAACAGCTCTTAAGCTCAGCGTTCTGTGAAAAGACAATGGGAAAAGCACCGGGGAAAACAGAATTTCAGGAAATACCAAGTGGAGGCAAAGAAAAACGTACTATTTGTTGGTTTAAACAGTGGTATAAACAAGAAAAGGAAGTCGATCGAGTGACATAGCATGTCGGAGAAACTTGAAAGCTCACGTTCACAAAGTCGCACAGTGCCCGAAATAAAAAAGAAGATGTCACATATCAGAGTCGCCGTAAAAAAGGGCAAATCGTAGCCCACCGTCTGAGTGTCATGTGAAAGTTTATTAGGGTACAGAGAAAAAAAAATAGGCACACAGTGGAATAAAGGTCGAAATGTCAACTTTAATCTCAAAATTTCCACTTTAATCACGTAGTTTACTTTGTCATTTAAGTAGAACATCATAAACTTCATCTTAAAATCACTTAATTAACCAGTTTCTCAATCCCATCGTAACTAAAGTAGCGCGTTAAATGCTTTGTTTTGTATTTGATCTTCTATGTGCTCAGTGTGTGTGAATCACTTGTGCTTCTTAAACCGGCTTTCTCTTCCTCCGACAGGACACAGAATTCTTTACATTTGTGATATTACAGCTCTCTGAATAATTAAAATACTGAGACGTATACGTGATATCATTTTCATGATGATAGGAGTTAAAGCACGTTATTAAACATGGAAACACGGTGGCACAGTGACTGGGCGTGACCTTCGATGAATTTATTGCAGCAGTGCTGTCTCTTTCAAACGTACTAACCCCCAATTCCTGTCCTTACCTTTCTTTCTCCAAATACCCAATCGCCACACAATCAGCTCTGTAAGAGAAGTTAAGCCATCCACTTTTAAGGAAGATTGAAATATCTTCGTAGTACAGTGGAACGTCTAGATACGATCACCTCTGTATACGAGAAATTCAAGATAAGAGGAAAGTATGAGCGAAAAATTCGGATCTAAATATGAGCATTGGCTCGCGTAATGAGCCACGAGCCAGGCTGTGGTTATGTGTGACGCGTTTCCCGATTGCTGACGCTGCCAGCCCGTGAGCTCACTCAGTGTTCCTTGTTCTCCCGTAGTGTGAGGATCTATGCGTTTGTGCACTTGTGATTTCATTGTTTCGCTGTAGCAGTTCGCTGTATAAGCGTATCCAAAAATATCACGAACATGCAGACGGAGAATAGGAGACGATTGCCCTCAAGAGGAGAGAGAGAGAGAGAGAGACGTGTGAGCGAGCGAGCGAGATAAGGAGAGAGAGAGGCACGCGCGAGCGAGCGAGAGAGATAAGGAGAGAGAGGCACGCGCGAGCGAGCGAGAGAGATAAGGAGAGAGATACGCGAGCAAGCGAGAGAGATAAGGAGAGAGAGAGGCGTGTGCGAGTGAGCGAGATAGATGAGGAGAGAGAGATGCGCACGAGAGAGAAGAACCATCAGCTCAGTTATGTTCACACGACGCTCAGCAGACAAAGTGTATCCATACTACTTGTATTGCAAGACATCGCTCGTTTTATCAAGTCAAAATGAATTAAAAAATTTAGCTCGTCTTGCAAAACACTCGTAAACCAAGTTACTGTACTTGCAAACCGAGGTTCCACTTGTATATATTATTTATCAGTGTTATTTGTTAGGAAAATTGATTTTTATGTTGATATTTTTGGGGGTGCGGAACGGATTAACTGGATTTCCATTATTTTCAATGGGGAAGTTTGTTCAAGATACAAGAAATTCGCTATACAAGCTCAGTGCTGGAACGAACTAAACTCGTATCTCGAGGTTCCACTGTACATGTTTAATTATTCTATCCTTCACGCCAGTCCCAGTGAAGCATACATTGAGAGGCATGATCTAAGAGATCGATAATTCTCTTTCCAATCAGCTGCTGTAGATCTGCGATTCCCCACTCAGATACAGTGATATAAATACTCCGAATGGTGCAGTGAGAGTAATATGGAAAAAGATGGTCCGCTGTGGCAACCCTAACAGGAGTAAGCTGAAGGAAGAAGAAGAAAGTGCAGTGAGAGTAACAACGCTAAAGCAGCTGTGGTATTTAGAATAGTTTGATCATTCTGTGGACCATTATATTGTTACAGTTTAATTACAATCAGATGCACTAAACTAATAAACAATATGCGGTTAATTTCAGTGTATTTATAAAGCCGCGTCAGGGATGTGGATTTAAAAAAGAAAGGGAAACAACACTGGAACAGTAGCACTGCTTTGACGCTGGGTGCCGCCAGTTTGCAAAACCGAGCAGAGAACTTGTGTACGCCAGGGTTGGAGCTACCGTGAAAATGTGCATGGCATTACGCCAAGTTTAGGTTTTATACATCGTGATTTGACCGTGGAAACCGGCTTACGCAACATTTTTGTTTATACATGAGGCCCCTGGACTTTATCCACTGTCAGATTATGATGTCAATCCAAAACAATGACGTACACTGCAAACTTTAGTGAAAGCTGCAGTATTATACTGATTTTTAACACTTGTCTATTGTGTCTTGTTAAATCAGTCGTACACACAGTACTCTCCAACTTCTATCCATGGATATGCTGCTATGATGTCTGGATGTGCAAAACATGGCATAATGCGTTGTTATCAACTGGTATTTATTCTGAAAAAGCAAGGCAAGGTGTCCGTATTGGTTTTCCAAATGTGTTAATGGAACATGGTCAGCTCGAGTGTGACATCATGCCCAGGTCTGACATCCAACTTTCGCAGTGAATGGAACGGAGCATTATTTTATATTTAACTAGCTGTCCCCTGCGGCTCCACCCGCGTAGTAGTGAAACAGGACAAACTTTAAAAATCAATAAACAAAATGGTATCACTAGCTAAGTGGAGGCAAGGTACGCTCCAAAACGTGGCCAGAGGTACAGTGACTTCCCAGTCCTTAACAGTTCAATCCGTTAAGTAGTTCTCTCGTTTGTTAGCCAAGTGGATGTAAGGAATGCTTCGAAGTTGGCGCGTGAGTGAGGAGGGCCCCCTGCTCCCCTCCCCTCGGCCGGCTGTGTCTCTCTTGGATTCGCACAAGTAAATTGGTACTGCAAGTGAACTAAGATACTTAGCGCAATGACAGAAGTCACAAAATCAACCGGAATGTTCAAGCAAATTATATTTATATTATTATAAACTAGCCATCCCCTGCAGCTCCACCCGTGTAGCAGTGAAACAGGACAGTGAGAAGTGCCCTGCCTGGCTACCGCTCCTGATGTCACGCTTCCCCTTCCCCTCAGCCTGCAGCCTCTCTCGGATTAGCGCAAATATATCGCTCCTGCAAGCGAACTATGATTCTTAGCGTGATGAGAGAAGGTGCAAAATCAACCAGAATGTTCAAGAAAATGATAGAAAAAAAACCCGATCTAAATCCGTTAAGTAGTTCTCTCGTTCGCTAACTAAGAGGAAGTAAGATACGCCCTGAGGATGGCACGTGAGTGAAGAGGGCCCTGTCCACCTCCCATCGGCCTGCTGCGTCTCTCTCTCAGATTTGCACAAATAAATCGGTACCGCAACCAAACTATGATACTTAGCACCATGAGAGAGGTTGCAAAATCTAAATCCGTTAAGGTGTTCTTTCATGAAAAGTGGACAGACATACAGACATTGTATTTTATATACAGTAATCCCTCCTCGATCGCGGGGGTTGCAATCGCGATAGATGAAAATCCGCGAAGTAGAAACCATATGTTTGTATGGTTATTTTTATATATTTTAAGCCCTTATAAACTCTCCCACACTGTTAACATTATTAGAGCCCTCTAGATATGAAATAACACCCTTTAGTCAAAAGTTTAAACTGTGCTCCATGACAAGACAGAGATGACAGTTCTTTCTCACAATTAAAAGAATGCAAATATATCTTCTCTTCAAAGGAATGCGCGCGTCAGGAGCAGAGAATTTCAGAGAGAGTGAAAGAGCGCTCACTAAGAAAAGCAAACAATCAAAAAATCAATACGTGCTTTTGTGCTTTTAAGTATGCCGAAGCACTGCGATAAAGTGGCATTTTGTAGAGGAGCATCCATATCCTCTAGGCAAACAGCCCCTCTGCTCACACCCCCTCCGTCAGGCAGAGAGAGTGAGAGAGACATAGGAAAGCAAACAATCAAGCACCGTGCGGGAAGCATATCGTATATCATTGAGGAGTTTTATTTAATACATAATACATGCTCTGATTGGGTAGCTTCTAAGCCATCCGCCAATAGCGTCCCTTGTATGAAAACAACTGGGCAAACAAACTGAGGAAGCATGTACCATAAATTAAAAGACCCATTGTCCACAGAAATCCGCGAACCAGTGAAAAATCTGTGATATATATTTAGATATGCTTACATTTAAAATCTGCGATGGAGTGAAGCCGCGAAAGTCGAAGTGCGATATAGAGAGGGATCACTGTGTGTATATATATATATATATATATATATCTACACTAATAAAAGGCAAAGCCCAATCCCTCCCTCCCTCCCTCACTCACTCACTCACTCACTCACTTACTCACCACTAATTCTCCAACTTCCCGTGTAGGTAGAAGGCTGAAATTTGGCAGGCTCATTCCTTAAAGCTTACTTACAAAAGTTAGGCAGGTATCATTCTACACGTAATGGTCATAACTGGAACCTATTTTTCTACACATACTGTAATGGACTTCAGCCTGATGGCCGTGGGGGGCAGAGTTGCGTCTGACATCATCACGCCTCCCACGTTATCACGTGAAATGACTGTGAACGCAGTACGTAGAAAACAAGGAAGAGCTCCAAAGATCAATGAACAGAAAACGCCATTTCACAATTGAGAAGGCAGCAAAAGTTTATGAAGCGAGTGATGCATACAAGCATATTCATAAGTGCAGCTACTGCGGAAACAAAGCACGGTGTGAACAGTAAGTTTAAATTAAGTTCATAGACACACTCCCACTGCCATTTGTCATGCCTACGACGAATGTGGTATTCGCGAGATACAAGTTTAATGAAAAGACACAAGGTATAAACGAGATTTTGGATCACTTTGTAACGGAGTTAAAATTGCTGTAGCAAGAAACTTTTAAGTGCCGGGTCTTAGCTAATATTAAATGAACCTGTTGACATCGCGAGATCACACGAGCACAGCTGAAAAGCTTCGATGTATGTACTCCGAGCGGCTCACATCAACTGACTTTGCAGGATTGGAAAAGATTAAATTAAGTTCATACACACGCTACCGCTAATGTTCGCAGGCAATTTCCACAACTTAATCCTGGGAATGCCTGTTGAACATCTTACATTGACGAGTACCGATTTGGGTGGTGAACACTTCGATGAATGAAACCTGTTATCTTTACAATGGTTGACAAACACGGAATATAACTTGAACACAACACATCCTCCAAATACGAACCTGATTGAAAGAAATAATGATAATCAAATCCTTGATGACAGCAACACTCATAACGGTCACAAAACTATTACTTTGACAATCATGTTACGTTATTTTTAAAATGTTTCCTTTTCTTAGCACAAGCACAGCTGAGAAGCTTCGATGCATGTACTCCATAACGCGTTAAAAAAAATAACGCATTTAATCACACTTTGCATTCCAAGCAAAGGGAAACTTTTGTCAGTGCATGATTTCCTGGTACATCGATTACATTGATGCACACATCAGAGCTACAAAAATGTTAGAGTCAGAATAAAGCGCGTTCCTACGACTGATCGGAGGAAACTTTCATTTCAAAACACTACCCGACCGAAGTCTTGATAAAAGCGTGGTTTTGTGCACACTGAAAAGCAAGCAAAATTAGATGCATTACAGAAAGCGGACTTTGTGGCTCTTACTGGGGATCATTGGACTTTCGTGACCGTTAGTAATTCTAATTACATCTAATTATAAAATGTTCAATGATCACACTGTTTTAGCCTAATGTACAAAATAATTTTGGCTAATGTTACTCAGAGTTTAAAGGTGAAGCTGGTCAAATTACCTTTTATGTTTCTGACTTATTTTTTTAAGAAGAAAAACTGCACTTTATGTTGAAATTTTGGTTATTATTATTTAAAGACAATACTATTATGAAAATATACTTAAAGTACTTAAACTACCACTTTATTTTTAAGTCTGCCCAATTTTAGCCAGGGATGATATTTTTGTTTCTGTTTTGAATGGAAATGCAGTTTAAAAGCATTTTTTTTTTCAGAAATTAAAAGAGCTTGAGTTTACAATATTCATGTCCATGTCTATTATTTAATTCTGTCGCCCACTAAAACCCTTTTAAATTAAAAAAAACATTTGCGATTTGGGGCAAATTTTCATGTGTGATTATATACGATTAATCAAGATTAATTATTACACAGCCTCTAATTAATTAGATTAATTTTTTTAATCGAGTCCCACCCCTATATATATATATATATATATATATATATATATATATGTGTAGATTTGTATATATATGTGTATATACAGTATATATGTATTCTAGTTTCTTCAAAATAGCCACCCTTTGCTCTGATTACTGCTTTGCACACTCTTGGCATTCTCTCGATGAGCTTCAACAGGTAGTCACCTGAAATGGTTTTCCAACAGTCTTGAAGGAGTTCCCAGAGGTGTTTAGCACTTGTTGGCCCCTTTGCCTTCACTCTGCTATTTTGAAGAAACTAGAATATAAAACATGTTTTCAGTTATTTCACCTTTTTTTGTTAAGTACATAACTCCACATGTGTTCATTCATAGTTTTGATGCCTTCAGTGAGAATCTGCCAATGTAAATGGTCATGAAAATAAAGAAAACACATTGAATGACGAGGTGTGTCCAAACTTTTGGCCTGTACTGTATATGTGTATATATATGTTTATATGCGCGTGTGTGTGTGTGTATATATATATATATATATATACAATGTCAATCATGTTATGTTATTATTAAAATGTTTCCTTTTCTTTTTCATTACTTCTTTAACACACTACTTCTCCGCTGCGAAGCACAGGTATTTTGCACACATGAAATGTACGTATTCCAAATAACGATATATTATTTACCATATACGAATCCAGACACCACACTCCCAGATATGCAGACTTCAGCTCTGAGAATTTTACGTCTGACTTCAGCTGCCTCGATGAGGGGAATGAAATAACAGGCTGCCTGCTGCTTGTGCCAATTGACACATTTGTAAAACAAAGACGCTGCTGACTAGGTGCGAGGGAGTTTAAGGTTGCCTGGCATTCCGAATATTTTCATAGGCTTCAGGGATTCTAGTGTTAAGTAGCCTTGACAAAAACAGCTAAAGCAGCCATTCAGTCTTCTATCCATTTAATAACAGCTCAGGGTAAATAGTGAACGGTGCAATGCAGAAACCTGTCCTGGCTCTGGAGTGAGCGGATTCATTTTTTTTGGCACACTTTATTAATCCCAGAGCAGAAATTGTCTTTTCATGTCACCTTTAGTGTAGGGTCAGTCAACATACACTGCAATTTTAAGGTTAAGGGTCTTACTCAGGGGCCCAACGGAGTAGGATCACTGCCGACAGTAATGGGATTTGAACTGGCAACCTTCCGGATACCAGCGCAAATGCTTGGCCTCAGAACCATCACTCCACCTAAGACACACTGATGCGCCCCCAGCACGAGCACATTCACTGAGTCAACAGTCAACCTTACAACGGGTTGTTGGCTGTGAAACGACACCAAAGTCCCTAGAAAGAAGATATATAATCCCACACATTATAAATTTTTATGAAGAACAATTAATAATTTTGATGATCTGTTTGTATAAGAGATAGATAGATAGATAGATAGATAGATAGATAGATAGATAGATAGATAGATAGATAGATAGATAGATAGATAGATAGATAGATAGATAGATAGATAGATAGATAGATAGATAGATAGATAGATAGATAGATAGATACTTTATTAATCCCAAGGGGATATTCACACTAAATATATTTCCCCGTGTGTTACCATCCACACACTGGGAGAAGGCAGGTAATGTTTTGTCCAGTGTCACTGCACTGCTTCATGATACTTACTTGCATTTGTACTTTGTACAAGCAATGTGTTCCTTTTCTTTTGCTCCAACGATGGCATCTGCCTAAAATAAGAGACATTGGGTGACTTCAGATTATAATAACCAACAAAAAAATAAACAGGCAACTTAAAAATGGCACATAACCTAAGAATATTGAACACTTGACAAGACAAAAAAAAAAAAATCCAGCAGAAGAATCAGTTACAGTGCCCTCCATGATGTTTGGGACAAAGACACTTTTTTCTTGATTTCCCGCTGTGCTCCACAGTTTAAAATTACAAACCAAACAATTCAGACATTGTGATTAAATTAGAAATTGCAGACTTTTATTTAAAGGGATTTGCATAAATTGTGGGCCCTCCCCCCTTTCGGGGCACCATAATATTTGGGACAACTGGCCTCACAGGTGTTTGCGACTCCTCAGGGGTGTCTCATTGCTTCATTGCTTATTGATTTCCATAAATCACTTGTCTCTTATTGATTTAATGTACATTTTTATGTTCCTATACAGGGTGATAAGGCAGGGGTGGCAACCCTACTGGTGTGTGGGAGTGAAGATGGTGTGGATGTTAGAGGCGCTGTTGCCCCGTTGAACCCACCAGACAGATGTCCAGGACACATGTTTAAAAGCAATAAGAATAATTTTAATAATTCTTTCAAATAAAGTGCACCAAGCACCAAACACTCCACAATTCTCCAATCGATACAATAATCAATAGTAAACACAATCCTCCTCTCCACCCAGCAGCTCCATTCCACTACCACCCAACTCCGGCTCAATCTGCTGGGTTTCCCACAGTCCTTTTAAAGTCCATGACCTGGAAGTATTCCTTCTCTGGGTCAAATGCCTTCTTCTAGTATCCCGGAAGTACTGAGGGTTTCCGTCCTCGTGGCTCCGAAGTACTTCCAGGTTAGCGTCACGGTAATATTCCCTGGGTTCTTGGTGAGCTCCCCCTGTTGGCACCCAACAAGGCTGAAGAGACGGACTCCATGTCCCACACTGCCCTGCGGAAATCCGAGAAACCATGTCCATCCAGGGGAGCTGCCATCTAGTGTCCCGGGGGCTGTAGTGCCCTGAAAAGGCTGTTTTCTTCTGTTGAGGGACGTCCCGGCCGGACTGAAATGCCGGCCGTCCATCACAATGATCACCAAGAAACAACACAGAAAATGATCAAGCGCTTTTGACAGATTAATGTATTTAAAAGTTGCGCAATGTTTCACACATTAATCGCACGTTTTAATGGGAATTAATCAACAGCTCTATAATAAAATGGATTATAAATGTATGGATGGATGCATTCAGAACATATTTAGGCCTCTTCACTTTCTGCACACTTTACTGTGTTGTAGATTTAATGTTAATGGGACACATTTGCCATATTTGTCCATCAACTTACACACAATAACTGATAAAGAAAAAGGGAAATTCTGTTTTTAGAAAGGTTTACAAATTTAAAAACGAAAAATGGAAATCTCTTCTTTATATACATATTAGTTATAGTGTGTGTGCGCATGTATGTGTGTTGTGAAAAAGGCGCTTTATAGCGCCCGACCCGGCACAGACCATGCAGAGGCACGAGTTCACACTCAATACTTTTATTTTTATGTTCTTCAGCCGTGGGCACACGTCTTCCCCGTGTCCCACAGGCCCAACACAGTCCAAAGCACAAAATACACAAAAACCAAACGCTTCCTGGCACCACCACTCCTCCCAGGCAACCTTGTCCTCTTCCTCCCGATTCTGGCCCTGATTGCTGGGAGGCAGGCCTTTTATACCCCACCCGGAAGTATTCCAGGTGCCTGACCAGCTGGCCTTAATTGCACCTCCGGGTGGGGCTGATAAACCGTCCAGTGTGGTGGCTGGTTCTCTGCAGCACCCCTAGCGGCCACCCCATCTCCCAACCGGGCTGCTGTGGTGGACTCCATGTCCCATGGAGCCACGGGGGAGATTGAGGAGAGATCCACAGCCAGGGAGACTGCCACCAAGCGTCCCGGGGGAGGTACTGCCATGTCCATGATGGCTCCCCCGGGACGTATGCATGCATAGGACCCGGCTGTCCGTCACAGTGTCTATATATCTTATATATATATTTCTCTTCTGGTTCGTCCTGCTTCCTCTTCAAAACCGGTCCCCCCAAACGCAGCCCACACAGCATTTCTCGATTCCTATTTGTCCTCTTCCAAACCCTTCCCCACGCTGCCTGCAGCCTCCCACACACCCCACGCCGCTTTTCTCGATTCCTATTCCTCCTTCGGCTCCCGTAAGCGAATATACTTTCAGCAGGTTCTCCACAAGCTCAGTATAATTCTCTGCTCTGTGACTGTCAAGAAAATTCCGGACAACCCGCTCGAATGATTCAGTGGGCTTCAGTTTCCTTTTGAACTCCTCGTCAAGCATCAGTTCACGGATTTCAGGGCCAACAAAAACACCTCCCTTCATTTTGGCTTCACTTCTCTCGAGACCAAACTTATTTCTTAAAGGCTGAAATGCATCGCCTTTACTGACCTGGAACATCATAACTAAAAAAATGGGATGCGCTGGACAAAAACGCTTTTCAGATTTGGAATCAGCAAGTAAAATTTGTTAAAGTACAGGTGAAAGAATCCCAGTAGCACAATGGATGTTGACCAGCGTATTAGTTGACAGGAACCCCTCACTTTTCAAAATACAATTTTCCAAGCCCAGCTAATCCAAGACAGGGTCACAGGTGAACTGTAGCCTGACCCAGCAAGCACAAGGAGCATGGCAGGAACAATCCCTGGACCTTAGAGTCACCAACCACTTAACTTGCATGTCTTTGAACTGTGTATATTCAATTAATTATCATTATCATTCATGGTGACTCCGTAATCCGTACTAACCCCTACTATCTCTTCTGTTCTTTTTCCGGTTTTCTGTGATGGTGATCTGCGCCACCACCACCTAATCAAAATGATGGATTAAAGGCCAGAAGTCCACATGACCATCATCATCATCATCAAGTTCTTCCATGTGATCTCTGAATACGATGACGAATGATTGTGAGGTCATTGATGTTAGGTAGAATGCCTAGAGGGGGCTGGGTGGACCCCCTGCAGATTTTATTTTTTTTTTCTCCAGTTGTTTGGAGTTTTTTTGTTTTTGTCTTTTTTCCTGTCCTCCTTGGCCATCGGACCTTACTTTTATTCTCTGTTAATTACTGTTAAATTTCTTATTTATTTTGTCTTTCTTTATTATATAAAGCACTTTGAGCTCCATCAATTTTATGAAAATGTGCAATAGAAATAAATGTTGTTGTTATTAGGAAACCAACGTACTCGGAGGAAACCCACCAAACACACACACACACACACACTTAGGGAGAACATACAAACTCCATGCTGGGAGGAACCAGGATGTGAACCCCAGTGTCCTCACAGAATTCTTCCACAGTACTATTCAGAGAGCAAAGCACCTCTCATGGCACCAGGATTTTGGATTTCCTAACCTTATGCTGCGTCTGCCAACATCTCCTCTCCTCCTCAATGCTGACCCTCAACATGGATACTCCACAAGCTAATGTGCTACAGTAAGCACCCACCCTTTGTTCACTGATGATTTTCTAGCTAGATACAAGAAATCATTAAATCTACAGATGACGCCACCATAATAGGCTTGATTAGCATCAACGATGAGGCCGCTTACACAGAAGATGTTTTCCTGCTGACACACTGGTGCCAAGACAACAATCTCACCCTTAATGTTGGTAAAACCAAGGAGCTGACCTTAATATTTAAGTCAACAACTCAATTAAGTGTGTAGAAGGTGTAGAGGTTTGAATTCTGTCTGAGTCTACTGTACATAGATTAGCACCTTCTAAATGTCCATCCATTTTCCAAACTCATTGCATTCCGGGCAGGGATGCGGGTCGGCTGGAGCCTTGTAGGGCCCACTCATGTAAAACCACCCACTCGTGACAGCGTGGAATCACATAGCCTAAAGTTTTCTGAAAGAGAAAACATGTACAGTAATCCCTCGCTATGTCGCTCTTCGACTTTCACGGCTTCACTCTATCGCGGATTTTATATGTAAGCATATCTAAATATATAATGCGGATTTTTCGCTGCTTCGCGGGTTCTGCGGACAATGGGTCTTTTTACTTCCTGTACATGCTTCCTCAGTCGTTTTGCCCAGTTGATTTCATACAAGGGACGCTATTGGCAGATGGCTGAGAAGCTAACCAATCAGAGCACGGAGTTAAGTTCCTGTGTGCTGAATGGCTCAGCGACGGAGCGCTGAATTTAATTCTGCGGCGTTAACCAGGAAGTCTCGTCTCGCTCATTCAGCATCAACGTGTTTCGCTGTGTGAAGAGTTAACTTTTGTGCTCTTTTGTGTTTAGTCAAGCCCTTCATTGTGGCTCCAAAACGATCTGCTCCTGCTACTGCCTCAGGGGCCGTGCCCAAGCGCCAACGGACGATGCTATCGATTGCCGAAAAGGTAAACGTTTTGGATATGTTGAAGGAAGGGAAATGCTACACCGCTGTAGGACGCCATTACGGCATCAATGAGGCTACGATTCTTTTTATTTAAAAAGTAGGAAAGGAATATAAGATCTATGGCCGCAGTGTCCTTTTAACCAGGGTGCAAAACAAGTTGTAAGTGGATGTAATAAGGCAGTAGTCTGGATGGAATCTGCTTTAGGGATTTGGATTGAAGAAGAATAACGGCGGTGCTCCACAGTCGCCTGAAGAGGCTCCTTTAGAAGAGTTGTAACGCTCTACTTTGTTGTGCAGTAAAACTAAACTCACCGTTATCGGACAAGTCATTGTTGGTGAGTAACCATAATTAATTTTCTACTTACAGTACTTAGTACATGTACGTACGTTTAGTGTCACTGTACACACATTTACTGTATGCTATTTTTCTTGCATTGTACGTACGTATTGCTGGTGGCCTGTCTATCGTAATGTCTGTAACATATGTGATATTGGAAGACACTCGATATCTTTAAAATAATATTTAGGTTTTACTGTATATAAACAGTGTGTTTACATACATCATTTCAATGAATCTAATATCTAAGAGAATACAAAGGGTTTATGCTGTATAACTGTGTGGGGAATATTTATAAACAGTGTGGGAGAGTTTATAAGGGCTTAAAATATATAAAAATAACCATACAAACATATGGGTTCTACTTTGCGGATTTTCACCTATCGTGGGGGGGTCTGGAACGCAACCCCCGCAATCGAGGAGTGATTACTGTACTCTTAAAAATCAAGGTGCCAGAGGGATTCTACAGAGTAATGTCATAGGGCAGGGGTGGCGAACTCCGGGCCTGGAGGGCCGCAGTGGCTGCAGGTTTTCATTCTAACCGTCTTTTTAATGTGTGATCAGTTTTAGCTGCTAATTAACTTCTCTTGCCTTAGTTTGAATTCACTTGGCTCAGGTCCCTTAGTTGCTTATTTTACCTTAATTAGCAGCCTAACAATAATGAGACACAAAACAAGCCGCCACATGACCAGCTCACCTGTGCCCATCACCAAATATATGAAAATAAAGAGAGGTGAAGGCCTCAGTAAGGTCTCTCAGGTCACCAAAACATTTTGAGGGCGTTCTTTAGAAAAAACAGAAAATCAACAGTTTTTGGAAATGTCTGCTGTGGCAGAATGAGAGCAGCAACAAGTCATGAAAATAAATAATGGGTTTAAATAACAGCAAGAATCAGCTTCTCACTAAGGAACTGGTTGGAATGAAATTGGTTGGAGTTTGAAGCCTCGATTTAGCCGGTTATCTCTTGGCTCGTTTCACATCTCATTTCTGTTTGGCTGCCATGTAATGAAGAAAAGAATCAATTCAGAGGACTGAATCCTTAAAAACAGGGCTATTAAAATGAGCAGAAAAGAAAAGGGTTAGAATGAAAACATGCAGCCACTAAGGCCATCCAGGCCTGGAGTTCGACACCCCTGGGACTCTACCACACTACTTCGTCGCTTATTCCAAGTGTAAAGAAACACTTCCTAATGTTTGTGCGAAATTTACCCTTCACAAGTTTCCAACTGTGTCCCCGTGTTCTTGATGAATTTGTTTTAAAGTCACCATCTTGATCCACTGGACTAATTCCCATCATAATTTTGCACACTTCAGCCAGGCCTCCTCTTCATCTCTGTATAGGTTCAGCTCTTTTAATCTTTCCTAATAATTCATCCTCTGTAGCCCCTGTAAAGTGAAACGTGGCTTAGCTCAGACAGCAGGGCCGTTTTAATCGAATCTGCGCCTCCGGATTACAGCTTCACTCGTGCGGACTGCCAGGGAAAGAAGGGCGTCGACTCGGCAAACATTTACTCGAGCCGGTTAAAGTGTAAAGATGTTAGTTTTGGTAAATTTAAATCCTTTGAGTATCTCGCCGTTGTTATTCATGGAGATTCTCACGTTCTAGTTTTATCTGTGTATAGACCTCCTATATTTAACGCGTCTTTCTTTGAGGAATTCTCTGACTTAATGTCAATTTTAATTACTAACTATGACACACTCCTAATAGTCGGCGACTTTAACTTTCATATCGATAATCAGTGTGACCTAAAAGTAAAAGAATTCATGAACCTCCTGGACTCTTTTGATTTGAGGCAGCTTGTTAATCAGCCTACACGTAAAGCAGGTCATACGTTAGACTTAGTGATTACTAAAGGACTGAAAGTTGATGTGAAGCAGATCATTGATATCGGTCTATCAGACCATTTTCTTCTACTATTTAATATAGAAATAATGATAGAAAACATTCATGAGAAGCATATTGTTAAAAAAATGCTTCTTTGATTCGGCAGCAGCTTTAAAACTTACAAACATTTTAAGCAATCAGTCCGTTTATAGTGCCAGCTATAATAGCGAGGATAATGTAAATAGTAAGGTGGAAAGATTTAATACTAAAGTGAGAGCTGCTGTTGACATAGTTGCACCTGAAAAGACAGTGAAAAATCTTCTAGCATTGTTATACCATGGAAGACCCAAAGAGTGTCTGATTTAAAGAGAACATGCCGTAGAGCTGAGCGTCAATGGAGGAAGACTAAACTAACTATCCATTATGAAATATTGAAGGTTAAAATAACAGAATACAATAACACAGTCCGTCTTGAGAGGCTGCTATTTCTCTAAGATTATAAATAACAATGCTAGTAATCCCAGAGTCTTATTCTCATGACTTGATCGCCTGCTAAACCCAGGTAACACAAAGGAATGCCTCCAATACTTCCAGTGAAACCTGTGAGGCTATTGCTGTATTTTTCAATCAAAAAATTAATGATATTAGAAATAACATAGTATATCTCCCCAACACTAAGGATCCTCCTAAGCCCCAGTACTCCGTTATAAACAAATTAAATTCTTTCACCAGGATAGATTTACCTGATTTACATAAAATAATTTCTCAACTGAAACCCTCCACCTGCGTCCTTGACCCAATACCAACAAGGTTTTTCAAAGAAGTATCAGACGTGCTAATTGATAATATTCTTGACATAGTAAATTGTCATTAGATACGGGGGTCTTCCCAGACTGTGTTAAGACTGCTGTAGTTTAAACCCCTACTTAAGAAACATAATCTTGACCCTCGCTCTTGAAAATTTTAGACCCATCTCTAACCTGCCTTTCTTAAGTAAAGTTCTGGAGAAGGCAGTCATTATGCAGTTAAATGACCACCTCAATAAACATGCTATTCTTGATAAATTTCAGTCAGGTTTTAGAACAAATCACAGCACAGAAACTGCACTCGTTAAAGTAGTAAATGACTTGGGGTAAATGCAGACAGAGGCCATTTATCTGTTCTCATCCTCTTAGATCTGAGTGCTGCATTTGACACCATTGATCACAACATTCTTAGAAATCGCCTTAGTCAATGGGTGGGCCTCTCTGGCAGTGTCTTAAATTGGTTTGAATCCTACCTGGCAGGGAGAAAATTCTTTGTTAGTTGTGGTAATTACAACTCAAGACACATGATATCAATATGGTGTTCCACAAGGCTCTATCCTGGGTCCGCTGCTCTTCTCAATCTACATGCTTCCGTTAGGTCAGATTATCTCAGGGCACAACGTGAGCTACCACAGCTATGCTGATGACACACAGCTGTACTTATCAATAGCACCTGATGACCCTGATTCTATTGATTCACTAACACAATGTCTGACTTGTATCTCAGAATGGATGAATAGTAATTTTCTCAAGCTAAATAAAGAGAAAACTGAAATTTTAGTGATTGGCAATAATGGATACAATGAGGTTATCAGAAATAAACTGGATACATTAGGATTAAAAGTCAAGACGGAGGTAAAAAGCTTAGGGGTAATTGTTGACTGTAATCTGAATTTTAAATCACATATTAATCAGATCACTAGGACAGCATTTTTTCACTTAAGAAACATAAGTAAAGTTAGACCTCTTATATCATTGAAAGATGCTGAGAAATTAATTCACGCTTTTGTTTTCAGTCGACTAGATTACTGTAACGCACTCCTCTCAGGACTACCCAAAAAAGACATAAATCGTTTGCAACGAGTGCAGAATGCAGCTGCTAGAATCCTAACTAGGAAAAGAAAATCCGAACACATTTCTCCAGTTTTGATGTCACTACACTGGTTACCTGTGTCATTCAGGATTGACTTTAAAATTCTGCTTATGGTTTATAAAGCCTTAAATAATCTCGCCCCATCTTATATATCGGAATGTCTGACACCTTATATTCCAAATCGTAACCTTAGATCCTCAAATGAGTGTCTCCTTAGAATTCCAAGAGTTAAACTTAAAAGAAGTGGTGAGGCGGCCTTCTGCTGTTATGCACCTAAAATCTGGAATAGCCTGCCAATAGGAATTCACCAGGCTGATACAGTAGAGCACTTTAAAACACTGCTAAAAACACATTACTTTAACATGGCCTTCTCTTAACTTCACTTTAATTTAATCCTGATACTCTGTGTATTCAGTTCATTATAATAACTATTCATGGTGGTTCTAAAATCCATACTGACCCCTACTCTCTCTTCTGTTTCTTTTTCCGGTTTCTTTGTGGTGGCGGCCTGCGCCACCACCACCTACTCAAAGCTTCATGATGTTCCTACATTGATGGACTAAAAGCCAGAAGTCTACGTGACCATCATCATCAAGTCCTTCCGTGAGAACCCTAAATCCAAAGAGGACTGTTTCATTTATGTGAGGTAGAATGTCCAGGGGGGACGGGGCGGTCTCGTGGTCTGGAATCCCTACAGATATTATTTGTTTTCTCCAACCATCTGGAGTTTTTTTTTTTTTGTTTTTTTCTGTCCTCCCTGGCCATCGGACCTTACTCTTATTCTATGTTAATTAATGTTGACTTATTTTTCTTACTGTGTCTTTTATTTTTCTATTCTTCATTATGTAAAGCACTTTGAGCTACATTTTTTGTATGAAAACGTGCTATATAAATAAATGTTGTTGTTGTAATCAGCCTAGTCGCTCTTCTCTGGACCTTTTCTTGTGCAGTTATGTCCTTTTTGTAGCCTGGAGAGCAAAACTGCACCCAGTACTCCAGATGAGGTCTCACCAGTGTGTTATAAAGACTTGAGCAGAACCTCCGATGACTTGTACTCCACACATCAAGACGCTATATAATCTGACATTCTGCTGGCCTTCTTAATGGCTTCTGAACACTGTCGGGAAGTCGATAGCTTAGAGTCCACTACGACTACTAAATCCTTCTCATAAGGTGTGCTTTTGATTTTCAGACTATCCATTGTGTATTCAAAATTCACATTTTTATATCCTACATGTAATACTTTACATTTACTGACATTAAATTTCATCTCCCCAAGCCTGTCTGCTATCCAAGTCCTTCTGTAATGATACAATGGATTCCAAATTATCTGCTAATCCACCTATCTTGGTATCATCTGCAAACTTAACCAGCTTGTTCCTTATATTCCTATCTAAATCATTTATATATAAACTGCTCAAAAAATTAAAGGAACACTTTGAAAACACATCAGATCTCAATGGGTAAAAGAAATCCTCCTGGATATCTATACTGATATAGACTGGGTAATGTGTTAGGAACGAAAGGATGCCACATCGTTTGATGGAAATGAAAATGATCAACCTACAGAGCCCTGAATTCAAAGACGCCCCAAAAATCAGAGTGAAACAATAATGTGGCAGGCTAGTCCATTTTGCCCAAATTGAATTGCAGCAACTCCAAATTGTCCGCAGCACTTTGTATGGCCCCTGTGTTCTTGTATACATGCCTGACAACATCGGTGCATGCTTCTAATGAGATGACAGATGGTGTTGTGGGGGATCTCCTCCCAGATCTGGACCAGGGCATCACTGAGCTCCTGGACAGTCGGAGGTGCAACCTGGTGGCATTGGATGGACCAAAACATAATGTCCCAGAGGTGTTCTATTGGATTTAGGTCAGGAAAGTGTGGTGGTCAGTCAATGGTATCAATTCCTTCATCCTCCAGGAACTGCCTGCATACTCTCACCACATGAGGCCAGGAATTGTCGTGCACCAGGAGCCACTGTACCAGCATAGGGTCTGACAATGGGTCCAAGGATTTCATCCTGATACCTAATGGCAGCCAAGGTGCCTTTGTCAAGCCTGTAGCGGTCTGTGTGACCCTCCATGGATATGCCTCCCAAGACAATCATTAACCCACCACCAAACTGCTCATGCTGAATGATGTTACAGGCAGCATAATGTTCTCCATGGCTTCTCCAGACCCTTTCACTTCTGTCACGTGCTCAGGGTGAACCTGCTCTCATCTGTAAAAAGCACAGGGCACCAGTGGTGCATCTGCCAATTCTGGTATTCTATGGCGAATGCCAATCGAGCTGCATGCTGCTGGGCAGTGAGCTCAGGGCCCATTAGAGGACATGGGGCCCTTGGGTCACCCTCATGAAGTCTTTCTGGTTGTTTGGTCAGAGACATTCACACCAGTGGCCTGCTGGAGGTCATTTTGTAGGGCTCTGGCAGTGCTCATCCTGTTCCTCCTTGCCCAAAGGAGCAGATACTGGTCCTGCTGATGGGTTATGGACCGTCTATGGCCCTCTCCAGCTCTCCTAGAGTAACTGCTTGTCTCCTAGAATCTCCTCCATGCCCTTGAGACTGTGCAGGGAGACACAGCAAACCTTCTGGCAATGACACGTATTGATGTGCCATCCTGGAGAAGTTGGACTACCTGTGCAACCTCTGTAGGGTCCAGGTATCGCCTCGTGCTACCAGTAGTGACACTGACTGTAGCCAAATGCAAAACTAGTGAAGAAACAGTCAGAAAAGATGAAGAGGGAAAAATGTCAGTGGCCTCCACCTGTTAAACCATTCCTGTTTTGGGGGTCATCTCATTGTTGCCCCTCTAGTGCATCTGTTGTTAATTTCATTAACACCACAGCAGCTGAAACTGATTAACAACCCCCTCTGCTACTTAACTGACAAGATTAATATCCCATAAGTTTCATTGACTTTATGCTATACTCTGATTAAAAAGTCTTCCTTTAATTCTTTTGAGCAGTATATATTAAAAACCCATGCTGGTTACCACTCTTAACATCGGCCAATTCTGATGAGGTTCCTCACACCATCACCCTCTGCTTCCTGTGGTATTCCTATGGTTCGTTATTTATGAAATACCTGGGTGGGTTCCTGATTTTAAAAGGATTCTCACTCCATATAATAAGACAGGCAAAGTCCAGATTTCCTTCTGTTAGTGTCCCACTAGGTAAACTACCAAACTTTACAAGATTTCAGGTTCTTTTTGTACATATTAGGAAGTTTTTAAAAGCACAAAGAGCCAACTTCATATGCATGGAACCCTTCCCAGAATGAAATGGTGCTTGGTCACCCAATGGTTCTTCGAAGAACCATGCAACCCAGTAGAGAACCAGGATTTATAAGAGTATACACATGCATGGGCAGAACGTGTAACCGCCACACTGCCAACATCCATTCGAAAGGAAGATGCCTGATCCATCAGGCCACAGCACTACCCATCTGGGCTGGCACGGTGTCAATGGGCAAAATCGTCAAATGCACCGTACGCCAAGTCAAGGCGAGGATTTTATGGCATCACGTGATGGCCACGCCCAGTTGTCATCCCCGGAGGAGAAAACCCCATTGAGGCGCCGCGGAGCTGCAGAGGCCATCGGAGCACCGGAAAGTGCGGGGCGCTCCGCCGGGATGCGCGTGTATTGCCCTCCGAGCAGAGATTTATGATCGTTTATGATCATTTTACTGAACTAAATTAGAATTGTAAAATAATTATCACAATCTGGAAAAAAAAACAATAATAAAAAAGATGACAATGATCAGTTGATCTCAGCAATACAAATGATTCACAACACCCCAAAGAAGAATGGAAACAATCAGGAGGGTTACGTTTAGATTTTCACCTACCAGACACGTACTTAGCAGACATCGGACACCATCCCAGCTAAAGAGGGCAGCGAGGAGCCCGAACAACTCATGTCACTCGAAATCCCCGGTGATCCAAAGCGTTTCTGCGATTTTTATTTTCTTGGGAGTTTTTTTTTCCTTCAGCTCTATTTAGTCTGTTGCTCTGTTCTTTTTTCCGAGTGCCTACAGACAAACCATACAAATTAAGATAGAAAAACGTCAACAATCTTGCATCCCTACGGCAGGGAAAACTCGAAACCATTCAAAACGACAAAGTCCGTGCGTAAAGTGTCGGCTCGCATGAATCTCATTTGGACTTTTTTTCTGTCGCTTCCTGCTCTTCCACAGCGTCTCCGAGCAGCCCGACTTGCGGCATGTCGCACATCAGACAGACAAGTCGGCGGCGGCCGCCAAGGAGTCGTCATAGCGACGCCGGTTAAAGTTCAGCAGGCGCTGGCTTCTCTGTATCATTTTCTCATTCGTTTATTAATTCTAATAAGTAGGCATTATGACATTTAAAACAGGAATCAATTCAAATACTCGTACTGACCTACAGAACCCTGCACAGCTCTGCCTCCTGTCACAAAGCTCAGGTGTGTCTTATTCCTGCACCTCTTCTATCCAGACATAGAGCAGAATTAGAACCATTTTCCACCTCTTTATTCCAGCCTATGTAATAAAATTTTTCTTACCGTCAGAATTGGTCCTACTTCACAAATTGGTGGTGCTTGGAGTTCTTGATATTTTTTAGTTTATAATTTAAAAACAAAATAAGAATCTGAAAATCTAACAACATCACATTAAAGTTCGATAAATTCTGAAAAGAATGATCCCAAACATATATATGTAGGTTTTAAAATAAGCCTGATTTAAAACGTGACAAAAAAGTGACATAAAAACATCACATAAAATCGATGCACAAAATCGTTGCACTTTTAGGCTTAGGATTTTATATATAGACTAGCAAAATACCCGCGCTTCGCAGGCGGAGAAGTAGTGTGTTGAAGAAGTTATGAAAAAGAAAAGGAAACATTTAAATAATAACGTAACATGATTGTCAATGTAATTGTTTTGTCACTGTTATGAGTGTTGCTGTCATTTATATATATATACAGACACACACATATAAACATATATACATATACAGTACACATATCTACACATACATATATCTATATATACATATACACATCTACTTATATATACATATATACACATACATATACATACATACATACACACACACATATATATATATACACACAGACACATACTGTATATACATATCTACAAATATACACATACATACATACATACATACATATATATGTATATACACTGCTCACAAAAATTAAAGGAACACTTAAAAGAAACACATTAGATACATCAGATCTCAATATGAAGTTGGATATCTATACAAATAACGACAGGGCAATGTCTTAGGAACAAAAGGATGCCAAGTCTTTTAATGGAAATAAAAGTTTTCTGCCTACAGAGGGCTCAATTGTGTAGACACCCTAAAATCAGAGTGAAATGAAGATGTGGCAGGCTAGTCCATTTTTTCAAAAACTTAATTTCTGCTACTCAAAATGCTTTTCAGTATCTTGTGTGGCCCCCACGAGCTTGTATGCATGCTTGACAACGTCGTGGCATGCTCCTAATGAGACGACGGATGGTGTCTTGGGGCATTTCCTCCCAGATCTGTATGAGGGCATCCCTGAGCTGTTGTACAGTCTGAGGAGCAACCTGGCGGCGCCTAATGGACCGAAACATAATGTCCCACAGATGTTCTATTGGGTTTAAGTCAGGGGATCGTGAAGGCCATTCAATTGTTTCAATTCCTTCATCCTCCAGGTACTGCCTGCATACTCTTGCCACATGAGGCCGGGCATTGTCGTGCATTAGGAGGAAACCAGGACCTACTGCACCAGTGTAGGGTCTGACAATGGGTCCAAGTATTTCATCCTGATACCTAATGGCAGTCAAGATGCCGTTGTCTAGCCTGTAGAGGTCTGTGAGTCGCTCCATGGATATGCCTCCAAGATCATCACTGACCCACCACCAAACCAGTCATGCTAAACGATGTTACAGGCAGCATAATATTCTCCACGGCTTCTCCTGACCCTTTCCGTCTTTCACATATACTCAGGGTGAACCTGCTCTCATCTGTGAAAACACAGGACGCCAGTGGTGCATCTGCCAATTCTGGTATTCTATGGCAAATGCCAATTGAGCTCCCGGTGCTGTGCAGTGAGCACAGGGCAGTAGACATTTGGGCCCTCAGGCAACCCTCATGAAGTCTGTTTCTGATTGTTTGGTCAGAGACATTCACACCAGTGGCCTGCTGGAGGTCATTTTGTAGGGCTCTGGCAGTGCTGATCCTGTTCCTCCTTGCCCAAAGGAGCAGATACTGGTCCTGCTGATAGGTTATGGACCTTCTATGGCCCTCTCCAGCTCTCCTAGAGTAACTGCTTGTCTCCTAGAATCTCCTCCATGCCCTTGAGACTGTGCAGGGAGACACAGCAAACCTTCTGGCAATGACACGTATTGATGTGCCATCCTGGAGAAGTTGGACTACCTGTGCAACCTCTGTAGGGTCCAGGTATCACCTCGTGCTACCAGTAGTGACACTGACTGTAGCCAAATGCAAAACTAGTGAAGAAACAGTCAGAAAAGATGAGGAGGGAAAAATGTCAGTGGCCTCCACCTGTTAAACCGTTCCTGTTTTGGGGGTCATCTCATTGTTGCCCCTCTAGTGCATCTGTTGTTAATTTCATTAACACCACAGCAGCTGAAACTGATTAACAACCCCCTCTGCTACTTAACTGACCAGATTAACATCCCATAAGTTTCATTGACTTTATGCTATACTCGGATTAAAAAGTGTTCCTTTAATTCTTTTGAGCAGTATAATATATATATATATATATACTGTATATAGCAAAATCCATATACAAGCGATGAAGAACTGCTTTTAAATTTTTATTAAGAAGAAAAGAAAACCTTTTTAAACTGAGGGAAAATATCCAATAAGTATCTGTTAAGGATCTCTTTGTATACCAGGTTGTCAGTTCAGCAGTCCGGTTGTAATATGACCAAGCTGTGCGCTGAGATTACTTTTGAGAATGCAACGTATAGTTTTGTCCAGGAGGGAAGCAATGTTGCCTCAAATCAATGTCAACCTTTTGTAGGGTCTGTCCCTGAGACTTATTACTTGTCATCGCGAAGCAGAGTCTTACTGGAAATTTGAGACATTTGAACTGAAATGGGTGATCAGAGGGTATAACGGTGATGCCAGGAATACATTCAGAGTGTGGCGCTCTGCTGTTTTTTTGTGTAGCTGCCTTCACACAGCATGTCCGCTGCTTTATAAATGAACGCCATACAAGGCCGTCGTTTCTCCTGGCTTCGCGATTCTGTACTGTTTTATTGTTCATTTATTACGATTATTATAGTTATTGTGTAGCTATTCGAGACTTACTTTACTGTTCAGGTACCCATTTCCTTTATTTAATCCGCGGCTTGTACGTTATTTTTTGCTCATTTATTATGATTATAGATATTTATTGATTCCCTTCTTTAGCTGACTGCCTGCTCATATAAGGCGCTCTGCTGGTTTTTGTGAAGCAGCCTTTACACAGCTTCTCTGCTGTTTTATAAACGAATGACATATAAAGCCACCCTTTTTCCTTGCTTTGCAAAGGAAGCTGCCTTTTTATTTAATCCACGGGTTCTCCGCTGTTTTATTGTTTGTTTATTACGATTGTTATAGTTCTCTTTATATATCACGTTGTCAGTTCAGCACTCTGGTTGTAATATGACGAAGCTGTGCAAGCTCACTCTTGAGAATGCAATGTATAGTTGTCCAAGCAATCTTGCCTGAAATCAATGGCATCGTTTTGTAGGGTCTGTCCCTGAGACTTCTTACTTCTCATCGCAAAGCAGAGCCTTACTGGAAATTGGAGGCATCTGAATTGAAATGGGAGATCAGAGGGTATAACGGGGATGCGAGGAATACATTGAGTGTGGAGAAACTCTAGAGACAGCGTGTGTATTAACTTGTGGATTTTTCAGTGAGTATTTGGTGGCAGCGTGACGAAGTTGCTTCCGCAAGACCCCGTTAGCTGTGGAGCTCGGCTCGGAGCATATTCTTTTCCTACCTTGTCAATTGTGTAATGCGTTTTTTGAACAGGTTTGATGCATGGAAGTGATCACTCGTACTGCGTTCAGTCAGTTCACGTGAGCTGCTCTCTTGTGTGATGTTACGATGTCCACGGCTTTATTTAATGTTAGCTAAGACCCGGCACTTAAAAGTTTCTCGCTACAGCAATTTTAACTCCGTTACAAAGTCATCCAAAGTCTCGTTTATACCTCGTGTCTTCTCATTAAACTTGTATCTCGCAAATAAAGTATTCGGCGTTTTTCTTCAGCGCTCTTTGGGAGCTCTTCCTTCTTTTCTACGTACTGCGGTCACAGTCAGTTTACGTGGTTACGTGGGAGGCGTGATGATGTGACATACAGCTCCGCCCCCCCCCATGGCCATCGAGCTAACGTCCATTACAGTATATGGAGAAAAATCAGTTCCAGTTATGACCGTTACGTGTAGAATTTTGAAATGAAACCTGCCCAACTTTTGTAGGTAAGCTGTAAGGAATGAGCCTGCCAAATTTTAGCCTTCTACCTACACGGGAAGTTGGAGAATTAGTGACGAGTCAGTGAGTGAGTCAGTGAGGGCTTTGCCTTTTATTAGTATAGAAATAGATATATATATGCCGGTATATTTATATATATATATATATATATATATATATATATATATATATATACAGTATCTATGAATGGATATATATTGTATATATATCGATATATATACAGAATATATATATATCCATCCATCCATCCATTATCCAACCCACTATATCCTAACTACAGGGTCACGGGGGTCTGCTGAAGTCTACGTGACCATCATCATCATCAAGCCCTTCCGTGAGAACCCTAAATCCAAAGAGGACTGTTTCATTTATGTTAGGTAGAATGCCCAGAGGGGACTGGGTGGTCTCATGGTCTGGAATCCCTACAGATTTTATTTTTTCTCCAGCCGTCTGGAGTTTTTTTTGTTTTTTCTGTCCCCCCTGGCCATTGAACCTTACTCTTATTCGATGTTAATTAATGTTGATTTATTTTTTTATAATTGTGTCTTTCATTTTTCTATTCTTTAATATGTAAAGCACTTTGAGCTACTGTTTGTATGAAAATGTGCTATATAAATAAATGTTGTTGTTGTTGTTGCTGGAACCAATCCCAGCCAACACAGGGCACAAGGCAGTAAACAAACCCCAGGAAGGGTGCCAGCCCACCGCAGGGCAATATATATATATTATATATATATATAAAATCCAATGTCTGTCTGTCCACTTTTCACGAGAGAACTACTTAATGGATTTTGATCAGGTTTTTTTCTATAATTTGCTATAATTTCTATAATTTTGTGACGTCTCTCATTGCGCCAAGTATCATAGTTTGCTTTGCGCCACCAATTTATTTGCGCGAATCCAAGAGAGGGGAGGGGGAAGCGAGTGGGGCCCCCTTGATTGGCACAGAGATCACGGCCATGTGCTTTTCTGCCCATGCGGTGGACACTCTCCCATCAGAGCTGAACACAATCAGATACAGTGCCAACATTTTACATCGGAGCGTACCTATCGTCCACTTGCCCAGAATTACATTTTTACATTTTTTTTTATGGTTTATAAAGTTTCACTATTGCGTGGGCAGAGCTGCAAGGTACAGCTAGTATATATATAATCCGCCTTTTTATATATTTCCTTTCATTCCTGACTTCTTGGGCACAACCATCAGCAGTCTGTCTGTTTGTGGAGAGAGTGTTGACCTCGTCGAGAGGTTTACTTACTTTGGCAGTGACATTTAAGTGACTCTGGTGACTCTTCCTATGAAGTCAGTAGACTGATCGAGAGAGCATGGCGGGGTCATGAGGTCCTAATAGCTCTGCAAAATGACGAAGGTCCAAGTCTTTAGAGTTCTGGTGCTTCCTGTTTCTGAGACATGGATGCTACCTAGTGACCGGAGATGAAGACTGAATTTCTGTGTCTCTTCAGAGAATCCTTAGGTACTGCTGGTTTGACTTTGTGTTGCACACGGGGGTCCCAAATGAGGTACATGATCTGCATTTTGAGGGAGCGCCAGTCACTACAGCCATATGGTGCGATTACCCGAGGGTGATCCCGCTCACAGGATCCTCATTGTTGTGGACCCAAGTGGCTGGACCAAGCCAAGGGGATGCTAGTGTAACACTTGGGTGCGGCAGATAGATGGTCATTTCTGGGGGGGTGGGACTGAACTGCATATCAACTGTAAGAGCTAGCCCTGCCACAGACGAACACGACACCAATGTCCAAAACACACACATGTTTATTACACTATTTACAATAAGTATTTACACACTATTGCAGTCCTTGGCCTTTCGGCCGCCTCCACTCCTCTTTCGTAAGCTCTGTCCACTTCCACCCGACTCCGGCTCCTCGAGTGGTGGCTGCATGCTCCTCTCATAGCCCACCCGGAAGTGCTTCAGGTGGTAATTAGCCTAATTAAGCTGCACTTCCAGGTATGGCTGCATCACAGCCCAGACGGAGTCGTTAAGTCATTTTGCTCCCCCTGGTGGTGGCCACGGAGCCCAAAAGGCATGAGCTCCGGTGTTCCACAATTGTGGCCCCGATACTGCCCATTGGGGCTGCTCTCTTGCACCCAGGGAAAGATAGTGCCCCTCTCCCAGTCCGTCCTTCTTTCAGGTGTCCCAATGGGGCAAGATCCCTGGTCGTCTGCCACACTACCTTTGGGGTTGCCAATCAGGATCATGAGCTGTTTTGTCATGTGGTGGGTGCAGCAACGCGCTGTACTATTGCATGCTGCCTGACCTGACCTGGCATTCATGCACATCAGAAGGTCACCTTCGGGCTCTTTAGAGGTATGTAATACCACTCCAGGACAAGAGGGGGCGCTGTCGCTGACCTTATCACCTGCTTCTATCTTCACAGCCCAGTAAGGACAACTGACTCCACCCCTTCCAGGTCAGGCCCTATAAAGCCAGGCATCCCCAGAAGGGGGCGTCTCACTTTGATCAGACCCGAAGATGGACCTCCTGAAAGACCAGACCCGCTCAGCCCAGCAGCATTTCTGAAACGGGAGATGGCTATAACCCGTATTTCTGTTATGTGACGCCATCTTGCTCTTGTTTTTGTTTCAGTTTATTTGTTGAATTAAACAGGATGACCCAGCTGGTGTCCCAACAATTCTTTCGGATCCAATTCTTACTGCCGTTCTACTGAACTCCTCATAAATGAATGTATTGTCATGTGCCAGTCTCTGTTTGCAAAAGGAGGGTGCCATCTTACTCAACCTAAACTGGCCAGAAGAAAATTAAAAAAAAAAAAATCTTGCTTTCATCTCCCAGACTTCCCTGAAATTGCTAACCATCCTTGCAGATTTATAGGCCGGACGGGAGATTACATCTTGCTTTTTTGTCAGTAGGTTGGGGGTGCCGTAGACGATATTGCACTGACAGATAAATCATAAACCCGGGCGTTTTAAAAGAGTTTATAGCAGCAGTTAATGTACACCAGCTCCTTCTGCATGAAATTTAAAGGTAAATTATGCAAAATCTGAAAACAAACCTTATAACACTTCATCAAACATGCGTAAAGCTGTCACAGCCCTTAAATAAATTCTCCCAATTAACTCTTCCCAGATTCCGATTGCTTTTACTAATTTAATCAACACCACCATAATTTGTTTTCTGCTTTTTGACAAATTGGGAGGGCCCTCGGCGCAGAGCGAAATGAAGACGAGGCAGACAGCTGAGAGAAAAGCGTGAAGTATAGGCTTAGCGTGACAGGCCAGCGAGGTCAGCCTAAAGGAGGAAGCACTAGAACTGCAAGGAGCAGCAGGCGGCCTTAGTAAAATTATTAGCAGAAGGCATGGCAATGGGCAATGTGGAAAACCTGCTTCTGAATGTCTTGTTAATTAATAATAATAAGAATAAAAATAATAAGAAGAAGAAGAATTGTGATCTGTAGTGATAGTAGGGAGCAGGTTGAGGAGACCCTGAGGGGTTGGAGATGTGTTCTAGAGAGGAATGAAGGTCAGTAGGACCATCAAGACAGAATACATGTGTGTGAATGAGAGGGAGGTCAGTGGAATGGTGAGGATGAGGGGAGTAGAGTTGGAGAAGGTGGGTGAGTTTAAATACTTGGGATCAGCAGTACAGAGTAATGGGGATTGTGGAAGAGAAGTGAAGAAGAGAGTGCAGGCAAGGTGAAGAAGAGTGTCAGGAGTGATTTGTGACAGACGGGTATCAGCAGGAGTGAAAGGGAAGGTCTACAGAACGATGGTGAGACCAGCTATGTTATATGGGTTGGAGACGGTGGCACAGGTGACAGAGTTAAAGATGCTAAGATTTACATTAAGTGTGACGAGGATGGACAGGATTAGAAATGAGGACATTAGAGGGTCAGCTCAGGTGGGATGGTTGGGAGACCAGGAGTGATTTGTGACAGACTGGTATCAGCAAGAGTTAAAGGAAAGGTCTACAGGACGGTAGTGAGACCAGTTATGTTATATGTACTGGAGACAGTGGCACTGACCAGAAAGCAGGAGACACAGCTGGAGGTAGCAGAGTTATTAAAGATGCTAAGATTTGCATTGGGTGTGACGAGAATGGACAGGATTAGAAATGAGGACATTAGAGGGTCAGCTCAAGTTGGATGGTTAGGAGAGAAAGTCAGGGAGGTGAGATTGCGTTGGTTTGGACATGTGCAGAGGAGAGATGAGGGGTATATTGGGAGAAGGATGTTAAGGATAGACCTGACTGGGAAGAGTAACAGAGGAAGGCCTAAGAGAAGGTTTATGGATGTGGTGAGAGAGAACATGCAGGTGATGGGTGTAACAGAACAAGATACCATACCATTTTTATTTGTTGAGCGCTTAAAAACACAGCATTACAACTGACCGAAGCGCTGTACAGTTAAAAAGAAGCAAGACTAAAAACAAAATATTAAACACAAACATTAAGAGAGAAATTAAAACAGAGATACTAAAAACAGGCCAGAGGACCCAATAAAATAGGGAAATAGGAAGAAACAAGTGGAAATGAGACAGGTTAAGAAGTAAAAGCCAATGTGAAGAAGTGTGTTTTTAGGCGTGATTTAAATGAGGCGACTGAGGTGGCTTTTCTAACCACTAAAGGTAGGGAGGACAGAAAGATATGGAAGAAGATGATCCGCTGTGGCAACCCCTAACAGTAGCAGCTGAAAGAAGAAGAGGATAGCGCTTTTCTCAGTACTCAAAACACTTTATATAGTGTGTGAGGAGCCACTTCAACCACCAGCCATTATGGCTCCAGTAGGCTCACCACACATGAGCTGTTAGGTGGTGAAGGGGTGAAAGACAGTCAGCCATTTAGCGACAGGGGGTTTTTAGGGGCCTAGCATGACTAGGCCATGGTGGACAATTCAGCCTGGACATCGGGATACACCCTACTGGAATAAAGGGATACCCTACAAAACGATACACCCTACACCCTAACCCAATCAGGATACACCCTACCCTCTTTACAAAGAATGCCCAGGGATCTTTTATGAATACAGAGAGTCTGTACAGAAATTTTTTGGCTGGCCAGATCAAACAATCATGTGAAAACATGAGTTCACCCCATGGAATTTACTGACTTTTTAAACATATTTGAATAGGCAAAGAAGAGATCTTCATGCAAACTGTGCCTAAAGATAACAGAGATACACTACAATAAAAACACAAGGAGAATCTGCCTATTCAATCGTTTATTCAACAAAAGTATCAATACGTGTGTTTTGTCTTGGTAGAATCGTATCTGACTCTGTTTTTCCCTTTTGTACTCCATACTGTGCAGACTTTAGCCGAATGCCTCAAATCCCGTAGACCTATCACTGTTTTTAAGGTATCGTACTTTAGCACTTCTCCCCACCTCCCCTTCTACAGTCATAACATCAGACAATTAGAGAAAATATAAGGAGACAAGCAGAAGTTAAGTTACATAGTCTAATAATTTGTTATTGATAATATTCATAAAATATGGTTGTGAGACATGGACGCTATTCAGTGACCCGAGATGAAGACTGGACTGTTGTGTCTCTTCGGAGAATCCTTGGGTGTCGTTGGCTTGACTTTATGTTGCTCATGGAGTCCCGAATGAGGCACTTGACCTGCATTATGAGGGAGCATCAGTTACGGCACTACAGCCATGTGGCGTGTTTCCCCCCGAGGGTGATCCAACTCATAAGATCCTCATTGTTGGGGAGCTGAGTAGCTGGACCAGGCCAAGGGGATGCCCACGTAACACCTGGCTGCAGCAGATAGAGGGTCATTTCCAAATGGTGGGACTGAACTGCGTGTCTGCCTGGGGGGATGCCAACTGGGATCCCGAGCTGTTTTGTTGTGTGGAGGGACTGGCAATGTGCTGTACCAGTGCAGGCTCCCCAACCTGACCTGACCTGACCTGACTCAGCAGAGTGGTGGCGCTGAGGCTAAGGATCTGCACTGGTAACTGTGGAATGGTCTTCCTGCTTCCATAAGAGATGCCCCCTCGGTCTCAGCCTTTAAATCCCGGCTGAAGACTCACTACTTCAGTTTAGCATATCCTGACTAGAGCTGCTGATTAACTGTACAGACTGCATCTCTGTTGTTAGTCATTAGCACTATAACATAAGTAACATGATAATTATATTTGAATACTAACCCTCACCTATTCTGTTTCTTTCTCGGTACCCAAATGTGGCCATTGGTGCCACGGCCCACCTGCCAAGTTGTTTGCCTGCCTATGGTAAAGTCATCCCTGATGGAGGATCACAGGAATCATGGGAAAGAGGGGTCCTTTCATCGGAGCAACGTTTCAGCCGTGGCATGGCCAAATGGGGAGGCAGCTAGATGGATGAGGTCTCCAGGACTCTAAAAATATCAAGATCCTACTTATGTCATATCATCTACTGTTAAACCGTACTTCTAAAATTTTTATTATTATGCTGTCTTAAGGAATTGTTCTGTTCTGTGTATTGTATTGTATTGACCCCCTACTTTTGACACCCACTGCACGCCCAACCTACCTGGAAAGGGGTCTCTCTTTGAACTGCCTTTCCCGAGGTTTCTTCCATTTTCCCTACAAGGTTTTTATTGGGAGTTTTTCCTTGTCTTCTCAGAGAGTCAAGGCTGGGGGGCTGTCAAAAGGCAGGGGCTGTTAAAGCCCATTGCGGCACTTCCTGTGTGATTTTGAGCTATACAAAAATAAACTGTATTGTATTGTATTGTATTGTATCCCGAAGGTTGCCAGTTCGAATCCCTGTCACTGCCAAAAAGAGATCCTACTTCAGCAAGGCCCTTAACCTTCAATTGCTTCAGGGGCGCTGCGCAATGGCTGACCTTGCACTCTGACCCCAAGTGTTATGCGAAAACTAACAAATTCCTAATACAAGGCACAAAAAAATAATATTAATAATGAAGCAAAGTACATGTGACTATTGGTGACCATATAACCTGAGAAATGCTAGATGTGTCATTTTAGCCAGCACACAGTTACTCAAATGTCTCTGGTCAAGTCACAATTTCCAGTCACCTTTCTTCAGGACAGGCCACATTCCTGTCTCAGTATGTGCTCCTTATTGTGTTCTCTTCATGGCCGTGGTGAGTTTGTGAGTGACAGAGAGAGGGTTGGAGGAGTTAAGCTACCAACTGTGTGCATTCCTGTTCAAATCCTTTGACCAATAGGACATTGTGGTACAGAATGGCCTCTGATTCAAAACCAATTCCACACAGCCATACTTCAGGCCAATGGGGGCACACTCCGCCTTTTCACACCTGTCCTCAAGTATTGGATACCATTTGTTCAGCCGAAGCCTGCCAGCTAGGTAGCTTTATGGCCTTCCTGCCCAGGGGGATGTCTTATAGAATGTCCTGCACAGAACTCCCCTTGCCAAACTGGTTTAAGGCCAAAACCACTTCCAAACCCTGCACTAAAATTCACATCCTGAGTCGGTCCTTAAAGACTCGAGGGTTGGTAAGACAGACGTGAAAGTATACCAAGCCTAACAAAACACTAAAATTACAGTTGGTATGTCTACCTTATAAATAAAGACATACAGACGTGGCCAAAAGTTTGGAGAATGGCACAACTGTTGGTTTTCACAGAGTTTGCTGCTTCAGTGTTTTTAGATCTTTTCATCAGATGTTTCTCTGGTATACTGAAGTAGAATAACAAGAATTTCATGAGTTTCAAAGGCTTTTATTGACAATTACAATAAGTTTATACACAGAGTCCATATATGCAGTGTTGGCCCTTCTTTCTTTTTCAGGACCTCAGCAATTCGCCCTGGCAGACTGTCAGTCAACTTCTGGGCCAATTCCTGGCCCATTCTTGCATAATCAATGGTTGGGCTTGGTCAGAATTGGTGGGTTTTTGTATGTCCACCCGCCTTCTTAACGGGATTAAGGCCTGGGAAGATTCCTGGTCATGGACCCAAAATTTCAATTTTTGTTTCCCGAGCCACTTAGTTCTCACTTTTTTCCTTATGGCCTGGTGCTCCATCATGTTGGTCACCAAACTGTTCTCGGAAGGCTGGGAGAAGTTGCTCTCAGAGGATTTTTTAGTCCAATTTTTTATTCATGGCTCGGGATGGCGGTGGTTTTCTGTGTAAAGAAAAACTTCGTAATGTTTGTGCAAAATTTTCCCTTAACATGTTTCTATCTGTGTCCCCGTGTTCTTGATGAACTCACCTTAAAATAAGCACTGGACTAATTCCCATGATAATATACAATAGAGGTGTATTTTTTCCACAAGACATCTCAGCATTTTTGTTCATTTAGATTATGAAAATTAATACACCATGTCAATCTGATGTGTCATTTATTCAAGTACTGTATATCACCTTTATGTGTGGGGCCTCTTTGCATGACAATCTAATGTTCCAAAAATGGTGAAAAAGTCAATAGTTTCCATGGGGTGTACTTACTTTTTCACATGACTGAAAGATCTTTTGATGAGATGATCATGGGGATGGCGCTATTTAAATAAAACATTATTATTATTATTATTATTATTATTATTATCCAACCCGCTATATCCTAACTCCAGGGTCACAGGGTCTGCTGGAGCCAATCCCAGCCAACACAGGGCGCAAGGCAGGAAACAAATCCCGGGCAGGGTGCCAGCCCACCGCAGATTATTATTATTATTATTATTATTATTATTATTATTATTATTATACAGTGTTTGTTTCCTCTCACATGATGTCTTTGTGGTTTTAGCTGGTTAATCCAGGCTACAACAAGAAGCTGATTTACCCCAACTCCTTTCTAAGGATGTGTTCAGTGCCCATAAGTGCCCATCTTTTGCACTTCACTAGTTGATGGATTGCCTGGGAGCATCTTCAAGTTTTCCTCATGATCTTTCTTTAATGTACCTAATGCTCCAACTATAACTGGCCCAGTTCTAGTTTTACAGTTCCACAGCCTGCTAATCTCGATTTCCCAATCCTTGTATTTACTGATCTTCCCAGTTTCTTTTAACATGATGTTCAGGTCGATCAACCGGCAGGTTCTCTCTTTCTTATTATGCAGCACAAGATCAGGACAATTCACTAGGATTGTTCTATCTGTTGTTATTGTGACATCCCACATGATTTTGATATCGTTGATGTTCACAACCTTTTCTGGCTGGTGTTTGTAATATCTGTCTGGAACGTGTACCCCTAGATTCTTGCAAATAGCCCAGTGTACATAACTGGTTACTTTATTATGACTATTTGTATATTCAGTAGGTGCAAGTGTTGTACAGCCTTATTATTATTATTATTATTATTATTATTATTATTATTATTATTATTATTATCCATCCATCCATTTTCTAACTCGCTGAATCCGAACACAGGGTCACGGGGGTCCGCTGGAGCCAATCCCAGCCAACACAGGGCACAAGGCAGGAACCAATCCTGGGCAGGGTGCCAACCCACCGCAGTATTATTATTATTATTATTATTATTATTATTATTATTATTATTATTATTATCTCAAGCATAGCATAACATAACATTATGATGCCCATGCATGGACTACACCCTGGGCATCGTGTAGTTCAGGACCAACCGTGAAGCAGTAGTGAGTGAGGGACACTGGCAGGAATTAAGCTGTCCTTTTTTTACAGTAAGAGATTAAACAAATATCAAAATTCAGTCTCCTGGGGCCTCATTTATTAAAACTTTGCATAGTTTGAAGCATGAAAATATGTGCATGTTAAAAAAAAAACAGGAAAATGCTTATGCCAAAAAATAAAATTGATTTATAAAGCCAGGTATTGGCACATTTGTTCACATTTTACTGTTTATAAACCACAATCATCATATGCGAATGCCACCCTGAAACATCCATATATGGAGTATGCTAATCAACCTCATACATATGCAATCACAATGTTGCAAAACTTCATTGGCTGGCAGAGTGGCCTCTCCCACTTGACACATTAAGTCCCCGCCCAGTGCATTTAATAATATCATGCTGTGTTCTGCAATGGAGGGACCGAGATCACTCTTCTGTGCTCTGGAGGGGGTCTGTAAAATGTTTAAGGCGACAGTGCCTGAGTGGGTAGCCTCTGTCACCTGGCACATGTAATGGCGTGATTACTGTTACAATGAATGGTACAGGGGTCAGCCAGTTATCTTCCCAGCATGCCAGCCACCACATACAACTCCATCCATTCATCCATTTTCCAACCCACTATATCCTAACTACAGGGTCACGGGGTCTGCTGGAGCTAATACCAGCGAACACAGGAAACAAACCCCGGGCAGGGAGCCAGCCCACCACAGGGCACCCACACCCACACACACCAAGTGACAATTTAGGATTTCCAATGTACCTAACCTACATGTCTTCGGACTGTGTGAGGAAACCCACACAGACCCGGGGAGAACATGTAAACTCCACGTAGGGAGGACCCAGGAAGCGAACCCGGGTCTCCTAACTGGAATGCAGCAGCACTACCCACTGCGCCACCATGCTGCCCCACATATAACTTATTTCAGTAATTCAATTCAAAAAGTGAAACTCATATATTATATAGATTCATTACACACAGTGTGATATATTTCATTTGTTCAATTCTTTTCATTTTTCTGATTATGGCTTCTAGCTAATCAATACCCAAAATTCAGTATCTTAGAAAATTAGAATATTGTGAAAAAGTTCCATATTGTAGACTCCTGGAGTGACACTCCATCCATCCATCCATTTTCTAACCTGCTGAATCCGAACACAGGGTCACGGGGGTCTGCTGGAGCCAATCCCAGCCAACACCGGGCAGGAACCAATCCTGGGCAGGGTGCCAACCCACCGCAGGACACACACAAACACATCAAGCACACACTAGGGCCAATTTAGAAATGCCAATCCACCTAACTGGCATGTCTTTGGACTGTGGGAGGAAACCGGAGCACCCGGAGGAAACCCATGCAGACACGGGGAGAACATGCAAACTTCACGCAGGGAGGACCCGGGTCTCCTAACTGCGAGGCAGCAGCGCTACCACTGCACCACCGTGCCGCCCAGAGTGACACTCCATTCAGCTAATTAACCCAAAACGCCTGCAAACGTCTCTCCGTCTGGTTCAGTAGGCCACACAATCAGACTGCTGACTTGGCAGTTGGCCAGAAGACAGTCATTGAGATCCTCCACAAGGAGGAGAAGCCACCAAAGGTCATTGCTAAAGAAGCTGGCTGTTCACAGAGTGACGTATCCAAGCATATTAATGGAAAGTTGAGTGGAAGGAAAAAATGGGGCAGAAAAAGGTGCACAAGCAACAGGGATAAGCGCAGCCTTGAGAGGAGTGTGAAGCAGAGCCCATTGAAGAATTTGGGGGAGATTCACAAGGAGTGGACTGCGGCTGGAGTCGGTGCTTCAAGAGCCACCACACACACAGACGTAATGGGGACGTGGGCTACAACTGTCACAGCATTCCTTGAGTCAGGCCACTCCTGAACCAGAGACCACGTCAGAAGAGTCTTATCTGGGCTAAGGAGATAACGGACTGGACTGTTAACAGCTCAGTGGTCCAAAGTCATCTTTTCAGATGAAAGTCAATTTTGTATTTCATTTGGAAATCAAGAGTCTGGAGGAAGAGTGGAGAGGCACAGAATCCAAGCTGCTTGAGGGTCCAGTGTGAAGTTTCCACAGTCAGTGATGATTTGAGCAGCCATGTTATCTGCTGGTGTTGGTCCACTGTGTTTTATTTATCAAGTCCATAGTCAGCGCAGCTGTCTACCAGGACATTTTAGAGCACTTCATGCTTCCTTGTGCTGGCAAGCTTTATGGAGATGCTGATTTCATTTTCCAGCAGGACTTGGCACCTGCCCACACTGGCAAAAGTACCAATACCTGGTTTAATGACCATGGTGTGTATCACTGTGTTTGATTGACTGGCCAGCAAACTCGCCTGACCTAAACCCCATTGAGAATTTATCAAGAGGAAGATGAGAGACACCAGATCCCACAATGTAGACAAGCTGAAGGCCGCGATCAAAGCATCCTGAGCTTCCACAACACCTCAGCAGGGCCACAGGCTGATCGCCTCCATGCCAGTAATTCATGCAAAATGAGTCCTGACTAAATATTGAGTGTCTACATGGACAGAGTTTTCAGTAGGCCAACATTTCTGCATTAAAAATCTAATTTTCTGAGATACTAAATTTTGAGTTTTCATTACCTGTAAGCCATAATCAGCAAAATGAAAAGAAACAAACATGGGAAATATACCACTCTGTGTGAAATGAATCTATATAATATTTGAGTTTCACTTTTTGAATTGAATTACTGAAATAAATTAACTTTTCAATGATATTGAAATTTTTTGAGATGCACCTGTAAAACACTGTCACATCCAACAAAGCTACTCTGCATCAAAATAAATGAATCACAGGTTAACCCAGGCCACTGGGACACGATGGTTGCCAGTCACATTTTGGATGGACTGTTCACAGTTAACAAAAGCAGCTTCATCCTCACTTGGCTCCCTTACTGCAATATGAGTGCCATCAATTGCTTCGATTATGGTAGGAGAACTGGACATGGCTGCAAATTGCCATTTTAGCCAAAACCTATTATGTACAGTGCATCCGGAAAGTATTCCCAGCGCATCACTTTTTCCACATTTTGTTATGTTACAGCCTTATTCCAAAATGGATTAAATTCATTTTTTTCCTCAGAATTCTACACACAACACCCATAATGACAACGTGAAAAAAAATTACTTGAGGTTTTTGCAAATTTATTAAAAATAAAAAAACTGAGAAATCGCATGTACATAAGTATTCACAGCCTTTGCTCAATACTTTGTTGATGCACCTTTGGCAGCAATTCCAGCCTCCAGTCTTTTTGAATATGATGCCACAAGCTTGGCACACCTATCCTTGGCCAGTTTCGCCCATTCCTCTTTGCAGCACCTCTCAAGCTCCATCAGGTTGGATGGGAAGCGTCGGTGCACAGCCATTTTAAGATCTCTCCAGAGATGTTCAATCAGATTCAAGTCTGGCTCTGGCTGGGCCACTCAAGGACATTCACAGAGTTGTCCTGAAGCCACTCCTTTGATATCTTGGCTGTGTGCTTAGGGTCGTTGTCCTGCTGAAAGATGAACCGTCGCCCCAGTCTGAGGTCAAGAGCTCTGGAGCAGGTTTTCATCCAGGATGTCTCTGTACATTGCTGCAGTCATCTTTCCCTTTATCCTGACTAGTCTCCCAGTTCCTGCCCCCCACAGCATGATGCTGCCACCACCATGCTTCACTGTAGGGATGGTATTGGCCTGGTGATGAGCGGTGTCTGGTTTCCTCCAAACGTGACGCATAGCATTCACACCAAAGAGTTCAATCTTTGTCTCATCAGACCAGAGAATTTTGTTTCTCATGGTCTGAGAGTCCTTCAGGTGCCTTTTGGCAAACTCCAGGCAGGCTGCCATGTGCCTTTTACTAAGGAGTGGCTTCCGTCTTACCACTCTACCATACAGGCCTGATTGGTGCATTGCTGCAGAGATGGTTGTCCTTCTGGAAGGTTCTTCTCTCTCCACAGAGGATCTCTGGAGCTCTGACAGAGTGACCATCGGGTTCTTGGTCACCTCCCTGACTAAGGCCCTTCTCCCCTGATCGCTCAGTTTAGATGGCCAGCCAGCTCTAGAAAGAGTCCTGGTGGTTTCGAACTTCTTCCACTTACAGATGATGGAGGCCACTGTGCTCACTGGGACCTTCAAAGCAGCAGAAATTTTTCTGTAACCTTCCCCAGATTTGTGCCTCGAGACAATCCTGTGTCGGAGGTCTACAGACAATTCCTTTGACTTCATGCTTGGTTTGTGCTCTGACATGAACTGTCAACTGTGGGACCTTCTATAGACAGGTATGTGCCTTTCCAAATCATGTCCAGTCAACTGAATTGACCACAGGTGGACTCCAGTGAAGCTGCAGAAACATCTCAAGGATGATCAGGGGAAATAGGACGGACCTGAGCTCAATTTGGAGCTTCATGGCAAAGACTGTGAATACTTATGGACATGTGCTTTCTCAGTTTTTTTATTTTCAATAAATTTGCAAAAACCTCAAGTAAACTTTTTTCACGTTGTCATTATGGGGTGTTGTGTGTAGAATTCTGAGGAAAAAAATGAAATGAATCCATTTTGGAATAAGGCTGTAACATAACAAAATGTGGAAAAAGTGATGCGTTGTGAATACTTTCTGGATGCACTGTATAATGAATGTGCACTCGCACCATATATGAAACCTGGAAGTAATGTCTCACCATTCCGCTAATGGCTTCCAGCACAGCAGTCATGATGGAGTGAAGCTTGGCTGAGATATTCTTGACTTGTCAGCCATTTCACGTTAAAGTGACAACAGGTTGCCGATATAAACTGGCGACAAACTAAAAAAGCTCTTCAATGCAAATACGCAGCATTGGCCCTCTTAAACTAAATTAAGAGACTGTGCATCACAGTCATCACTTTTGAGATGTCATATGTTTGTCACATCAACACACTGTAAGTGTCAGGCAGCGTTATATGGGTCCCATACCCATCTTGGATGGGAGGACAAAACACAGGAGCAGTGGGGAGAGGCTTTTATTTTGGAATATGTTTATTTCTCATCTGCTAGACGGCAGCATCCCAGGACCTCAATATGCCATGTGGACACTTGTAGGGCATGATGGGAATTGTGCCATGAGTCAGCCCTGCTGGGTCTCATGGGTGCCGTCAGGGGATTCACAATCCAATATAAAAGGACGCCAATCAGCCTCCTCCAGTGAGTGTTACCTTCCCTCCTCCCGACTTTAACTCTTGTACTTCTGGTGCCAGGGCGTAACCCAATGGAAGCACTTCTGGGTCAAACAGATGTCCCAAAAAGCAGGGACTGTGAATCCCCGCAGCATGGCTCAGTGATATGAATTATTATATGGGTGTGAGTCGTCACTTATCTGGTTTGGCTGCATTTCCCTATTTGATCAAGGGTGTCGTCATTTCTCAGTTTCTCTAAAACGTTGCATATGGATGGGTCAGAGTTTCTGTAATTATACACCCTGTCAGTACAAAAAAATGAGAGAGCCAAAAAAGGTTTGGAGTAGCCACCCTGTATATTGTGGTTTGCTTCTGTTTGGGCAAAGAAAAATGAGATTCACCTGAGTTCAAGATGGAACTCCCGTATAGGTGACAAAATGGTGGTTTGATAGTTAGGTAGAGGAAATTAGGTCATCAGGGCTGGAACCAGAAGTGATGTGCTCAGGGCCAGGCGGGATTTCCCTTGACTGGTCTGCAGGAGATAAAGAGAAAGGGTTAATACACTCTGCCCTCCCCAGGTCCGGCATGGAATTACCCTCATTCGAGCCCTTTAGCTGCCTCCAATGCACACGGGTGTGACAACATGTACCCCAGTCAAGTTTACTTTTGTAAATCCCAACATTTACAGTGGAACCTCGGTTCACGACCATAATTCATTCCAAAACTCTGGTCGTTACCCGATTTGGTCGTGAACCGAAGTAATTTCCCTCATAGGATTGTATGTAAATACGATTAATCTGTTCCAGACCGTACGAACTGTATGTAAATATATTTTTTTAAAGATTTTTAAGCACACATATAGTTAATTAAACCATAGAATGCACAGCGTAATAGTGAACTAAATGTAAAAACATTGAATAACACAGAGAAAACCTTGAACAACAGAGAAAACTAACACTGCAAGAGTTCGCACTATAGTGCTAGGAACTGCTCACTAAAAACACGTTTTTTTAATGAGTTTTAAGCACAGGGAAAAAAATGAACATTTGAAAAATCCGGAATTTAATAAACTACCAAGAAAAGTAACATTGCAACAATGTACGCTTCGAACTGATCGCTGTAAACAGAAGTTAAGTGGAGGTTAAGATCCAATAGAAAAAGTCTTCATTAAATACAATGAGGTTAAAACAATGTCTCTTTAAAAACACAATCCCAGTGAATTCTTTAACTGCCTTCTCAGCTTTATGCATCCAGCCCTCTCACTCGCTCTCTCTCTCACGCGCGCGTGTGTGTATGTGTGTCTTTCTCTCTCTCACTCGCTGTGTGCAGGTGTGTGTGTCTTTCTCTCTCTCACTCGCTCTCTCTCTCGCGCGCGCGTGTGTGTGTGTGTGTGTGTGTCTTTCTCGCTCTCTCACTCGCTCTCTCTCACGCGCGCGCGCGTGTGTGTGTGTCTTTCTCTCTCGCGTGTATGTATGTGTCGCTCTCTCTCTCTCTCTCTGTCTCGCTCGCTGCACAGGGAATGCATCGGCAATCATCGGTGCGCACAAACCGAAAGGGAAACTGGCTTGTTGGTATACCGAGTGTGTGGTCGTTCATGGTGGCTCTAAAATCGGTACTGACCCCTACTCTCTTTTCTGTTTCTTTTTCCGGTTTCTTTGTGGTGGTGGCCTGCGCCACCTCCACCTACTCAAAGCTTCATGATGCTCCAACAATGATGGGCCGGATTAAAGGCAGAAGTCTACGTGACCATCATCATCATCATCAAGCCCTTCCGTGAGAACCCTAAATCCAAAGAGGACTGTTTCATTTATGTTAGGTAGAATGCCCAGAGGGGACTGGGTGGTCTCATTGTCTGGAATCCCTACAGATTTTATTTTTTCTCCAGCCGTCTGGAGTTTTTTTGTTTTTTCTGTCCCCCCTGGCCATTGAACCTTACTCTTATTCGATGTTAATGTTGATTTATTTTGTTTTATAATTGTCTTTCATTTTTCTGTTCTTTAATATGTAAAGCACTTTGAGCTACTGTTTGTATGAAAATGTGCTATAGAAATAAATGTTGTTGTTGTTGTTGTTGTTGTTGTCATGAACAGATGCAAAAGTTTGGCAAACTTTTTGGTCATAAACTACATTGTACGTGTTCCGAGATGTTCGTGAACCGAGGTTCCACTGTACGTGGGAAATTGCATACTCACATTTTGAGCCTCTTTCTTGTGCATACACAAGCTTTATAAATAAGACCATTGGAATCTTTTCAGTCATTGTCAATAAGCCATGACTCCCAAAAAGAAAAATACAATAAATAAATCAGAATCAGAAAATTGTATTAATCCCGAAGGAAATTACTTATGTTACAACTTAACAACAGACAAGGGACATGTTACACTAAGGGCAAGTAAAAAGTAATCATGTAAATATAAATAAAGTATAGTAAATGTAAGTATCAAACTGCACCTTAAGTTAATATTGCACATTCTGAGAACAAATAAGGTTATTCTCATGTGAAGAGAAGACCATTTATTGCACAAGAACAGATAGTATTTTGCACATTTCAAATACTTGAAAAAAGTACCTGGATATCCAATAAAGAAAAAGGGCAATAACTTAAAGTGTGGGTGAGTGACAGGAAAAGGAGTTCTAGAGTCTGATGGCTGTGGGGAGGAAGGATTTCCTGTTACATTCAGTGGAGCACTTGATGCTAGTCGGTCTACTGCTGAAAACGCTCGTCTGTCCAACCACAACACTATGAAGAGAGTGACTAGCATTTTTAATAATAGACCGAAGCCTGGACAACTTTCTCTGATCTGCCACAGTTTCCAAGCTGTCCAGCTTCATTCCTACAATAGAGCCTGCCTTCCTCACCAGTTTGTCCAGGTGTGAGGCGTCCTTCTTCTTTATGTTGCCTCCCCAGCACACCAGCGCGTAGAAGAGGGCACTCGCCACAACCGTCTGGTAGAACATCTGCAGCATCTTATTACAGATGTTGAAGGACGCCAGCCTTCTAAGGAAGTTTAGTCGGCTCTGACCTTTCTTACACAGAGCATCAGTATTGGCAGTCCAGTCCAATTGCCTACAACTTCCAGCAGACCAGGTTGTATTACGCTATTGGACAGTTGCAGAGGATGCAGGGGATGCTGGGAAGAAGATTAACTAAGCAGACTCTTCACAAAGGAGCCAAAAAGACACGGAGAAGAATCGCAATCAGAACAGTCTGCATTTGTCTCTACTCATAACCTGGATTAGCACTTCCAATCACTTAAAATCTTCACGCTGCAAAGGGAACCTGGTAGGACAAAACCTTGGTTTCACTCCATTCTCAATTGTTATCTACTTTACTGGACTGTGTTGCACTTTATTGTTCATGTTTATTGTTTGCCGGGTAGTGTATGCAGCAAATAATTATCACCGTTGGGGAATGGGGGGTATTATTTGCATACTTTTTTTGTGTATTGTTATTTAGTTTATCGCCATTATTTCATTAATATATGCCTGTTTTATTGTTTGAGCCGCTAATCAGTGTCTTTGTGTGCGATTGTTTGCGTGCCAGGTCAAGGCTGGTTGAATCCCTGGGGTCGCTGTAATAAAATTAACAAATCACCATCACTTCAGATGGTATGAATCTTAGTGCCCCCACATCCGCTACAATTGCTCTGTTTTACATGCATACTTTTGTGTTATATTTGGCTTTCTGGAAAACTATTTGTTTTGATTTGGAAAAGTTAATTGTACACACCATCTTGATTTTCGTTTTTAACACACTTCCACTGGTATTGATCATGTGGCCATAGTTGACTCCACCGTGATGTTCTAAGTATGGCGGCACTCATATTCTCTGTTTTCCCTCAGTGGATGAAAATCCCCTTGGCTCTTAAGTGCTTGTTAGCTTCATACCCGAGCGAGCCCTGGCATTAGCATCGTATTCAGAATGTTTTTTAGGATTTTCCTCATTTCATCTTGACCTTCGCCAGCCCTGGGACCACAATTACCTCACTTTTTTTATCATTTCCTACTTGTTCTTTGAATTCTTTGCAGTCTGCATGTTGTAATACAGTTACTGGAGTGAAAGAAATAGCTGGATACACAATGAAGGTTTGCGGCAGCCACCCCTATAGTTTCCCTGGCTGCAAAAGGCTTAAAATTGCATACAATGTGTACAGGGTAGAGTCCAAAACAGAACTAATCCACTATGGAGGATGGAGGGTTTTTAAAGTGGTCCAAGGGAAGTGATGTCATCAGGGCTGAGCCAGATGTGACGTCCTTGGGGGCCGGGATAGGAAACGATGTCGTCGGACCATAATCGGACACAGGCAGAATCTCTCGTGTTAGATCTGCTGATAGAAAAGAGGGAGGTTTAGTGCCACCCGCTGCCCCTTGGCCTGGTGTGGAATTGCCGTTTTTTGGTCCCTTTGGTTGACTCCCAAACACATGTGTGTGACACTGGTTAAATTCTTGGGCTATTCTATAATATCAAAGACTTCCTGAGGATAAATTTACATAAGTTTTACCGAAAGCAATATTACCAGATGCAGACTCATCGAGAATTTGTACTGGAATGAGCAAGCATGTGTTTGAACCAAAAACAAGGTGCGTCGTGTCTTTTCAAAAGTAGAAGATGAGTCAGAAAAGATGTATACTATCATTGATTGTCCTGTGATGGACTGACACCCTCTGTCCAGGGTTTGTCCCTGCCTTGCTCCCTATGCTAGCTGGGGAAAGGCAGACCCCTGTGACCCAGTTCAGGACTTACGGGGTTAGAAAATGATTGACTGACTATCACTGATACTTTTCAGTCTATACAGTGAATCCATGCTGACTGAGGCTGACTGAGGCATTGGAATTGAGAAAGGGTGGTCCTAGCCAGGAGGCCGATATACAGTGCATCCGGAAAGTATTCCCAGCGCATCACTTTTTCCACATTTTGTTATGTTACAGCCTTATTCCAAAATGGATTCAATTCATTTTTTTCCTCAGAATTCTACACACAACACGAAAAAAGTTTACTTGAGGTTTTTGCAAATTTATCCATCCATTTCCCAACCCGCTGAATCTGAACACAGGGGTCTGCTGGAGCCAATCCCAGCAAACACAGGAACCAATTCCAGGCAGGGTGCCAACCCACCCCAGGACACACACAAACGGGCCAATTTAGAATCGCCAAACCACCTAACCTGCATATCTTTGGACTGTGGGAGGAAACCAACGCAGAGACGGGGAGAACATGCAAACTCCACGCAGGGAGGACCTGGGAAGCGAACACGGGTCTCCTAACTGCGAGGCAGCAGCGCTACCACTGCGCCACCATGCTGCCCCTGCAAATTTATTAAAAAGAAAAAAATTTAGAACGCACATGTACATAAGTATTCACAGCCTTTGCCATGAAGCTCCAAATTGAGCTCAGGTGCATCCTGTTTCCCTGATCATCCTTGAGATGTTTCTGCAGCTTCACTGGAGTCCACCTGTGGTCAATTCAGTTGACTGGACATGATTTGGAAAGGCACACACCTGTCTATAGAAGGTCCCACAGTTGACAGTTCATGTCAGAGCACAAACCAACCGTGAAGTCAAAGGAATTGTCTGTAGACCTCCGACACAGGATTGTCTCGAGGCACAAATCTGGGGAAGGTTACAGAAAAATTTCTGCTGCTTTCAAGGTCCCAATGAGCACAGTGGCCTCCATCATCCGTAAGTGGAAGAAGTTCGAAACCACCAGGACTCTTTCTAGAGCTGGCCGGCCATCTAAACTGAGCGATCGGGGGAGAATGGCCTTAGTCAGGGAGGTGACCAAGAACCCGATGGTCACTCTGTCAGAGCTCCAGAGGTCCTCTGTGGAGAGAGGAGAACCTTCCAGAAGGACAACCATCTCTGCAGCAATCCACCAATCAGGCCTGTATAGTAGAGTGGCCAGACAGAAGCCACTCCTTAGTAAAAGGCACATGGCAGCCCGCCTGGAGTTTGCCAAAAGGCACCTGAAGGACTTTCAGACCATGAGAAAGAAAATTCTCTGGTCTGATGAGACAAAGATTGAACTCTTTGGTGTGAATGCCAGGCTTCACGTTTGGAGGAAACCAGGCGCCGCTCATCACCATTCCAATACCATCCATACAGTGAAGCCTGGTGGAGGCAGCATCATGCTGTGGGGCAGGAACTGGAAGACTAGTCAGGATAAAGGGAAAGATGACTGCAGCAATGTACAGAGACATCCTGGATGAAAACCTGCTCCAGAGCGCTCTTGACCTCAGACTGGGACGACAGTTCATCTTTCAGCAGGACAACGACCCTCAGCACACAGCCAAGATATCAAAGGAGTGGCTTCAGGACAACTCTGTGAATCTCCTTGAGTGGCCCAGACTTGAATCCGATTGAACATCTCTGGAGAGATCTTAAAATGGCTGTGCACCGACGCTTCCCATCCAACCTGATGGAGCGTGAGAAGTGCGGCAAAGAGGAATGGGCGAAACTGGCCAAGGATAGGTGTGCCAAGCTTGTGACATCATATTCAAAAAGACTTGAGGCTGTAATTGCTGCCAAAGGTGCATTGACAAAGTATTGAGCAAAGGCTGTGAATACTTATGGACGTGTGATTTCTCAGTTTTTTTATTTTTAATAAATTAGCAAAAACCACAAGTAAACTTTTTTCACGTTGTCATTATGGGGTGTTGTGTGTAGAATTCTGAGGAAAAAAATGAATTTAATCCATTTTGGAATAAGGCTGTAACATAACAAAATGTGGACAAAGTGATGCGCTGGGAATACTTTCCGGATGCACTCTACCAGAAGGACCAGGGAAAAAGATGTGCAAAGGAGCACTAGAGGTAAGCCCCCCCTGGGTTACTGTGGCTCCACGGATTTCAGCAGGGCTTCATGGGAGTCGGAGTTCAGGACAGCCCACTTGGATTCCGTGGAGGCCACCAGGGGGAGCTACAGAGCCCTACATTGGGCTTCCACCACACCTGGGAGTGATTCCAGATCTGTTTCATTTCACTCAGGGAGCCAGAGTCAGAGGGAGAAAGAGGGCCAAAGAAGAAGTGGAGGCAGAATGAGGAAGAAAAAGGAAGGAAGAAGGACTGTGTATTGCGTTTGGTGTTTGGAAACTGTGGTGCAGTGGGGAGACAAGACAAAAGCGCTTCCCCACAGTAATAAAGTAATGTTGTGTGGCAAGACTTGTGTCTGGGGTTTGGGAGGCTGGAGTGCCCTCTGGTGGCCACAAGGGATTCAATATAGATGGACATAACATAAACCACATGAAATTTGCAGATGAGACCACCCATTGGGTGGAAAACTCGAATAACCTACAAGAGATGATAGAGGGGATAGTACAAGAGGGACAGAAATATGGAATGGAACTCCCAACCTGAAGGAAAGCAAAGTCATGGTAAACACCAATGGAGCAGAGCACAGCTGTAGCCTACTAATACATGGAATACATCAGGAACAGGCAGAGAGTTGCAAATATCTTGGAAGATGGAATATCTGAAAGGCACATGAACACTAGAATTGGAACAGCCCAGGATGCCTTTTGGAGACAAAGAGGAGACATGAATTTGGACTTGACAAAGAGACTTTTAGTGTTATAAGCTCAATGGAGAAAAAAGTTAGTCCCCCCCTGGCTAAATCTTATCAAATAGTGGATAACTCCTTTGTAACGCTGAAGAACAGGCATGGACTCTACTAGCTTGTGGATGGAGACGACATTAATCTTCATCTGCTCTTCCAGCTCCAGATCTGGCAGTTTGGCCAGATAGGAGGCCAGCGTTTCACTTGTTGCTCCAACGGGTCCCGCTGGCTTTCTACAGGATTGAAATCTGGGGATTTTTTCAGGCAAGTCGAGAATGGTTTAGAATGTTTTTCATGCCAGTCACACATAGTTCCTGCCCTGTGCATGTGACAGTTGTCATCTTAGAAGACAGGGGTAACCATTTGGCATTCATTCTGTGGATGAAGCACAAAAGTTAACACAGTTTGCTCCAACACAAGCAGAGGGTTTGTAAGTAACCAACAAAAGTTGGGACACCTGCAGGAATTGTTTGCTGTCAGAATGCATGACACGTGGTGACGGTCCCCATCTGTGGGCACTTTAAAGTCTTTAAAGTGAAATTCTGGCAGTGATTAGCAATTAACTGTGATGTACACCACTACTGGAAGACCTGTTGGACGGTACACTTTCAAACCACCTGCAAAGCTGGCAGCTTCCTTAACACTATAATATAATTTGCGAATCGGTCACATTTATTGTGTGATTCATTTTTCATGATGAGAACCCAACACCCATGGTAAACCATTACTCCTCATCATTCTACGAACCCCATAAAATACGAGACAGCTATCTGTAGGATGGTATTCATACTGGGATGTCCTCTGTTGGTGTCTGAAGAATGTGTCACCATTAAACGGGCACCAATGACTTTTTCATCTGGTGAGCCTTATATTCTCAAGAATAATTTATGGATGTTAAACATGGACCCACGTGTTCGAACAATGGCTCTACAGGGGTATGTTAAAAGTCAGCTGGCAGCAGCTGAAGCGGGCATGCACCGAAATCTACACTGCTCAAAAAAATGAATTGATCACTTCAACCACACATTGGATCTCGAGGAACGAAATATTTAAGTGGAAAATCTTTCCTGATTTGCATGCACTGACATGCATGGGTGACTGCTGGAAAACTCCACAGTGGACCTCTACCACTCACTGAGCGTGGAAAAAGTCTGCAGAGTCCACCTATCACATTTGTTGAAGCGACGGCATTATCAAAGATGGGGGGGTCTGAGCCCCTAACGAGGGCTGCAGCAATTGACGCCCTCTGTGGAGAAGTATGAGCAACCGCTAGTGGTCATCTTTGCTGATTGAAGAGCGGTTGAGAGAGCGTGTTTTTGGATTAGATTTCTGACCTAACGAGAGAAGCGGAGGTGCCATTGAGGGGAGAGAGGCGGTGGGCTGATTGTTCGTTTCATCAGCTGTTCTTTTTGTTTTTATTTTGGGATTGCCTTTCAGATCTGTTACTTTTCCTTGTGAGGTAGAAAATCATTTGTTTTTGTTTTCCTTTCATTACTGCATCTCGATGTCGTAAATTAATGTTATTCCGTGTATGTTATGTACTGGGTGATGTTTTTTGAATATGGGGTGTCACACACATGCGCGTAGGAGGCAGTCAACAAGCCCTAAGGTGAGTGAAACATCGTGAGATGATGGCATGATTTGTGGTACTAACGCCTCTTAGAAAAGAAGAAAAATAATCCAATGTACTCACCACACCAGCTTCCGGATTCACAAGATGGCCGCCCAACGTCACTTCCACATCCAGCTCCCGAGGATGATGCCACTACCTGGTCTCACGATGATGACGCCACTTCTGTCACAACCACGATGACATCATTTCCAGTCTCCCAATGATGTCATCACTTCCGTCCACCCATTAGGACATCATCTCCTGCCACAACATTTCTGTCAGCCATATTTTTCTATATAAACGCCAATTTGTCATTTGCTTTTTGGGGCTTTTGATCGTTTTTTTCAAATATTTCTTGGCTGCGTCCGCAGATCATTATACGGAGACAATCCCCAACTTTTCTTGTTTTGTGGAGAATCTTTACTTTGCGGCAGGGGAAACAATTTTGTGGGGCTTTATACTATTTTTATTATTATTTAAGAGGAAGTTTAATTCTTATTTTGTCATTACCATCTTTTGTTTATGCAAATTAGCAGTTACGTGTCATGTGACCGCGAGCTGCCACTTCAATGACGTGTGCAGAAGCTCCGCTATAAATATGGCTGCTCCACGACAAAGGTTCTATCCATCAGTGGAGAAATTCTGTCAGAAAACCTTCCAGAATAGGCAATGTATTTATCAATTACACCTGGCACTGAATTTAGTTTCAGCTTTCGACTTCCCTCTCTTCCTGACTTCACTTTCGATTTTGTTTCGCGTTTTGTTTGCTGGTCATCACGATCTTTTCAGTTCCGACTTTTGCCTGTCCCTCGTCGTAAACCTCCCTTTCAGGTCATTTTCTGGACTGATTTACATCTCATAATAATTGAAGAGGTGAGTTCCTAAACCTGCTAAGTACATTTTTTGGCAAACTTTAGGTGAAGCATCGTTGTAACTCGGTCGGCTATGTGCTTGGTATTGAAGTGGGCTTCAAAACCTGCTAAGTACCAAAATATAGTGCTATAAATTTTGATGTGAGTTCCAAAACCTGTTAAATACATAACCAGCTTAGTTCCAAAAGCTGCTAAGTACACCAGCCAATCATCTCAGCGCATTCGCCGAGTGACAAAAAATGGCGGACGTAAATATGGAGTTTGATGAGCCAATTTCTAAATCAAAAAATCCCAGGAAACGAAGCAGAAATCCCGAGAACTGGAAAAGAAAAATAGAAAAGAAGAAACGATATAGCGGCACTGAATTTATTTACACCTGGTGTGAAAACCAGGCAGGGAAAAGCTCAAATGAATTCACCAGTCCCATCTTGGACTTTTTATCAAAAGAAGTCCCAGAGGATGTGCGGCTGTTAAGGTTATTTTCAGATATCTGTGCTGCACAGAACAAAAATATCAACTTGCTGGCAGCACTGCAGCATTTTGTTTGTAGTCACCCAAACTTTATCATTCAGCAGTACTGTCCTGTACGAGGACATTCGTACATGCCTCTGGACAGAGTTGTTGGGCGTATTGAACAAAGGCTTTGCCAATACGAAACTATTCTTCTTCCTGACGAATACCACAACGTGGTATCGGAAAATATGCCACACTCAGAGTTTTAGGAAGAGACTGGCAGGTGCTTAACTACAAGTCTGCAACTGCAAAAGTCTGCAAAATAAAGCTCCCATTTCACTTGACAAAAGTTCGAGTGGCGGAAATAACAAGAAGCAACATAAACATAAAGACCACGTATTCGGGCGACTTTTGCAGTCACACTATTGTGAAACGTGGCAGCAAAATAAAAAACTTGTCAGCTGACCCACTTCCACTGAATTGTTGTGTTAATCCAGTAAAAGCAAAGGATGTCGAAATGTTGCTTAGCAAAATGGGGGTCAATATGGACAATCCGCAATCAGAAAACGTTAAGGAGTTCTACTCCCCAATCATTGGAACAGCCAACAAAAACACTAAACCAATGGCAGACAGTGATGGCGAAATATATGATGAAGACGATGTAGAATATTGACATTCTAGAGATTGCTTATAACTTTTTTTAACTTACTACTTAAACAATGCTTAACAGGAATTCATGACTTTCAACATTACTTTTTAGCTAAATAGTTTAGAGACTAAAAGCTCTGTATTTCATTTGTTATATAATAAAAATATTTCAAGATCCGCAGCACTTTTGATGAAAGTTTCTACTTATAGCTTTATGGAATAGCATTGATTTAGCGTCAAAACCTGCTAAGTACGTTTTTTTCCTGTTTTTTACAAAAATATAAAATATTCAGATTTCTGAGATGTCCAGCAATTGACCTTCAGTAATGCAACAACCAACATTCTGCAAAAAGAATTTTAAAAATATCATTTCAAATACTTTCAAATTATTTGTCTCCTTTTCACAAAAAGTTGTTTCCTGTACTTAGCTGATTTTGCAACTCAGCTCTTCAATTTCTCAAGGTGCTTTTTCAACACCAGGGAGTGTAAACAGTCACTCCCCTGTCTATTAAGGGTATGGAGGTGGAGACCGTTGAGGAGTACAAGTATCTAGGGGTGCATATGAGCAATACGCTGGACTGGTCCAGGAACTCACTGGCCATTTACAAGAAGGGTCAAAGTAGGCTGTATTTCCTATGCAAGCTCAGATCTTTTAGTGTCAGCAGCACTACGTTGTGGATGTTCTATAACAGCGTGGTTGCCAGTGCCTTTTTCTTCGCTGCGGCATGCTGGAGGAGCAGCATGAAAGTGGCAGACATCAGAAGACTAAACAGACTAATTCAGAAGGCTTCCTCTGTGGTGGGAGAGAAACTGGACAGTTTGACAGCTGTGACAGAGCAACGGGCGCTGAGCAGACTCCTGTCAATCATGGAGAATCCACTGCATCCACTAAACAGGATCATCTCCAGACAGAGGAGCAGCTTCAGCGACAGACTGAGGAGACACCACACTATGCGGCTCGGGGGGTAAACGTTAACATTATACAAAGTTATTGTCTGTTATACCTGCATTGTTATCACTCTTTAATTTAATATTGTTCTTTATCAGTATTGTAAGAACCAATCTTAGAAAGTTAAAGTTTTGAGTTAAACTCATATTAATGTTTGCTTAATTTGAATAGAATATAAATTCCTTTCATAGTCATAGCTTATGGTATAGTCTTTTCCCCCTATAGTTAGCAAGAGATAGAACCTTCTTACTATAACTGAGTAACAGTGTGATAATAAGCTCAGTTTGTTTAGAATTGGTCCCAGTAAAGAGGGACTTGAAAGACCCATTTTAAGCTTAGAAATGGGATAAGCATACAGTTTTCTGACCGTTTTGAAATGGTTCAGAAAGGTTAAGTAAATAGAAACAATTTGAGATGTAACAAGATTAAGCTTAGAACTGAACTTTTCTTAACATTCATTATTTTTTCCCTTTTTGATGTTTAAATTTTCCCTTTTTTTGTGTGAACTGTTTTATTTTAAAACTTAACTAAACTTTAAAAAACGAAGATATTTTGTCTGTGGAATCATTTCTGCGCGTCAGGCTTTTGTTGAATCCCATTTTTTGAAGTTGAAGCTGCAGAATTTTGGTAATTTTGGGAAAACGCAGCTACAAGTATGCTGCTGCCGGATTATGTGAATTTCCCCTTGGGATTAATAAAGTATCTATCTATCTATCTATCTATCTATCTATCTATCTATCTATCTATCTATTTTATAGTGCTATCTATCTATCTATCTATCTATCTATCTATCTATCTATCTATCTATCTATCTATCTATCTATCTATCTATCTATCTATCTATCTATCTATCTATCTATCTATCTATCTATCTATCTATCTATCTATTTTATAGTGCCTTTCATATCTATCTATCTATCATATAGTGCCTTTCATATCTATCTATCTATCTATCTATCTATCTATCTATCTATCTATCTATCTATTTTATAGTATCTATCTATCTATCTATCTATCTATCTATCTATCTATCTATCTATCTATCTATCTATCTATCTATCTATCTATCTTTTTACAAAACTACTACAAGCTGCTCTAAGAAATACATTCTTTGATGGGTGTTGAGGTGGCTGGAAAGGGGTGTGTGGCGTTCCCGATATCTCTGCAAAAGGACGAAGGTCCAAGTCTTTACAGTCCTGGTGCTTCCTGTTTGTGAGACATGGATGCTTTCCCATGACCTGAGATGAAGACTGGACTCCTGTGTCTCTTTGGAGAATCCTTGGGTCCTGCTGGTTTGACTTTGTGTTCCTCACAGAGTTCTGAATAAGGGCACATTACCTGCATTGTGAGGGAGCGTCAGTCACTACAGCCGTATGGTGCGATTACCCGAGGGCATTATTGAATGGCTGGAGCAGGCCAAGGGGTGCCCACGTAACACCTGGCTGCAGAAGATAGAGGGTCATTTCTGGAGGGTGGGACTGGACCACATGTCTGCCCTGGTAAAGGTGGTTGCCAATCAGGATCCCAAGCTTTTTCGTCATGTCGTGGGTGTCACTGTACCAGTGCATTCACCCCAACCTGACCTGACCTGGTATTAAGCATTCATTAACTCCCATTTCTTTATTTGTTTTTATTCACCTTTTCATGCCCATTTATTCAGTTCTGGCTTGGTGAGGTCCTGAGGCTTATGCAAGAGCCAAACCCTGACACGTGACGCTACTAACGCAGCACAATATATTCCAATGTAATGTATATTTCATTATCCATGATTTGGATAAAATACCAAAATAAAGAATCATGCACACTTCTTTTATCTCGGAATCTCTGCTTTTCAAATTTTTTGCATGTCCTTCTCTATTACGCACTTGTTTCACATTTTTCATTTTTTTTTGCTCTGTCTGTCTTCCAAGTGATGACTCTTGCTTTGATTTTGACTTTGCTTCATTTTCCTGGTCTCTGTAGTTTTTCGTGGTGTCACACACGTGTGAGTAGGAGCCAACTAAAGAGCCTGAATAATGGCAACTCCACGTCCGACCAGGGGGCAGGGGGGTGCACTTACTGTCCCTCTAAAATCCCTTGCAGACCACTCTCGGGAAATTCCACAGGGTTCTGGCACCTCTGCTGACGTCACTTCCCGTTCTGGCGCCTCCGATGATGTCACTTCCTGGCCTTGGACCACCTCGAAAGACATTACTTCCAGTTCTGCCTCTGATGATGTCACTTCCCTACCCTGGCCTTTAAAGCCGCCATCTTGCCTCATATAATCATTTCTTTTTTGGACTCTGTCTTGTAAACATCTCTGGAGAAATCCGTTTTTTGCAGCCAGGATATATTATATCGGTGACTGCCCCAACCTTTTATAATGTCTTTTCGTCATGCTTGTGACAGTGGTCAAGTCTGAACATAACAAAATTAAGGACAAACTAAAAGTCAATGCTATGAGCCAAATGCAATAGGGACTCCTCTCAAAGGAAAATGTAAGATACAGTGAGTTGCTTGGAATGTGAACGGATCTATGAACAAACAAAAACAATTCTCTGAATCTCAATCAAAGAGCGCCGATGAAATGAAACGCTAAGGATCAGTTGCCTCCAACAACTCAGTACAGCTGAGAAAATTTAAAACAGAAGACTACGCTGGTTTGGCTGTGTGCGTGCAGAATGGACGAAAACTGATATGGAGTGCTATGCCGAAACCATTCAGTAATGTGGAAGGTACAATGAAATGCGCCTAAGAAAACGTGGGCACGTCAAGTTGAGGATGACTTCAAATGACATCAATGAACCTAATGGAGGCCAAGGTGATAGAACAGGATCGAACCAGCTGGAAGCAAATCATGTAGGATGTCCAAAACCCATCGGCACCTACACTGTGTGCACAATTATTAGGCAAGTGAGTATTTTGACCATATCATCATTTTTAATGCGTATATTCCAACTCCAAGCTGTATTAACTTGAATGCTTATTGGATTTAAGCACGTCAGGTGATGTGTATTTGTTTAATGAGGGAGGGTGTGGCCTAAGGAGATCAACACCCTATATCAAGGTGTGCAGAATTATTAGGCAGCTAGTTTTCCTCAGGCAAAATGGGCCAAAAAAGAGATTTAACTGACTCTGAAAAGTCAAAAATTGTAAAAAGTCTTTCAGAGGGATGCAGCACTCTTGGAATTGCTAAGATATTGGTGTGTGATCACAGAACCATCAAACATTTTGTTGCAAATAGTCAACAGGGTCGCAAGAAACGTGTTGAGAACAAAAGACGCAAATTAGCTGCCAAATATTTGAGAAGAATCAAACGTGAAGCTACCAGGAACCCATTATCCTCCAGTACTTTCATATTCCAGAGCTGCAACCTACCTGGAGTGCCCAGAAGTACAAGGTGTTCAGTGCTCAAAGACATGGCCAAGGTAAGGAGGGCTGAAACCCAACCACCACTGAACAAGAAACATAAGTTGAAACGTCAAAACTGGGCCAAGAAATATCTGAAGACAGATTTTTTTCAAAGGTTTTATGGACCGATGAGATGAGAGTGACTCTTGATGGACCAGATGGATGGACCTGTGGATCAGTAATGGGCACAGAGCTCCACTCCAACGTGGAGGTGGGGTACTGGTATGAGCTGGTATTTTTAAAGATGAGCTAGTTGGACCTTTTTGCATTGAAGATGAACTCAAAATCAACTCCCAAACCTACTGCCAGTTTTTCGAAGACACTTTCTTCAAACAGTGATACAGGAAGAAGACCATGATTTGTATGCAGGCCAATGCTCCATCACTTGCATCGAAGTTCTCCACTGCGTGGCCAGCCAGTAAAGGCCTTAAAGATGAAGGAATAATGACATGGCCCCCCTTCCTCATCTGACCTAAACCCTATCGAGAACTTGGGGGCACTTCTTAAACGCTAGATTTACGGGGGAGAAAAACAATACACCTCTCTGAAGAGTGTCTGGGAGGCTGTAGTCACTGCTCCACAAAAAGCTGATCGTCAACAGATCAAGAAACTGACAGACTCCATGAATGGAAAGGCTTATGACTGTTATTGGAAAGAAGGGTGGCCATATTGGTCATTGATTGATTGATTGATATTTTTGAAATGTCAGAGATGTTTATTTGTAAATTTTGAGGTGTTTGTTTATTATTCTCACTATAACAGATGAAAATAAACAAGTGAGATGGGAAAATTTTCATTTTTCCTTTAGTTGCATAATAAATCTGCACACTAATAGTTGCCTAATAATTGTGCGCACATATGTATTCCCCTGATGATGTTCACACTCACATTTCCGTTGTGAAACATTCAGGTTTCAGGTTTATTAACATTTTGGATTGACTGATAGCACTGTGTTTGTTCCATATTAAAATTAATCCTCAAAAATACAACTTGCCTAATAATTGTGCACACAGTGTACAGTAGCATACTGGCTTCGAGGGCAGCCTTGCCCAGATGCCCGCTAATAAGACTGATGACGATGGTTGTGCTAAAACAAGTAGCACGATGTGTGGAGTACGAGTCACAGGAGGTTCTGCTCAAGTCTTTATAACACACTGGTGAGGTCTCATCTGGAGTCCTGTGTGCAGTTTGGGTCTCCAGGCTACAAAAAGGACATAGCAGCACAAGAGGGGGTCCAGAGAAGAGCGACTAGGCTGATTCAGGGCTACAGGGGATGCAATTTGAGGAAAGATTAAATGAGCTGAGCCTTTACAGTTGAAGCAAAAGAAGATTAAGAGGAGTTTAAAATTATGAAGGGAATTAGTCCACTGGATCGAGACTGTGACGTTAAAATGAATTCATCAAGATCACAAGTTGGAAACTTGTTAAGGGGAAATTTCACACATTTCAACATTAGGAAGTTTTTCTTAACACAAAGACCCACAGACACTTGGAAAAAGCGACCAGGTAGTGTGGTAGACAGTAAGACTTTAGGGACTTTCAAAACTCGACTTGATGTTTTTTGGAAGAAATAAGTGGAGAGGACTGGCAAGCCTTTTTGGGCTGAATGACCTGCTCTCGTCTAAGATTGTTCTAATGTTAAAAAATAAACCCAGCAAACTATGATGCAGGAATTATATGGGATGGTGGAATCCATTCATTTTAGAACATTCTTGATTAGCACTGTGGGGTCTTAGACTCTCAGCCACAAGAATCGTCTCTGGACAGGACACTGGTCTCTTACAGGTCTTTACTTCAATAAAATGTCAAGCTCAAAAAAAAAAGTCCTGACACTTGCAAGCACTGGCCACAAGAGGGTGCAAGGGTACTGCTTATTGAAGCATTTTAAATTAGATGTGAGGGTAAAGCTCCAGATGGAGTATCGCCACGACTGTTGAAGGCCTGTGCTTTGGAGCTGGGGAGTCCTCTACAGTGCATCTTCAACCTGAGCCTGGAGCAGGGGAGCCTCCAGAGGCTTTTGAAAACATCTTGTATCACCCCAGTCCCAAAGGTATCATGTCCTAGTGAGCTGAATGACTTCCGGACTGTTGCTCTGATGTCACATGTGATGAAGACCATGGAGCTGCTGCTTCACCACCTGAGGCCACAGGTCCGCCATGCCCTCAACCCTCTGCAGTTCGCATACCAGGAGAAGGTGGGAGCGGAGGATGCCATCATCTATATGCTACACCGATCCCTCTCCCACTTGGACAGAGGCAGTAAGAATTATGTTTCTGGACTTCTCTAGCACCTTCAACAACATCCAACCTCTGCTCCTTAGGGACAAGCTGACCGAGATGGGAGTAGATTCATACCTGGTGGCGTGTATTGTGGACTATCTTACAGCCAGACCTCAGTATGTGCGTCTCGGGAACTGCAGGTCTGACATTGTGGTCAGCAGCACAGGAGCGCCACAGGGGACTGGACTTTCTCTGGTCCTGTTCAGCCAACATACATCGGACTTCCAATACAACTCGGAGTCCTGTCACGTGCAAAAGTTCCCTGATGACACTGCATTCGTGGGTGGCATCAGGAGTGGGCAGGAGGAGGAGTACAGGAACCTAATTAAGGACTTTGTTAAATGGTGCGACGCAAACCACCTACACCTGAACACCAGCAAAACCAAAGAGCTGGTGGTGGATTTTAGGAGGCCCAGGCCCCTCATGGACCCCGTGATCATCAGAGGTGACTGTGCTGAGGGTGCAGACCTATAAATACCTGGGAGTGCAGCTGGATGATAAATTGGACTGGGCTGCCAATACTGATGCTCTGTGTAAGAGAGGACAGAGCCGACTATACTTCATTAGAAGGCTGGCATCCTTCAACATCTGCAATAAGAAGCTGCAGATGTTCTACCAGACGGCTGTGGCGAGCACCCTCTTTTACGCGGTGGTGTCCTGGGGAGGCAGCATAAAGAAGAGGGACACCTCACGGCTGGACAAACTGGTGAGGAAGGCAGGCTCTATTGTAGGCACGGAGCTGAACAGTTTGACATCCGTGGCAGAGCGATGGGCGCTGAGCAGACTCCTGTCAATCATGGAGAATCCACTGAACAGGATCATCTCCAGACAGAGGAGCAGCTTCAGCGACATACTGCTGTCACCGTCCTGCTTCACTGATAGACTGAGGAGACCCCACACTATGCGACTCTTCAATTCCACCTGGGGGGGTAAACGTTAACATTATACAAAGTTACTGTCGTTATACCAGCATTGTTATCACTCTTTAATTTAATATTGTTCTTTATCAGTATGCTGCTGCTGGAGTATATGAATTTCACCTTGGGATTAATAAAGTATCATCTATCTATCTATCTATCTATCTATCTATCTATCTATCTATCTATCTATCTATCTATCTATCTATCTATCTATCTATCTGTTATATAGTGCCTTATATATCTATCTATCTATTATATAGTGCCTTTCATATCTATCTATCTATCTATCTATCTATCTATCTATCTATCTATCTATCTATTTTATAGTGCCTTTCATATCTATCTATCTATCTATCTATCTATCTATCTATCTATCTATCTATCTATCTATCTATCTATCTATCTATCTATCTATCTATTTTATAGTGCCTTTCATATCTATCTATCTATCTATCTATCTATCTATCTATCTATCTATCTATCTATCTATCTATCTATCTATCTATCTATCTATCTATCTATCTATCTATCTATCTATCTATCTTTTTACAAAACTACTACAAGCTGCTCTAAGAAATACATTCTTTGATGGGTGTTGAGGTGGCTGGAAAGGGGTGTGTGGCGTTCCCGATATCTCTGCAAAAGGACGAAGGTCCAAGTCTTTACAGTCCTGGTGCTTCCTGTTTGTGAGACATGGATGCTTTCCCATGACCTGAGATGAAGACTGGACTCCTGTGTCTCTTTGGAGAATCCTTGGGTCCCGCTGGTTTGACTTTGTGTTCCTCACAGAGTTCTGAATAAGGGCACATTACCTGCATTGTGAGGGAGCGTCAGTCACTACAGCCGTATGGTGCGATTACCCGAGGGCATTATTGAATGGCTGGAGCAGGCCAAGGGGTGCCCACGTAACACCTGGCTGCAGAAGATAGAGGGTCATTTCCGGAGGGTGGGACTGGACCACATGTCTGCCCTGGTAAAGGTGGTTGCCAATCAGGATCCCAAGCTTTTTCGTCATGTCGTGGGTGTCACTGTACCAGTGCATTCACCCCAACCTGACCTGACCTGGTATTAAGCATTCATTAACTCCCATTTCTTTATTTGTTTTTATTCACCTTTTCATGCCCATTTATTCAGTTCTGGCTTGGTGAGGTCCTGAGGCTTATGCAAGAGCCAAACCCTGACACGTGACGCTACTAACGCAGCACAATATATTCCAATGTAATGTATATTTCATTATCCATGATTTGGATAAAATACCAAAATAAAGAATCATGCACACTTCTTTTATCTCGGAATCTCTGCTTTTCAGATTTTTTGCATGTCCTTCTCTATTACGCACTTGTTTCACATTTTTCATTTTTTTTTGCTCTGTCTGTCTTCCAAGTGATGACTCTTGCTTTGATTTTGACTTTGCTTCATTTTCCTGGTCTCTGTAGTTTTTCGTGGTGTCACACACGTGTGAGTAGGAGCCAACTAAAGGGCCTGAATAATAGCAACTCCACGACCAGGGGGCAGGGGGGTACACTTACTGTCCCTCTAAAATCCCTTGCAGACCACTCTCAGGAAATTCCACAGGGTTCTGGCATCTCTGCTGACATCACTTCCTGTTCTGGCGCCTCCGATGATGTCACTTCCTGGCCTTGGACCACCTCGAAAGACATTACTTCCAGTTCTGCCTCTGATGATGTCACTTCCACTTCTGGCCTGATGATGTCACTTCCCTACCCTGGCCTTTAAAGCCGCCATCTTGCCTCATATAATCATTTCTTTTTTGGACTCTGTCTTGTAAACATCTCTGGAGAAATCCGTTTTTTGCAGCCAGGATATATTATATCGGTGACTGCCCCAACCTTTTATAATGTCTTTTCGTCATGCTTGTGACAGTGGTCAAGTCTGAACATAACAAAATTAAGGACAAACTAAAAGTCAATGCTATGAGCCAAATGCAATAGGGACTCCTCTCAAAGGAAAATGTAAGATACAGTGAGTTGCTTGGAATGTGAACGGATCTATGAACAAACAAAAACAATTCTCTGAATCTCAATCAAAGAGCGCCGATGAAATGAAACGCTAAGGATCAGTTGCCTCCAACAACTCAGTACAGCTGAGAAAATTTAAAACAGAAGACTACGCTGGTTTGGCCGTGTGCGTGCAGAATGGGCGAAAACTGATATGGAGTGCTATGCCGAAACCATTCAGTAATGTGGAAGGTACAATGAAATGCGCCTAAGAAAACGTGGGCACGTCAAGTTGAGGATGACTTCAAATGACATCAATGAACCTAATGGAGGCCAAGGTGATAGAACAGGATCGAACCAGCTGGAAGCAAATCATGTAGGATGTCCAAAACCCATCGGCACCTACACTGTGTGCACAATTATTAGGCAAGTGAGTATTTTGACCATATCATCATTTTTAATGCGTATATTCCAACTCCAAGCTGTATTAACTTGAATGCTTATTGGATTTAAGCACGTCAGGTGATGTGTATTTGTGTAATGAGGGAGGGTGTGGCCTAAGGAGATCAACACCCTATATCAAGGTGTGCAGAATTATTAGGCAGCTAGTTTTCCTCAGGCAAAATGGGCCAAAAAAGAGATTTAACTGACTCTGAAAAGTCAAAAATTGTAAAAAGTCTTTCAGAGGGATGCAGCACTCTTGGAATTGCTAAGATATTGGTGTGTGATCACAGAACCATCAAACATTTTGTTGCAAATAGTCAACAGGGTCGCAAGAAACGTGTTGAGAACAAAAGACGCAAAATTAGCTGCCAAAGATTTGAGAAGAATCAAACGTGAAGCTACCAGGAACCCATTATCCTCCAGTACTTTCATATTCCAGAGCTGCAACCTACCTGGAGTGCCCAGAAGTACAAGGTGTTCAGTGCTCAAAGACATGGCCAAGGTAAGGAGGGCTGAAACCCAACCACCACTGAACAAGAAACATAAGTTGAAACGTCAAAACTGGGCCAAGAAATATCTGAAGACAGATTTTTTTCAAAGGTTTTATGGACCGATGAGATGAGAGTGACTCTTGATGGACCAGATGGATGGACCTGTGGATCAGTAATGGTATGAGCTGGTATTTTTAAAGATGAGCTAGTTGGACCTTTTTGCATTGAAGATGAACTCAAAATCAACTCCCAAACCTACTGCCAGTTTTTCGAAGACACTTTCTTCAAACAGTGATACAGGAAGAAGACCATGATTTTTATGCAGGCCAATGCTCCATCACTTGCATCGAAGTTCTCCACTGTGTGGCCAGCCAGTAAAGGCCTTAAAGATGAAGGAATAATGACATGGCCCCCCTTCCTCATCTGACCTAAACCCTATCGAGAACTTGGGGGCACTTCTTAAACGCTAGATTTACGTGGGAGAAAAACAATACACCTCTCTGAAGAGTGTCTCGGAGGCTGTAGTCACTGCTCCACAAAAAGCTGATCATCGTCAACAGATCAAGAAACTGACAGACTCCATGAATGGAAAGGCTTATGACTGTTATTGGAAAGAAGGGTGGCTATATTGGTCATTGATTGATTGATTGATTGATTTTGAAATGTCAGAGATGTTTATTTGTAAATTTTGAGGTGTTTGTTTATTATTCTCACTATAACAGATGAAAATAAACAAGTGAGATGGGAAAATTTTCATTTTTCCTTTAGTTGCATAATAAATCTGCACACTAATAGTTGCCTAATAATTGTGCGCACATATGTATTCCCCCGATGATGTTCACACTCACATTTCCGTTGTGAAACATTCAGGTTTCAGGTTTATTAACATTTTGGATTGACTGATAGCACTGTGTTTGTTCCATATTAAAATTAATCCTCAAAAATACAACTTGCCTAATAATTGTGCACACAGTGTACAGTAGCATACTGGCTTCGAGGGCAGCCTTGCCCAGATGCCCGCTAATAAGACTGATGACGATGGTTGTGCTAAAACAAGTAGCACGATGTGTGGAGTACGAGTCACAGGAGGTTCTGCTCAAGTCTTTATAACACACTGGTGAGGTCTCATCTGGAGTCCTGTGTGCAGTTTGGGTCTCCAGGCTACAAAAAGGAGCAGCACAAGAGGGGGTCCAGAGAAGAGCGACTAGGCTGATTCAGGGCTACAGGGGATGCAATTTGAGGAAAGATTAAATGAGCTGAGCCTTTACAGTTGAAGCAAAAGAAGATTTAGAGGAGTTTAAAATTATGAAGGGAATTAGTCCACTGGATCGAGACTGTGACGTTAAAATGAGTTCATCAAGATCACAAGTTGGAAACTTGTTAAGGGGAAATTTCACACATTTCAACATTAGGAAGTTTTTCTTAACACAAAGACCCACAGACACTTGGAAAAAGCGACCAGGTAGTGTGGTAGACAGTAAGACTTTAGGGACTTTCAAAACTCGACTTGATGTTTTTTGGAAGAAATAAGTGGAGAGGACTGGCAAGCCTTTTTGGGCTGAATGACCTGCTCTCGTCTAAGATTGTTCTAATGTTAAAAAATAAACCCAGCAAACTATGATGCAGGAATTATATGGGATGGTGGAATCCATTCATTTTAGAACATTCTTGATTAGCACTGTGGGGTCTTAGACTCTCAGCCACAAGAATCGTCTCTGGACAGGACACTGGTCTCTTACAGGTCTTTACTTCAATAAAATGTCAAGCTCAAAAAAAAAAGTCCTGACACTTGCAAGCACTGGCCACAAGAGGGTGCAAGGGTACTGCTTATTGAAGCATTTTAAATTAGATGTGAGGGTAAAGCTCCAGATGGAGTATCATCACGACCGTTGAAGGCCTTTGCTTTGGAGCTGGGGAGTCCTCTACAGTGCATCTTCAACCTGAGCCTGGAGCAGGGGAGCCTCCAGAGGCTTTTGAAAACATCTTGTATCACCCCAGTCCCAAAGGTATCATGTCCTAGTGAGCTGAATGACTTCCGGCCTGTTGCTCTGATGTCACATGTGATGAAGACCATGGAGCGGCTGCTGCTTCACCACCTGAGGCCACAGGTCCGCCATGCCCTCAACCCTCTGCAGTTCGCATACCAGGAGAAGGTGGGAGCGGAGGATGCCATCATCTATATGCTACACCGATCCCTCTCCCACTTGGACAGAGGCAGTAAGAATTATGTTTCTGGACTTCTCTAGCACCTTCAACAACATCCAACCTCTGCTCCTTAGGGACAAGCTGACCGAGATGGGAGTAGATTCATACCTGGTGGCGTGTATTGTGGACTATCTTACAGCCAGACCTCAGTATGTGCGTCTCGGGAACTGCAGGTCTGACATTGTGGTCAGCAGCACAGGAGCGCCACAGGGGACTGGACTTTCTCTGGTCCTGTTCAGCCAACATACATCGGACTTCCAATACAACTCGGAGTCCTGTGACGTGCAAAAGTTCACTGACGACACTGCTATCGTGGGCGGCATCAGGAGTGGGCAGGAGGAGGAGTATAGGAACCTAATCAAGGACTTTGTTAAATGGTGCGACGCAAACACCCTACACCTGAACACCAGCAAAACCAAAGAGCTGGTGGTGGATTTTAGGAGGCCCAGGCCCCTCATGGACCCCGTGATCATCAGAGGTGACTGTGCTGATGGTGCAGACCTATAAATACCTGGGAGTGCAGCTGGATGATAAATTGGACTGGGCTGCCAATACTGATGCTCTGTGTAAGAGAGGACAGAGCCGACTATACTTCATTAGAAGGCTGGCGTCCTTCAACATCTGCAATAAGAAGCTGCAGATGTTCTACCAGACGGCTGTGGCGAGCACCCTCTTTTACGCGGTGGTGTCCTGGGGAGGCAGCATAAAGAAGAGGGACACCTCACGGCTGGACAAACTGGTGAGGAAGGCAGGCTCTATTGTAGGCACGGAGCTGAACAGTTTGACATCCGTGGCAGAGCGATGGGCGCTGAGCAGACTCCTGACAATCATGGAGAATCCACTGAACAGGATCATCTCCAGACAGAGGAGCAGCTTCAGCGACATACTGCTGTCACCGTCCTGCTTCACTGATAGACTGAGGAGACCCCACACTATGCGACTCTTCAATTCCACCTGGGGGGGTAAACGTTAACATTATACAAAGTTACTGTCGTTATACCAGCATTGTTATCACTCTTTAATTTAATATTGTTCTTTATCAGTATGCTGCTGCTGGAGTATATGAATTTCACCTTGGGATTAATAAAGTATCATCTATCTATCTATCTATCTATCTATCTATCTATCTATCTATCTATCTATCTATCTATTTATCTATCTATCTATCTATTTATCTATCTATTTATCTGTTTTATATTTCCATTTTCTATCTATCTATCTATCTATCTATCTATCTATCTATCTATCTATCTATTATATAGTGCCTTTCATATCTATCTATCTATCTATCTATCTATCTATCTATCTATCATCTAAATCATTCCAGGTCATGCCAGTAAGATGGCCTTATTAAAATGCATCCATCTTTACATCCATTTCCTTATCAATCTCTTGTATTCAGTCCTAGACAGAATGTCAGCCTGTCACTAGAAACCAACACAATCACAAACCATTAATTTGGCTGCACATTTTTGCTCTCTAAGCAAAACCTGGAGTTCCAAAAAACTAAAATAAACGTGAACATTAAAATTACACACAAGTGGACATTTCAACTTGTAGTTGATTATAGAACTCAAGTGGCAACATTGCCTGTTGTGTCAAAATCCATCATTCATCTCTTACTTAAATATGCAACATCAGTGCTCTGGGAAGGATCCAGCTCTGAATGGCAGGGCACACTCACGTTGCACACTCATACTCACCCGTACCAAGCTAATTTAGAATCCCGGATGCAAGTCTAAGTCTAAAACAGAGGCAGGGCCTGTTAAAGCCCACTGCGGCACGTCTTGTGTTATTTTATACAACAAATAAATTGTGTTGTATTGTAAGTCTTTAGAATCTGGGAGGCACATAGAAACAAGGGGAACCTTCACACCACTGAGGTCTCTAGAGCTTGTGACCTATAGGGGGTGCCAGTGAACTCCCAGACCTTCCAACACGCCAACACCAACACAAGTGTCAGTTCAAACAGTGATTTAATTTCACAGAAATACACAAATATCACACAAGCACAATTTCTCTTCTTTTCTCAGTCTTGTCTCCTTTCTTCCTCTCATTTCACTCCTCCAGGTAAGCTTCATCCACATCTACCTGACTGTGACTCACCTGGATGAGATTGGGCAGGTTCTTTTATGCCGGACACGGGAGCACGTCTGGTGTGACACTACCACAAGTAGGTGGTACTTCTGGGCCCTTTAAGATGGGGATGATTTATCCCTGCAGCTTCACCTGGTGGCACCCATGGAGCACCGCAGGGCTGTAATACTGGACTACACTTCCCATTCTGCCCTGCAGGTACCCATGCAGACACCGTCGTCCAGAAATGACAACCATCTGTTGTGTCTGTACAAATGGTCTCCACCTGTCTTGCCATTAAATTAGTCTCCCCGCCGGGTAAAGAACCTTGGGCCTTCCATGTTGGAATGCCAGCCCCTGCACAAACTGCATGTCCCATCCTCACCATGGGCCCTATAAAAGTAAACTGTCTAATGCTGTAGAGTACCACCAGACCACAGTTGATGAAAAGAGGTGAAATGCAAAGGGAGGGATGAGTAAAGGGAGTAAATAAAGTATAAAGAAACACTACAAATGAAGTGACTTCAAGTAAGTATCTTAAATGGCACATTAGTCGTTAGCTGAATTACACTTCTTGTCAGGGATGCCAGGGGCAATGACCTGGCCGGGACGCCCTGAGGGACCGGATGTGGGTCTGCGCCCACCCTGGATCACGTGGGGGCCGCCTTCCTGGTTGCTCTGGGGTCCATGGGTTGAGGGCATGGAAGCCCCACCCTGTAGGGGCCCGTGGTCACCACCAGGAGGTGCCCCAATGCCTTGGGGACCTGTTACCTCAGCACTTCCGCCACACCAGGAAGTGCTGGGGGGAAGAATTAAGAGGACACCCGGGGAGCTGCCGGGAGAGCAGCCGACACTTCCGCCTCACGTGGGCGTGGCCAACGGGGGTGTGTCAGAAGCACCTGGAGCTCATCCGGGAGGATATAAATGGGGCCATCTCCCTTCATTCGAGGCTGGAGTCGGGTGAAAGACGGACGAGGCACGAGAGAGGTGTGGAGGCGGCCCGAAGAAGAGGCATTTGTGGCCAGGACTGTGTGTTTGGGGTATTGTGCACGAACTGGGTCTGAGTGACCATTTAGAATTGTTGTAAATAGTTGTAAATAAACGTGTGGTGGTTGAAAAACAACATGTCCGCCTGTCTGTGTCCGGGCTGGCTCCACATTCTATAACAAATGCAAATTAGTGCCCCCCACCTCAACCTAATTAATGCCCCCCACATTTTGTGCCCCCACTCCAACAATTATTGCCCCCTCAATTAGTGCCCCCCACCCCAACCTAAAGCTGTATGTTTACATGTATTTTTGTACATTAGACATCATGATGGTTTGACTCTGCCATGTTATTTCTTCACCTCCATCACTCCATATGCAGTTCCTTCCAGCCATGACTCTGCTGCCCCGCGTGCCCAATGATGCCATTAAAGTGAAGAGAGCTCTGGATGTAATGCCACCTGCAGCTCCTCCTGCAGCAGCGCTCCCAGGTTATAAATCACATTACGAGTATAAAGTGTTGGAGCGGCAATTCCTCCCCAACCGCCAACCCCCACGAATTCCGAGATGAAGACACTCGGTAATAAAACTGCCGTCCCCTGAGAACTGATGGAATCCATTTCTGTGGTGGTGAAGATGCAGTTTCCAGGAATGCAATTAAGATTAAACTCTGAGCTGAGCGATTGGGTGGCAGATTAGAAACGTCGGGGTGTTGGCTTCAATGCCATGAGGTGGATGGAGAAAGCGGGCCGGACGGTGATAAACGTAAGCGGACGGATGGACGGACAGACAGACGGGTCTCGGGTTGGAGAGGGTGGGCTTTTTTGGCGACACTGAAGGTGGGTGTCATGGAAGTCAGTTCATGAGGTGGAGTGACAAATGACGTTGAGAAATGAAGTGTGGCGGGTATCTGCAAGTGGACAGCAGCTCACATTGTCATAAATACCAAGGCTAATCTATTTAAAGCAAATTTATTTTATAAATAAATATAATTTGGCAGCATACTGGTTAAAACTGCTTCCTCATACAGTAGATCTTGTGTCTTGGGTTCAAACCCTGGACCTTACAGTCTGTGTGGATTTTTTGTTTTGCTTGGGTTTTTCGCTGGGTTCCCCTTACTTTCATCCTATTTTCCCAAAGAGGTTAGTGAGATTAATTAGTAATCTTAAACTGGCCTTGTGTGTGTGTGAGCGTGGAAGTGTGAGCGAGTGAGCGAGGCGGCTCTGAAATGGACTAGGGCCTCAGTTTTTGGCCAGGATGTCCTTTGAGTTGCAATGTTATAACTAAAACTTAGGGAAAGTCTTTCTTATAGAAGAGCTGGCATACAAAGGCCTAATTAAAACTTGGAAACCCACAACTCCCATCCCAGTTCTGGTACTTGCTCCAAGAATGATGTCACGTCCGGTTTCGGCACCAAGACAGCATCACTTCCGGTCCGGACCCTTTAAAACTGCCATCTATCCTACTTAACAGCAGTTCAGTTCAGGACTCTATGCCAGGCACATTTGCAGCCCGGGACAATATATGGGTGGCTGTTCATTTCACAGTGGGCGACCCCTTAGCCTTGTCCAGTCGCTCAACAATGAAGGTCCTGTGAGTTGGATCACCCTCGGGTAATCGCCATAACTGACACTTCCTCGTAATGCAGGTCACGTGCCTCATTCGGGACTCTGTGACCAACCGCTCATTCGAGTGGCAAAGCAAAGGGGCCAAATACTTTTGTAATTGAAAGATTTCAGTTTTTGATTTGAATAAATTTGCGTACCTTCTTGCAAACGTGTTTTTGTTTGGTCATCATTCCCATTCACGTTTATCTGCTTCTGAACAAGTGTCACAGGACAAGGTCACAAAATTGGCCACATGAGAGGAAGCAAAAATACAAGCGAGTGTCACCGTCTACATTACTAAAACCTATCGGCTAATATCATTTAGACGGACGTTCACATAACAAGAGGGTCTCCAAACAATTCTTCAACACCATTCTGAATGGAGGTGGGCAGCTCATTCCACCACCCCATAAGAGTCTGGAAGGAGATTTGATACAACTGCAGACCTGAGTGGTCAAGAAAGAGCAGAAGACCTCACAGGTGTCTCCATATCTAGGGGTGACTTCCCTAAGGGCAAGCATCAAGGATTTGAACTTAATGTGTACTTGACAGTCCCAGCCCCAGTGAGGCGCTATATAGGCATATGGTCATTGGTATAAAGGACCCCCAGTTTCATTTCTTGACACACTTCTGTTCAATAATTTGTGGGCTGAAGGACCTCAGTATTGACGTGTCACAGAGAGGGTGTGCAGCATTGTTCATGATGGCACTCAGTTTTTTCTTCATTCTCTCCTCCAGGGGGTCCAGTGTGTGCCCCATAGCTAAGCTTGCCTTTTTTAATTCGCTTGTTGATTCGGTGGGCCTCACTTGTCGTGATCTTACCAGCCCAGCACACCACACTGGCCATCGCAGAGTTGTAGAAGATGTGAAGGATGGCACTTCCAACATGAAGGGAATAAAGTCTACTGGAGAAGAAGAGTCTGCTCTGCCCTTTCTTCTGAGAGCAGTCCAACCTGTCGTTAATGTGGACTCCCAGTAGGAGTGGACCACCCTGAATAGTGCCTGGACATAAAGGCTCTTTGGTGCGGTGAAAGTCAATAAGCAGCTCCTTGGTTTTGTTGATGATGGGTGTCTTCTCTTCTTTTTAGCCCCTTAATAATTGGGGACTTGTTGTTTGGAAAGCAATGAACCCCATTGTCAACACAGAAGTTTGTATCGTGTGTGATGCAGTCCCTCAATAGCGTCCCCATGTGACACATCCATCACTTCCCAGTCCTGTCTAACTTAACAACAGCAGCATTTATTATTTATTAAGGCCGCCTTACCACTTCTTTTACGTTTAGCTCTCGGAATAATAAGCAGACCCTCATTTGAAGATCTGAGATTACGATTTGGAGTATAAGGTGAAAGACATTCTGAGATGTAGGATGGAGCAGATTATTGAAGGCTTTGTAAACTATAAGCAGTATTTTAAAGTCAATTTTAAATGACACGGGTAACCAGTATAGTGGCGCTCAGACTGGTGTGATGTGCTCGGATTTTCGTTTCCGAGTTAAGATTCTAGCAGCTGCGTTCTGCACTCGTTGCAGTCGATTGATGTGTTTTTTTGGTTGGTCCTGAGAGCAGTGCCTTACAGTAATCTAGCCGACTCATTTCTCATTTCTCAGCATCTTGCAATTGTATAAGAGGTCTAACTTTTGTTATATTTCTTAAGTGAAAAAAAAGCTGTCCTAGTAATCTGATTAATATGTGATTTTAATTTAAGTTTAATTTGTGAACTTAATGTGTCCTGCTACAGTGATCTGAAAAGAGGAGTTACATGCGGCCACCTCGGCTGGTTGAAGGCCAGCCAGATGTACAGCTGTGTCCTGAATCATCTGCAGTGACCTGGTGACACATTTTGGAGATGTGACAAGCATTTATGTGCATAGGCTGTGCAAGCAAGGGTCTAGGGCAGGGGGGGTCCCTAACTCCTGTCCTGGAGGGCCCCTAGTGGCTGCAGGTTTTCATTCTAACCCTTTTTTTTAATTAGTGCTGCTAATTAACTTCTTTTGAATTAATTTTAACTGACTTCCCCTGAATTTCTTCATTGTTCCGCCTGAATTGCTTAAATTCTTTCCTTAAATGGCACCCTAACAGAAATGAAATGTGAATGTTGAGGGAGCCAACAGAAGAACAGCTAAGTCAGGGCCTCAAACTCCAATCAATTTCACTCCAACCAGCTGCTTAATGAGGCGCCGAGTCTTGTCATTAATTAAACTTGTTCTTTAATTCTATGGCTTGTTGCTACTCTCATTGTACAATAGAAGACATTTCTGAAGCTGTTGATTGTCTCTTTTCTAAGAGCACTGGTAGAAGGTTTTGTGGATCTGAGCAGATCAGCATTCCTGAGACCTTCACCTTTCTTTATTTTCAGGTATCGCATGATTGACGCAGTTTGCTGGTCATGTTTTGGCTCATTTTGTATCTCATTATTGTTTGACTGCTAATTAAAGAGAAAGAAACAATTAAGAGGTCTGAGTCTTCAAGAGCAAGAAAAGGGTTAGAATGAAAACCTGCAGCCACTGCAGCCCTCCGGTCCAGGATGCCCTCTAGTGGTCAGGACACATTAGGGTTGTGGTGCAGTGATAGCGCTGCTGCCTTGCAGTTAGGAGACCCGGGTTCGCTTCCCCAGTCCTCCCTGCGAGTTTGCATCCAGGTTAGGTGCATTGGTAATCCTAAATTGTCCATGGTGTGTGCTTGGTATGTGTGTGTGTGTGTGCCCTGTGGTGGGATGGCGCCCTGCCCAGGGATTTGTTCCTGCCTTGCGCCCTGTGCTGACTGGGATTGGCTCCAGCAGATCCCCGTGACCCTGTAGGTAGGATATAGAAGGTCGGATAACGACTGACTGACTGACAGAGAAACATTTATGCTCTACGCCTATTTATGCACTATGCCCAGCACAATCTGTGTGTGTTGTTTCATACACTTAGTGGCATCTTGTGCACCATGTAGCCTCCCCACTACCTTTGTGCCTCATGTGTGCCAGTGAACAACAACAACAACATTTATTTCTATAGCACATTTTCATACAAAAAGTAGCTCAAAGTGCTTTACATAATGAGGAACAGAAAAATAAAAGACACAATAAGTCAACATTAATTAATAGAATAAGAGTAAGGTCCAATGGCCAGGGGGGACAGAAAAAACAAAAAAACTCCAGACGGCTGGAGAAAAAAATAAAATCAGTGGGGATTCCAGACCATGAGACCGCCCAGTCCCCTCTGGGCATTCTACCTCACATAAATGAAACAGTCCTCTTTGGATTTAGGGTTCTCACGGAAGGACTTGATGATGATGATGGTCACGTAGACTTCTGCCTTTTAATCCATCCATCATTGTTGGAGCATCATGGTGAAACAGGCCACCACCACAGAGAAACCGGAAAAAGAAACAGAAGAGAGAGTTGGGGGTCAGTACGGATTTTAGAGCCACCATGAATAGTTATTATGAAGAATTGAACATACAGAGTATCAGGATTAAGTTAAAGTGAAGTGGAGGCGCCTCATCTTTAGCAGTCAGCTGCTGCCATGACCAGAAGTCAGGACTCACCCCCTGGTCCTTAAGGTGAGTGACTTCCAACCTGGATGCAGTCCAGACTCCAGGGAGTGACAGAAGCCAGGCAGCTTCCTCCAGTCATCACCGACACCCGCTTGGCATGCTCCTTGGGTCCGGGGTGTTGGGTACTAAGGTGAGACTGGGAGTGAGTGAGTCTGAGGGCACGAGGTCTTGGACATAGGAGAACTGGCACTGCAGCAGGGGCACTGTGGCCACCACTACAGCACCAAGGATTTTTAACCAATGTATACACTCCAGGGGGACATTATGAGGTGGACACATACGACCATCTCAATGGCCTCAGAAATGATTTCACTGCAAGAAAGTCAAGGTGTGTCCGATCTTAAAAAAGACTTTCCTTTGCAATGTGATACCAGTGACGTGTTTCTAATATTATTTATTTTTTGTACTTCCTTTTTCTATGTAAAGTTTGTAGAGTCTGTTAAATGAGCTATTTACATGCAAAGTGGTTCTATTTTGTTATTTAATTGTTCCATACTAGGGGGCTCTGCCACCCTGCTCACTTCCCTCGCCAACCGGGTGGGCGCTACACGCTAGGCATTTCTCAGCTCTGCCACTCGCGTATGGGGAATGGGATGTACATATGGGGAATGGGATGTACAGTTTAAACAGATTGTCATTTTCATGGGAATTGTCACATATGCATAATAGAACTGACCATTGTACATTACAGTGAGTAATTAACAATAGTAAAAACGTAATAAATTGAAAGAAAATTATGTTTCATGTTACATTAGAGATATATGTTTTTGTTCTGTTTGGCTTTGAAATTAACACGCAAATACTTTTTAAACTTACACTTTTGCTGTAAAATGTCAGTAAAAACCATATTTGGAATGAACGTTTCTTCATTATCGCCTTGAATTTTGATTCTGTGTGTGGACTTACATCGTAAAAACTCAACGTATAACTTGCCCGTGTGTGAATTTCGTTTCTTTCTCTCTAATAAATAAATCGACTTTTTCGCATGTTTGTCCCTGTGATTTGTTAATATTCATAGCAAAAGCTATTCTAACGGGAAACTGTAAACGTTTTAATACAAACGCCATATCAAGATCTCCTTTGGTGTCTAATGTTAAGATGTACTACATTACTTTTCTTGTCACCTGTTAAAATTTGACATGTCGGAATTGTTCGACCAATTTTCAATACAACTCTCCATCCATCCATTCATTTGCTAACCCGCTGAATCCAAATACAGGGTCACGGGGGTCTGCTGGAGCCAATCGCAGCCAACACAGGGCACAAGGCAGGAACCAATCCTGGGCAGGGTGGCAACCCACCGCAGTCAATACAACTAATCTCGTCCCATTGCATAGCACATCACTCAGACATAAATTACGCAATAACATTACGATACGTCCTCCTTTCAACAGTAACTAGGCCGGTGGAAGACCAGATGGTGTTAACGGTTGTAGATATTCCACATGATATTGTAAGTTGATGTTTTCATCTTCCGCACCATCACCACCAACTGGTTCAGCAGAGTCTTTTGATACGCATATAATCAATTTGCCGTGTAACCGAGCGACAATTTTTGCGTCAATTCATTTGACTTCATTATTTCTCGGTGTTAGGATTGCCTGTGTACTCATTTTTTCTGCTGATAACCCTTTGGGAACAAATTCTTCAATAAGATTTGGACATAATAAGTCTTCTTTTATTGGGAACTTAAAGTGAGGAAAACGTAAAGATTTATAAGAGCTTAGAACGCAGGAACTGTGTCTGACAAAAGCATTCACACCAATGAATGGGCGAGGATTGTTGAAATGGTTGAGAGAAGGGTGAGACTTGAAAAAAATCTCTTGGCAATAGTCTCGTCTCAAGATTTTCTTTGATAATAGAGAGATACGTTTTGGTACATACACATGCAGAAGAGTTCTGTTGTTCAATTATTATTGTATTATTCTATTTACAGTTATTTATTATTAATTACATGAGTGATTAATCTGTGTTAGTAGCATATTGTGTGTTTGTGGACAGGCTTTCTTGCCTGCGACACCAAATAGGTCAGAAGCAGCCCTTGTGACAAGACTGAAGCCTGGTGTGCTGCTGTTAGTTACTGTCACACACGTGCGCATCGAAGGCAGGTAAAGGAATCAAAAGAGGGCAATTCCATGCCAGACCAGCAGGTGGCAGAGTGCAATAATCCTTTCTCCTTTTCCTCTGCAGGCCAACCATGGGACTTTCCACCTGGGCCTGATGATGTCTCTGCCTGTTCTGTGCCTGATGACATCACTTCCAGTTGTGGGCCTGGTAACATCACTTCCTGTTCCGGGCCTGATGACATCACTTCCTGTTCTGGGCCTGATGACATCACTTCCAGTTGTGGGCCTGATGACATCACTTCCTGTTGTGGGCCTGATGACATCACTTCCTGTTCCGGGCCTGATGATGTAAATTCCACTTCCTGCCCAGATGATGTCATTTCCCCTGTCCAGCTTTAAAACCGCCCTATTTTGTCTGTCACCTAAAGTCTGTAAAGTTTTTCTGCTCTAATCCTTCCCTATTTCAGCCAACTTTTACTCAGACAGGGTGGCTGCCCCGAACCTTTTTGCTGTGTCAGTTTGCATCATTTCACAGTACGTTCTGATCATTATTGGGTTATTGAGTGCACTGTATATACTGGCGTATAAGTCAGGTCTTGAAACCCATCCATCCATCCATCCATCCATCCTCTTCCGCTTATCCGAGGTCGGGTCGCGGGGGCAGCAGCTTAAGCAGAGAGGCCCAGACTTCCCTCTCCCCGGCCACTTCTTCCAGCTCTTCCGGGAGAATCCCAAGGCGTTCCCAGGCCAGCCGGGAGACATAGTCCCTCCAGCGTGTCCTGGGTCTTCCCCGGGGCCTCCTCCCGTTGGACGTGCCGAACACCTCACCAGGGAGGCGCCCAGGATGCATCCTGATCAGATGCCCGAGCCACCTCATCTGACTCCTCTCGATCCTTGAACCGTCACCTTATCGTGGTGGAGGGGTTTGCGTGTCCCAATGATCCTAGGAGCTATGTTGTCCAGGGCTTTATGCCCCTGGTAGGGCAACCCAAGGCAAACTGGTCCTAGGTGAGGGATGAGACAAAGAGCGGTACAACAAACCTCCGATGAAGAGCAAAAACTTTGGACGACGTTTTCCCTTGCCCGGACGCGGGTCACCGGGGTCCCCTCTGGAGCCAGGCCTGGAGGTGGGGCTCGATGGCGAGCGCCTGGTGGCCGGGCCTGCACCCATGGGGCTCGGTCGGGCACAGCCCGAAGAGGTAACGTGGGTCCTCCTCCCCATGGGCTCACCACCTATGGGAGGGGCCAAGGAGGTTGGGTGCAGTGTGAGTTGGGTGGTGGCCGAAGGCGGGGACCTTGGCGGTCTGATCCTCGGCTACAGAACCTGGCTCTTGGGACGGTCTTGAAACCCAAAAAAAAAAATCGATCATAAAATCAGATCACGACTTTTACGCCCATTCAAAAATATTATTATTTTTTTTTACATCTTCTTGCCTCCTCCAATCTCGCACCAGTTTCTCAGTGTAATAAGTTTATATGTTTAACATGTCACTGTGTTCTGTACAGAAATATTTTATAAATCTACTTTTCTTTCTACTCCCATGTACAGCTAACAGAAAGCCAGATTTAGCACACAGGAGTTCACTGTATAAGAACTGCTAGGCAAGCATTTTAAGACAAGACAAGTTAAGGACAACTGTGAAATGGGCAGTCAGACTGATGACCTTTGTATCCTATTTCTGTGTGTCAAACTCATCATGAAACCGTATCGTCTTTGCCTTGTTTGGAACGGCACGATTCACCTAAGTGGGGGCCTGCACATGAAGAAAGAGTATAAAGCCTTGGAACATTGCCCGGCGCACCTTTGAAACGGATGAATGGATGGGAGATAACGTCATCCGTTCCAGAAAATCCTTCCAACGCAGTGACTCTATACCCCACTCCCGAACTGGGTACTTGTCATGGCTTCCTTTGTCTGCTATGCCGCATAAGCTGTCATTAAAGAAAGCGAAGTTATTTCTCCTATGTGATTTCTTTCCGTCGTATCACTAAGGGAGGGGTATCGGCTTTTAATATTATCTCTGTATAGTTTTGGGTTAATGTAACACACCGCAATTACAATGGAATTTATTCCAATAAGGGTGCTAGCGCCCCCTGCTGGATACTCTCAGACGCATCGAATTTTGCTGCAGCAGCGCCGTTACCAATTTCTTTCACCACTTCAACAACTTCATTTAAAACCAGCTTCATATTTTCTTCTGATTGAACACTATCACTATTCAACTTCATTCTCATCTAAAAATAATCTGTTTGAACAGTTCCAGTTTAGGTTTCGTCTCCTCCACAGTAAAGAAACAGCACTTCTCAAAATGACTAACGACCTCCGTATGGCAGCCGATTCTGGTTTAATTCTTAATCTCATCCTCTTGGATCGGAGTGCAGCCTTTGACACTATTTGTCACACAACTGTTCTCAATGGATTCTCTTTGATTGGCGTTACCCACACTCCACTAGACTGGTTCAGATCCTACCTATCTCAGGCCGCAATCAGTTCATTCAGCTTAAAACTTTCCGCTGTTACTTCAGGTGGGCTCTGTGACGATGCGGGCTCTCTTCCAATGCTCTCATCGTCTGTTCGGGAACCCTGAACCCAACACCGTCGATATTGTCACCGAGATGAGCAGTGAAATAGGGACAAATCTCTCAAGGCCAGGGGATATATTCCATAAAGTGCTTTTATTTAAAACAATAATCAAAAATGCAAAAGTGCAGTGTCAAAGTTCAGTAAATAAATCCATAACACCAAGTGTCCAGTGGGGTTAAAACCATCAACAATAAATAAATCCTTTAAAATCGGAGGTTAAAAAGTTAAAAATGCAGTCTCTCTTATTCTCTGGCCCACCTCCATCACTCTCTCCCCGGCTCACCATTACTCGCAGCCGCGGAGACCCAACAGTCACGAGCTCCTTCTGTCAACCTCCGTCTTGGCCTCCAAACGGACGTCACTGCCAGACCGACGAGGGTGGCTCTGCTCCCGTGATCTTTCGCGCACCCGAAGTCGCTCCTCAGATCCGACGTGATGACACCTCTCCTGCTCACCCCACTCGCTAATTGTCATTGGGGCGAACTAGACCCCCAAGAGCGCCGCCATCTAACACTCCTTCGCAGGGCCCCCGCTCGTCCTGTCTCTCTCTCTCTTTTAAGGTGACCAGATCAGCCAGCCTAGACTGCCATTGCCGTCCTTTCACCACCTCCTTCCTTCATACATACATCCCCCCATATATATAGATCTAGATCGAGATCTAGATCGAGATATCTCTCTCTCTCTCTCTCTCTCTCTCTCTATCCCCTTCTCCGGTGTACCTTCGTTTATACACTGCTCACAAAAATTAAAGGAACACTTTTTTTTATTGGGCCTGGCATGAAATCAATTAAACCTGTCTGATAATTTTCTGGTTGGTTAAGCAGCTGAGGTCATTGTTAATCACTTTCAGCTGTATTGGTGTTCATGGACTTAACGACAGGTGCACTAAAGTGGCAACAATTAGAAAACCCTCAAAACAGGACTGGTTTTACATGTGGAGGTCATTTCAAGTTTCTCCCTCTTGATCTTTTTTGGCTGGTTTTCCACTTGAGCTAGTTTTGGCTTGAGTAATCATCTCTACTGGCAGTATGAGGCGATTCCTTAACCCTACAGAAGTTGCACAGGTTGTCCAACTTCTCCAGGATGGCACATCTACACGTGCTGCAGCAAGAAGGTTTAATGTGTCTCCCAGCACAATCTCCAGAACATGGAGGAGATTTCAGGAGACTGGCTGTTATTCTCGGAGAGCTGGACAGGGCCGTAGAAGGTCCTCAACCCATCAGCAGGACCGATACCTGCTCCTTTGTGCAAGGTGGAACAGGCTGAGCACTGCTCGTGCCCTACAGAATGACCTCCAGAGGGCCACTGGTGTGAATGTCTCTACCCAAACAATCAGGAACAGACTTCATGAAGATGGCCTGAGGGCCCGACGTCCTGTAGTGGGCCCTGTGCTCACTGCCCAGCACCGTGGAGCTCGACTGGCATTTGCTCAAGAACACCAGAATTGGCAAGTCCGCCACTGGCCCTGTACTTTTTACAGACGAGAGCAGGTTCACCCTGAGCAGCTGTGATAGACGTGAAAGAGTCTGGAGAAGACAAGGAGAACGATATGCTGCCTGCAACGTCGTTCAACATGACAGGTTTGGTGGTGGGTCAGTGATGGTCTTGGGAGGCATATCCATGGAGGGACGAACAGAGCTCTACAGGCTAGAAACGGCATCTTGACTGCCATTAGGTATCAGGATGAAATCCTTGAACCCATTGTCAGACCCTACGCTGGTGCAGTAGGTCCTGGTTTCCTCCTAATGCACGACAATGCCCGGCCTCATGTGGCAAGAGTATGCAGGCAGTACCTGGAGGATGAAGGAATTGAAACAATTGAATGGCCTTCACGATCCCCTGACTTAAACCCAATAGAACATCTGTGGGACATTATGTTTTGGTCCATTAGGCGCCGCCAGGTTGCTCCTCAGACTGTACAACAGCTCAGGGATGCCCTCATACAGATCTGGGAGGAAATGCCACAAGACACCATCCGTCGTCTCATTAGGAGCATGCCCGACGTTGTCAAGCATGCATACAAGCTCGTGGGGGCCACACAAGATACTGAAAAGCATTTTGAGTAGCAGAAATTACGTTTTTGAAAAAATGGACTAGCCTGCCACATCTTCATTTCACTCTGATTTTAGGGTGTCTACACAATTGAGCCCTCTGTAGGCAGAAAACTTTTATTTCCATTAAAAGACTTGGCATCCTTTTGTTCCTAAGACATTGCCCTGTCGTTATTTGTATAGATATCCAACTTCATATTGAGATCTGATGTATCTAATGTGTTTCTTTAAAGTGTTCCTTTAATTTTTGTGAGCAGTATATATACACATTTACACCTCTGCCTCCGTGGGCACAGCGTTTTAATTACACACCGCAGGAAGCCAATTAGTCAAACAAGAACCACCGCACCCACACGTGCAGGTGCGACTCGCTCCAATCACCTCATTAACTCCCCGCGGTCGTGCAATCGTGCCCACGGAGAACGACACAGCTATACGGATTTAAAAAACTGAATTTTTTCGGAAGCCGCGGACCCGCTATACCACAGGCTCTGTCCTGAGGCCCCTCCTTTTCGTTATTTACTTCCTTCCCCTTGGCAATATCTTTCGTAAATACAGTGGAATCTTGGTTTGTGAGCATAATTCGTTTCGGAAACGTGCTTGCAATCCAAAACACTCGTATATCAAAGCGAATTTCCCCATAAGAAATAATGGAAACTCAGATGATTCATTCCACAACCCAAAACTATTCATATAAAAATGATTAATACAAAATATAAAGTAAAATACATAATACAAATTAACCTGCACTTTACCTTTAAAAAGAATCATGGCTGGTGTGAGTTTCTAAACTCATGTGGGATTCCACCCAACAGGACGACACGCAGAAGAGCATCCCAAAGCAATCAACAACAACAACAACAACATTTATTTATATAGCACATTTTCATACAAACAGTAGCTCAAAGTGCTTTACATATTAAAGAATAGAAAAATGAAAGACATAATTATAAAAAATAAATCAACATTAACATCGAATAAGAGTAAGGTTCAATGGCCAGGGGACAGAAAAAACAAAAACTCCAGACGGCTGGAGAAAAATAAAATCTGTAGGGATTCCAGACCATGAGACCGCCCAGTCCCCTCTGGGCATTCTACCTAACATAAATGAAACAGTCCTCTTTGGATTTAGGGTTCTCACGGAAGGGCTTGATGATGATGATGGTCACGTAGACTTCTTCCTTTTAATCCGTCCATCATTGTTGGAGCAGCATGAAGCTTTGAGTAGGTGGAGGTGGCGCAGGCCACCACCACAAAGAAACCGGAAAAGAAACAGAAAAGAGAGTAGGGGTCAGTACGATTTTAGAGCCACCATGAATAGTTGTTATGATGAATTGAACATACAGAGTATCAGGATTAAGTTAAATTACGATTAAAATGAAGTTATAAAAAGGCCATGTTAAAGTAATGTGTTTTCAGCAGTGTTTTAAGGTGCTCTACTGTATCAGCCTGGCGAATTCCTATTGGCAGGCTATTCCAGATTTTAGGTGCATAACAGCAGAAGGCCGCCTCACCACTTCTTTTAAGTTTTGTTCTTGGAATTCTAAGGAGACACTCATTTGAGGATCTGAGGTTACGATTTGGAATATAAGGTGTCAGACATTCCGATATATAAGATGGGGCGAGATTATTTAAGGCTTTATAAACCATAAGCAGAATTTTAAAGTCAATTCTGAATGACACAGGTAACCAGTGTAGTGACATCAAAACTGGAGAAATGTGTTCTGATTTTCTTTTCCTAGTTAGGATTCTAGCAGCTGCATTCTGCACTAGTTGCAAACGATTTATATCTTTTTGGGTAGTCCTGAGAGGAGTGCGTTACAGTAATCTAGTCGACTGAAAACAAACGCGTGAACTAATTTCTCAGCATCTTTCAGTGATAAAGAGGTCTAACTTTACTTATGTTTCTTAAGTGAAAAATGCTGTCCTAATGATCTGATTAATATGTGATTTAAAATTCAGATTACAGTCAACAATCACCCCTAAGCTTTTTACCTCCGTCTTGACTTTTAATCCTAATGTATCCAGTTTATTTCTAATAGCCTCATTGTATCCATTATTGCTGATCACTAAAATTTCAGTTTTCTCTTTATTTAACTTGAGAAAATTACTATTCATCCATTCTGAGATACTAGTCAGACATTGTGTTAGTGAATCAATAGAATCGGGTCATCAGGTGCTATTGATAAGTACAGCTGTGTGTCATCAGCATAGCTGTGGTAGCTCACGTTGTGCCCTGAGATAATCTGACCTAACGGAAGCATGTAGATTGAGAATAACAGCGGACCCAGGATAGAGCCTTGTGGAACACCATATTGGATATCATGTGTCTTGAGTTGTAATTCCCACAACTAACAAAATATTTTCTCCCTGTCAGGTAGGATTCAAACCAATTTAAGACACTGCCAGAGAGGCCCACCCATTGACTAAGGCGATTTCTAAGAATGTTGTGATCAATGGTGTCAAATGCAGCACTCAGATCTAAGAGGATGAGAACAGATAAATGGCCTCTGTCTGCATTTACCCAAAGTCATTTACTACTTTAACGAGTGCAGTTTCTGTGCTGTGATTTGTTCTAAAACCTGACTGAAATTTATCAAGAATAGCATGTTTATTTAGGTGGTCATTTAACTGCATAATGACTGCCTTCTCTAGAACTTTACTTAAGAAGGGCAGGTTAGAGATGGGTCTAAAATTTTCAAGAGCTGAGGGGTCAAGATTATGTTTCTTAAGTAGGGGTTTAACTACAGCAGTCTTAAGACAGTCTGGGAAGACCCCAGTATCTAGTGACGAATTTACTATGTCAAGAACATTATCAATTAGCACGCCTGATACTTCTTTGAAAAACCTTGTTGGTATCGGGTCAAGGACAGGTGGAGGGTTTTAATTGAGATATTATTTTTGTAAATCAGGTAAATCTATCCTAGTGAAAGAGTTTAATTTGTTTATAACAGGATGTTGGGGTTTAGGGGGATCCTTAGTGTTGGAGGAGATATACTATGTTATTTCTAATATCATTAATTTTTTGATTGAAGAATACAGCGACAGCCTCACAGGTTTCACTGGAAGCACTTAGGAGGCATTCCTTTGAGCTACCTGGGTTTAGTAGGTGATCAATTGTTGAAAATAAGACTCTAGGATTACTAGCATTGTTATTTATAATATTAGAGAAATAGCAGCGTCTCTCAAGACGGACAGTGTTATTGTATTCTGTTATTTTGACTTTTAATATTTCGTGGTGGATAGTAAGTTTACTCTTCCTCCATTGACGCTCAGCTCTACGGCATGTTCTCTTTAAATCAGACACTCTTTGGGTCTTCCATGGTATAACAATGCTAGAAGATTTTTTCACTGTCTTTTCAGGTGCAACTATGAATCGTAGTCTCCCAGCGCTGTATAAGCGCATCCAAAAAGATCGCAGACATGCTATAAGCGCCTGTCGTCAATGGGTCATACAAGGAACATTATAAAGATCCCGCTACAATAAATAACAGCGCTGTTGCTGTTTCAAGCTGAATAAAGCTGGTGTTAAAGTACTGAGACTCAGCTTCGTGTTTTGGGGAGCAAGATGAGGACTCGCACTTCACAGCGCACACACACACAGTCACGATGCTGTAGTAAACAGAGAGACACGCTGGGCGAGCGAGATAAGGAGAGAGAGAGACACGCTGGGCGAGCGAGATAAGGAGAGAGAGAGACGCTCTGGGCAAGCGAGGGAGATAAGGAGAGAGAGAGACACGCTGGGCAAGCGAGGGCAAGCGAGAGAGAGACGCGCTAAGCGAGAGAGAGAGAGAGAGACGCAAGGGCGAGCGAGATAAGGAGAGAGAGAGAGAAGAACCATCAGCTCAGTTGTGATCACATGACGCTCAGCAGACAAAGTGTATCCATACTGCTCGTATTGCAAGACATCGCTCGTTTATCAAGTCAAAATTTATTAATAATTGTGCTCGTCTTGCAAAACACTCATAAACCAAGTTACTCGTAAACCGAGGTTCCACTGTATAACATTAGCTTCCACTGTTATGCTGATGACACCCAGCTCTGTCTCACTAGCAAGCCTGCTGTTTCCTTTCCACCCTCCTCGCTTATTGACTGCATAGCAGAAATCAAATCCTGGCTTTCTTCAAATTTTCTTAAATTAAATAACAAGTGACAAAACAGAGGTTCTCCTCATTGGTACAAAATCAACATTAGCCAAAACTGATCATTTTTCACCCCACAGGTATCCTTTCAGCCCCACATCAGTAATGGCGCTTTTCCACTGCATAGTACGGCACGACACGGTTCAGTTCAGCTCACTTTTGGGGGGTTTTCCACTGGGAACAGTACCTGGTACCTGGTCCTTTTTTTAGTACCACCTCAGCCGAGGTTCCAAGCGCGCCGAACCGTTACCAAAACGTGATGTGTAAACTCTACTGGTCACTGATTGACCGGAGAAAATCGTCATTACTGCGTCACTGAACTTGCGACACGAGACACAACAGACCCGCTAGATTTTTAGCACAGCCGGCGAAGGTTCGGACGCACCATTTTGTTTTAACCAAAAATGGCTGTTTCGTGGTCTATTGAGGAAGTACAGACGTCCCTCTCGTTGGTAGCCGAGGAGCGGATCCAGCGAGAGCTGGATGGGGCGACGCGGAATGAAAAAGTTTTTCTGTCGATATGCTCCATTGTTGTGTGTTTGTTTGTGGCGCGTTTACGATGATGTCACGGCAGTAGAGGGGCGCAACTATAACGACATGTGAATAATCCCCCACTCAAAAGCGGTACTAAACTGCAGTTGAAACAAAACCGAGCCGAACTGAGCCGAACCAAGGTGAGCTGTACTGAACCGTGATGTGCCGTACTATGCAGTGGAAAAGCGCCTTAACATCTCCCAGACTCCATATTTCCACTTGCGTAACTTTAATCGTATTCACCCCCCCTCCCTCACTCCCCGCACCACTGCTATGCTTGTTCATAGCCTTGTCACTTCTCGTCTCGATTATTGTAATTCCCTTTTCTTTGGTCTTTCTCGCAAATCTCTTTATAAGCTTCAACTGGTCCAGAATTCAGCTGCCCGCCCTCATCATTACTAGGACCCCCTCTATTCACCATATCTCTCCCGTCTTGCAGCAGCTTCACTGGCTTCCAGTTAAGTTCCGCATTCAATTCAATATTCTTCTGTTAACTTGTAAGGCTTTCCACAGCCTTGCCCCTCCATATCGGTCCGACCTCCTCCATGTTGCCATTCCCTCCCGCACCCTGTTATAATACGTTTGCTATAATATTGGGGTTAATGTCACTGTCTCTGTAAAACGCTTTCAAAGGATTCATTCACATGTGCAGGCTAAGTTTGGCACTCAGAGGCTAGTCTGCCTGCATTTAGAAAACCATTACCTTAGCAGTTTGAAGAATGAACAACTGCAGTGTAGGCATTGTGCTATTCTTGAATTTTTTCCTTTACTGTCCTTGTTTGGAGACCAGAGAGGACCAGCACATGGAGCAGCCAGTATAAAAAGGCTTGGATGACGGCCAGACCCTTTGAAGCTGACGGCCGGATGATGTTATCGCCATCCGTCCTGAAAATCCTTTCAGCGCAGCAATGGAAAATGACAGACTGTATACATCAAAGGGCGGCATGGTGGCACAGTGGTAGCGCTGCTGCCTCGCAGTTAGGAGACCCTTAAGGGTTCACTTCCCGGGTTCTCCTTGCGTGGAGTTTGCATGTTCTCCCCGTGTCTGCGTGGGTTTCCGAAGGCATGCAGGTTAGGCGCATTGGCCAATCTAAATTGTCCTTGGTGTGTGTGTGTGTGCGCCTTGCGGTGGGCTGGCACCCTGCCCACGGTTTGTTTCCTGCCTTGCACCATGTGTTAGCTGGATTTGGCTCTGGTGACCCTGTAGTTAGGATATAGCGGGTTGGATAATGGATGGATGTATACATCAAGACCCGACCTTGTGTATTGTCTACTATAGCGTCCTCCGTTTGTAAAGCCGCGTAAATGGTCATTGCTGAAAGCTAAGTATATAACTCTGATGTGATTTGTAACCGCCGTATCACTATGGGAGGGATATCGCCTTTTTATATCATATCTCTATATTTTTCGGTTACTTAAAATGCTGCACTTTAAAAGAACGTATTCCAATTAGGGAGCTTTTTGCTCCTAAAGGAAACACACCCTTAGATCCTCTTCGTCCATCCACTTGACTGTCCCCTTCGTCCGTCTTTCCACCATTCAGTCGCTCTGCTCCCCAGCTCTGGAACTCACTACCATCTGAGCTTAGACATATTGAATCATTTTCACTTTTCACATTTAAACTTAAAACTCATCTGTTTACGACGGCTTTTTCTCTTTGACTACAATTGCTCTGTCTGATTTAAATTTTTGTATTTCAGTTTTCTTTATAATGTGTGTTTTATCTAATGTTCGGTGGCCTTGAGTATTTACAAAGGTGCCTATAAATAAATAAAATGTATTATTATTATTACTGCAGTGGGCTGGCGCCCTGCCCGGGGTTTGTTTCCTGCGTTGTGCCCTGTGTTGGCTGGGATGGGCTCCGACAGACCCCCATGACCCTGTAGTTGGGTTATAGGATGGATTACTATTATTAGATAAGGGATGCTCTTACGATAAAGGAGTATGAGGGTGTGAGATACAAAAAACACAAAACAGTGCAAACGTCGCTTCGGAAAAGTTCAGGTATCACCGTGTGGTCACGTAGGCACAATACATAGAAAAAGTAAGGCCGTGTGCTCTGCGGTGACTCTGTCAGGCGGGCGTTAGCATATCGTAATCTCTTGGACCAATAGTGTGAGTTTTCCGCATTCGACTTATACGACCGACATTATAAAATACCGGTACAAATTAAGCCCGACTTATCCGTGGGAGAACTTAAATGCAAGTATCTGTGCGGGTAGACTGATGGACCCACATGGCAGATTTAGCCATTTGAAATGAAATAAAGGAGGTGAATATTTTGGAAGCCAAGCTTGCCCGAAAACGGAGATCCAAAGTCAAGAGCCGCTCAGCCGGGCCTGGGATGCGACAAAGCCATCAAGGCCTAATTCTTTAAGTTCTACATTTGCTAGATGAGCGACAGATTAAAAGGGGCCGACCCTGCTGGTGCTCCCCCCACAGTGTCTTTGCTCATTCACGATATGTTTATGTCCGCGGTACCCCACTACCCGCTTGCCCAGATGGGCCACCCTGTATCGATTCAGGGACAGTCTGTTCACTTCATATGAACTCCCATTAGTATGTTACGTCTTTTCATAGCGGTCTGTAATGCTGCAATCTTCAACACGTGAGCCCCCACAAAGTCTATTCAATATGGGAGGGACTGGTGAAAGCCACGTCAAGCAGAATGCTAAAAAAATTAAGGACAGAAGAAAGTTGAGACTTTATTGTGAGTCCATTGAGCATTTAGAGGCATCGACGTGCCACCACGTGACAAATGGACTGCCGAGAGGTGATGATTACTTTGCATCCAATGAACTTCTGTCACAAAGCAGTTCTCAATAACAAATGCGTCTTAAGGACACCGAAACATCCAACACGGAGAGCTGGGCCGCTGCTGCGACCTTGATTAAGTGAAAATTAATTTGATTCATTGTAGTGCCCACCCAATCCTCTCTGCTGTCACCTCGGGCCGAACGCCTGCCGAATGCAACTAATATTTGCTGTTTTAGAGAATAATGCGTCTTTTTCAAGGTGACAGCTGGCCCAAGATGAAGGTAACGCTTTGTTATATGTGTTGATGATAATGATTAAAAATCAATAAAAGTTAGCCATGTCAAAATACAGTTAATGGTGTAAAAAAAAAAAAACACTAAATCCAATAAAAGTGGGCAATGAGAAATATTAATGCAATGTTAGCGGGATGTGGAGCTGGCATGAAACATCTCCTCAATGCCTGGTAAATGGAGATGTAAAAGAAATGGGCACACCCAGGAGCCTCCACTCTGGAGCTACAAGTAGGTGGAGCTGACTTACTCGACAGTCGTCATCATTCGAGTCAGACAAGCCTGTAACTGGGCGGAGCTCTGGAGAGATGCGGCTACACTCCACCGGAGCCAACTCCACCTACTTGGAGCTCCAGGGTGGAGGCTCCAGGGTGCAGAGATACACACTTGAAAGAAGTGAATCGGTCGTTTCAGTTAGGATTCACTAGTGCCACCTATTGGTCTGAAGGAGTCAACACTTTAATACAGATGTGGACAAATGCGCTGGTACCCCTCCACGAAAAAATAAGAACCCACAAATGGTTTCTGAAATAACTTGAAACTGACAACAGGCACTGGCACACATCATTGTTTCTTCCATATTTAACACTTTAAAGTTTTGATTCAACTGGAAATTTCAAATCGGAATACAAATGAAAATAGCAATGGACAACAATGATGGGACCATTCACCTCATGTTTGATTACACAACCTTTAGAGTTTGTAATCCATCTACACACGTGGAGGTCTCCATGAGACAGGTCGTTTGGCCCACTCGTCCTGTGCAAACTGCTCCAGTCGGTTTCCAGTTTCCAGGTCTTCTCCAGACTACATGTTTCAGGTCTTTCCTTAGATGTTTGATCGGATTCAAATCAGAAGGCCACTTCAGAACAGTCCAATTCATTCTTTATTCTTCATTCTTAGGTACTTTTCTCTGTGTGTTTTGGCTCCTTATCCTATTAGAAGGTCCATGACATTGCGACTGAAACAAACACCCTGACCCTGGGCAGGACGTTTCACTCCAGAATGTCTTGATGGTTTTGACATTTCATTGTTCTCCACACAGACTCAAGGCCCCTCATGCCAGACACAGCTAAGCAGCCCCAAATTAGAAGCGACCAGCCTTCCATGTTTCACAGCAGCTATGGTGTTCTTTACGTACTTTGAAAGCTGCATTATCTTCATGTGTGGACATACAGAGCTGATGTGACTTGCCAAAGAGCTCTGGTTGGTCCTCATCTGTCCAACGCATTCTCCCAGAAGACATTGTGGTTTGTCAATATACATTTTAATAAACTAAAGTGTGGCTTTTTATGTGGAGTCCTTCTGGGTCTTCCTCCATGGAGGGTGGTGGCACATGAAGAGGCTGCAGCCGGAGGAATCTGGAATGCAAAAAGGAAGAATAAACCAGGAGATGAAGTCATTGAGATGAAAGTCTCGCAAAATTAGACATATAATCGAAGTCTAGCAAATCTGGAGACAACTTTCAATGTTATATAGTGCCTTTCCTATCTATCTATCTATCTATCTATCTATCTATCTATCTATCTATATATTATATAGTGCCTTTCATATCTATCTATCTATCTATCGATCTATCTATCTATCTATCGTGCCTTTCATTTCTATCTATCTATCTATTATATAGTGCCTTTCACATCTATCTATCTATCTATTATATAGTGCCTTTCACATCTATCTATCTATCAATCTATCTATTATATAGTGCCTCTCACATCTATCTATCTATCTATCTATCTATCTATCTATCTATCTATCTATCTATCTATTATATAGTGCCTTTCACATCTGTCTATCTATCTATCTATCTATCTATCTATCTATCTATCTATCTATTATATAGTGCCTTTCACATCTATCTATCTATCTATCTATCTATCTATCTATCTATCTATCTATCTATCTATTATATAGTGCCTTTCACATCTATCTATCTATCTGTCTATCTATCTATCAATTTATCTATTATATAGTGCCTTTCACATCTGTCTATCTATCTATCTATCTATCTATCTATCTATCTATCTATCTATCTATCAATTTATCTATTATATAGTGCCTTTCACATCTATCTATCTATCTATCTATCTATCTATCTATCTATCTATCTATCTATCTATCTATCTATCTATTATATAGTGCCTTTCACATCTATCTATTGTGAACGCTGGCCCGGACACAGACAGACAGACATGTTGTTCTTCACCACACACCGTTTATTTACAGACTAATATTTACAAAGTTACCATGCTCTCACAAACCCCAGTGCCTCTTGCACCGATCCCCCAAAGTCCAGGCCACACAGTCCTTTTCTGGCCGCCTCCTGTCCTCTCGCCAGCTTTGTCTTCCTTCCTCCCGACTCTCGCCCCGACTGCTGCGAGGCGGCCCCTTTTATGGGAACCCAGATGGGCTCCAGCTGCTTCCCGGCACTCCTCCGCAGACATGCCCTTGTGTGGCGGAAGTGCCGGCTGCGCACCCGGAAGCCGTCCGGGTGTCCCCTGTCGTCTTCCCCCAAGCACTTCCTGGTGTGGCGGAAGTGCCGGGCTCCAGGGCTGTTCAGGCAGCGGGGTGCCGCCTGGCGGTGGCCACGGGCCCCTACAGGGCTGGGCTTCCATGCCCCCTACCCGAGGCCACCAGCGTAACCAGGACGGATGCCCTATCGCGGTCTGGAGGAGGTACAAGCCCTCCTCTGGTCCTCCTGGGCGTCCGGGTGCCACACTATCTATCTATCTATCTATCTATCTATCTATCTATCTATCTATCAAATATCAATCTGACTTAAGTGTCCCACCATGATTTAGTCCTTGATTTGAACCTAAAGCTGCCTGGGTAAACTTTGTCTTGAGAAGACTCTACTGACTAATAATTAAAGAAGATTCCTAAGTTTGTTGGTTAACTGACTTATCTTAGCCATCTTTGGCGGCACAGTAGTTAGTGTTGCTGCCTCACAGCTATGAAGATCGGGGTTCACTTTTTGGCCTTGTTATTAATTGTATGGGATTTGCAATTCTTCTGCCCACCTACCTTGCATTTATGTCACTTGTCACAATTCCAGTATAAATAAGCATTTGTGCAAGTGTGCCATGTTGTAGACCGCCATCCCACACAGAGTTGTCACATATACACAATCTGGAAGGCTGAGGTAAGCAATGCCACTCCAGGATGAGAGGGGGCGCTGTCACTTAGGGTATCCTGTCCTTTCTCTGCAGCCCAGAGAAGACACCCAGTGAGGCCACTCCCACCTGGCTGTGACTTCTGGAATTAGCCCCGCCCCTTCTGGTCAATCCACCCTATAACTGCACAGAAAGATGGATGTGAGTCCACTAAGAGCCAGAGATGTGTACCAGAGAGTGAGAAAGCCTACAAGACTCGTGGTGTCTTTTAAGTTGTGTGTTTAAGGATCAATTTTTGCATTTTTATTTTTGTGTAATTAATTGGGGTTTCCAGTGTGGTATCCCATCATTGCTCACTTCTTCCGACTGCTTTCTCACCGCAGGCCACAAGGGTTTGTTCCTGCCTTACATTGAATTACAGTTCTGGTAATTCCAAAATGTTAAAAATAGGCGGGTGGAGAGATTTACTAATAAAAGTACAGGACATGGTAACGTATGGGGGATATCAGGTACCTTTGGCCCATTCTGTAAAAGAACCATTGCTGGCACCCTAAAGTGGATGGCCTTTTGTGTGAATTGAAAGCTCGCTCGGCAGGGACGTGACATAAATTCAGTGACTCTAAGACAACAGCGCCAACCCCGGAACTTTCCGAGGCCGCACACTTTGACACCAGCGGCAGCTAACTGGGCTCCAGGTGTAAATCAAGAAGAGCTCGCAACAAATGAGAGACTAAAAGTCAAGCCTCGGCAAAGTAAATGAAATCAATTACTGAAGACTAATAAGACCCTCAAGGGTTTTAATTAAAAGAAGTTTAATTAACGCTGTGTTAGGTGGCAGCGTAACGATGTTATCCAGGATCCCCCTGGGGACTCGTGATAATCAGCAGCAATTTGCAAGCTCTTGAATTACCCGCTTATTGTAGCTTCTGGTGTACGGCCAGTACCCAGTCAAGGTCACCCAGACCCACAAAAAAAGAAGTTAAAGGGCAAGGAGAGTTGGCCAGGAGGGCACAGGTGGTCCGAATCAGGACAGCATCCATCTGCACACTGTCTGAACCCACTTAACCGAATTAAACAGTCATGAGAGGACCAGAAGGCTCAGAAGAGGTAATACACATGTGAGCAGTAGGGGGCGCCCATAAGGCAGTGCCTGGGGTCCAAAATGACTGTAAATATTTAAGTTACAAATAATAAAGGGGGAGAGGGAGCAATTAAAGTTCAGAATAAGCAAAAGAAGGCACAGCTGACATCTAGTTGCCCGCCTCGGCCCCCCTATGGCTTTGCCATCTAATGGGTGGCTTGTCCACTTAAATGTGCCTCAAACACCCCACTCCTCCTACTTCTTCTTTGTATGTAGTCATTGTTCTCAAGTGTAAAATTGTCATATTTTAGAAATTATTGACTGCTTATATTAAGTTTTCATTTTGATCAAATGAAACGGGATGAACAGAATTGACTCTTAAACATGGGCGACACAGTGGCGCAATGGGTAGCGCTGCTTCCTCGCAGTTAGGAAACCCGGGTTCACTTCCTGGGTCCTCCCTGCGTGGAGTTTGTATGTTCTCCCCGTGTCTGCCTGGGTTTCCTCCCACAATCCAAAGACATGCAGGTTAGGTACGTTGGCGATTCTAAATTGGCCCTAGTGTGTGCTTGGTGTGTGGGTGTGTGTCCTGCAGTGGGTTGGCACCCTGCCCAGGATTGGTTCCTGCCTTGTGCCCTGTGTTGGCTGGGATTGGCTCCAGCAGACCCCCGTGACCCTGTATTCGGATTCAGCGGGTTAGGAAATGGATGGATGGATAGAAATTATTGACTGCTTATATTAAGTTTTCATTTTGATCAAATGAAACGGGATGAACAGAATTGACTCTTTAACACGGGCGACACAGTGGCGCAGTGGGTAGTGCTGCTTCCTCGCAGTTAGGAAACCCGGGTTCACTTCCTGGGTCCTCCCTGCGTGGACTTTGCATGTTCTCCCCGTGTCTGCGTGGATTTCCTCCCACAGTCCAAAGACATGCAGGTTAGGTACGTTGGCGATTCTAATTTGTCCCGTGTGTGTGTGTGTGGCGGGCTGGCACCCTGCCTGGGGTTTGTGTCCTGCCTTGAGCTGTGTTGGCTGGGATTGGCTCCAGCAGACCCCCGTGACCCTGTAGGTAGGATATAGCGGGTTGGATTAGGGATGGATGGATAGAAAATATTGACTGCTTATATTAAGTTTTCATTTTGATCAAATGAAATGGGATGAACAGGATATAGCGGGTTGGATTAGGGATGGATGGACTCTTAAACACAATTTGTCCTCCGACGCACCTCACATTGAACGTATTGCTCTCCTACTGTACACATTCTTCCTGTATTGTATTAGTAATTTATAACTTTAAAGTATCTTTTTCAGTCAGTTTAGAATTTAATGGTGGAGGGAACAAAGCCAGATTGAGAAGTTCCCCTGGGTGACTTAACTCTTTAACAGAGAGTTGATTGTACTTGTCACAAGGCAGCACATCATTTAAAGCACCACAACGCTTCTCACTCTTGAATTCGGTGCAAGTCTCACCTGCTTGGTCTCCCCCAGATCACACTTTTGTTGTTTCGACTCATAGATCCTCGAACTTTTCATCGAGGGATGAGTCCCCCTTGGTAATTTCAACTCAACTCAACTCATCCTTCTTGGTAATTTTGACTCACAGATACTCACTTTGGCACAATGTTAGCGCTGCTGCCTCGCAGTAAAGAGACTTGGGTTCACTTCTCGGGTGGAGTTTGCATGTTCTCCCCGTGTCTGTGTGGGTTTTCTTCCCACAGTCCAAAGACATGCAGGTTAAGTGCATTGGCGATCCTATATTGTCCCTAGTGTGTGCCCTGCGGTGGGCTGGCTCCCTGTCCGGGGATTTGTTTCCTGCCTTGCGCCCTGTGTTGGCTGGGATTGGCTCCAGCAGACCCCCGTGACCCTGTAGTTAGGATATAGCGGGTTGGATTAGGGATGGATGGATAGTCACTCAGTTGTTTCATTGAGCAGGGTGGTCTAGATCCCCCTTGCTAATTTCAACTCAAGGATACTCAGTCGTTTCATTGAGTTGGGGAGAGGATGGGCTCCCCTTGGTAATGTCGACTCGTAGATACTTGATTGTTTCATCGAGCTGGTGTGGTAGAGTGACATTTTGTTTATAAGTTGATAAATATTTTGTATGTCTTTATTTGCAAGATTTACATACCAATTGTAATTTTAGGGTTTCCCTCTCCCACTTGGACAGAGGCAGTGGTGCTGTAAGAATTATGTTTCTGGACTTCTCTAGCGCCTTCAACACCATCCAACCTCTGCTCCTCAGGGACAAGCTGACAGAGATGGGAGTAGATTCATACCTGGTGCCATGGATCATGGACTATCTTACAGACAGACCTCAGTATGTGCTTCTCGGGAACTGCAGGTCTGACATTGTGGACAGCAGCACAGGAGCACCGCAGGGGACTGGATTTTCTCCAGTCCTGTTCAGCCAACATACATCGGACTTCCAATACAACTCGGAGTTCTGCCATGTGCAAAAGTTCACTAATGACACTGCTATGGTGGGCTGCATCAGGAGTGGGCAGGAGGAGGAGTATAGGAAACTAATCAAGGACTCTGTTAAATGGTGCGACTCAAACCACCTACACCTGAACACCAGCAAGACCAAGGAGCTGGTGGTGGATTTTAGGAGGCCCAGGCCCCTCATGGACCCCGTGATCATCAGAGGTGACTGTGCAGAGGGTGCAGACCTATAAATACCTGGGAGTGCAGCTGGATGATAAACTGGACTGGACTGCCAATACTGATGATCTGTGTAAGAGAGGACAGAGCCGACTTTACTTCATCAGAAGGCTGGCGTCTTTCAACATCTGCAATAAGATGCTGCAGATGTTCTATCAGACGGTTGTGGCGAGCGCCATCTTCTACGTGGTGGTGTGCTGGGGAGGCAGCATAAAGAAGAGGGACGCCTCACGCCTGGACAAACTGGTGAGGAAGGCAGACTCTATTGTAGGCACAGAGGTGGACAGTTTGACATCCGTGGCAGAGCAACGGGCGCTGAGCAGGCGATTGTCCATCATGGAGAATCCACTGAACAGGATCATCTCCAGACAGAGGAGCAGCTTCAGTGACAGACTGAGGAGACCCCACACTATGCGACTCGGGGAGGTAAAGGTTAACATTATACAAAGTTATTGTCTGTTATACCTGCATTGTTATCACTCTTTAATTTAATATTGTTCTTATCAGTATGCTGCTGCTGGAGTATGGGAATTTCACCTTGGGTTTAATAAAGTATCTATCTATCTATCTATCTATCTATCTATCTATCTATCTATCTATCTATCTATCTATCTATCTATCTATCATATAGTGCCTTTTATGTCTATCTATCTATCTATCTATCTATCTATCTATCTATCTATCTATCTATCTATCTATCTATCTATCTATCTATTTTCAGACAGTCCTAGACTGACTCATACTATTCAGCAAGATGGTATTAAATTGCATTAAATAAGGTACAATTTAAAATCATTGCAATATTTTATATTATAACCTCACAACTTGCATCCAAATGACTATTTTAACACTGGTACTCAAAGTGCACCGCGTGAGTCCTTTTGAAGTGAGAAATGTTGCGAGCAGTTAAGGGTTAAACCTAAAAGCCAGCGCTGCAATGTGTCCAGAAGCCACCAGAGGGCACTGTTGCATGTGGAATCCCACTCAGAGTGAATGGAAGACGGGTGGTCCTGGATTTGAGATCACAGTCGGGCCAGTTTTACTCTTGGGTGGTGTTTGTATTTTTGCTGGTGCTCATGTGTCTGTTAGACCTGCAGTATTATTAGGTTTTTAAAATAAGGAAAATATTTTATATTAAACAACATAACTCATAAACAATACCATTTAACTCTGCTAGATCACATTTATCAATATAAGTGCTACTTGATTAGTATTATAAAATAAGATTTCTGCATAGAAATCAATAATATCCCTTTTATCCCTTCATGCATGCCAATTCCCTGGGGTCAGATGCCACCTGTATTCCTCTCCTCGGCTCTCTGTGAAGTGCTGGGTCCAATCTGGGGCATCACCTCTGAGTGTCTGTGGGCTTCAGCATCTGGGAGGATGTTCTAGAAAGGGCTGTGTCCATACATCGACCTCCTCCCCATCCCACTTACCTGCTGCTCATGGATTTTACTTTATAGACAGATTTTTCCAAGTATTGCCACCACCCTCAGACAGACTGCCATCACCTGAGGAGTGTGTTCCACTGAGGTCTGGACCCTGAACTAGTTACAGTTTTAATCTTGAATAAATATAAATGAGTTCAAGGTTTCCAGATGTAAAGACTGCAGGGGACAGCATGGTGGCGCAGTGGGTAGCACTGCTGCCTCGCAGTTAGGAGACCCAGGTCTTCTTCCCAGGTCCTTCCAGTGTAGAGTTTGCATGTTCTCCCTATGTGGGTTTCCTCCGGGTGCTCCGGTTTCCTCCCACAGTCCACAGACATGCAGGTTAGGTGCATTGGCGATTCTAAATTGTCCCAAGTGTATGCTTGGTGTGTGTGTGTGTGTGTGTGTGTGTGCCCGAGGTTTATTTCCTGCCTTGCGCCCTGTGTTGGCTGGGATTGGCGCCAGCAGACCCCCGTGACCCTTTGGTTAGGATATAGGTTGGAAAATGGATGGAAGACCGCAGGGGTTGGATGAGCATCCCAGAACAGACAGATGGACATCCCAAGTGATGATCAGAGAAGATGGCTGGACAGCCCACCAGAAGAAGACATCATTGGGAAACTCGTTCTTCCCCCAGAATGCTAGACAGCAGCAGCCATAGATACCGGTGCCCAGTATGGAACCAGCAGGGCATGCTGGGAAGTGTAGTCTGGCAACACAACCCTGCTGGGGTCCTTGGGTGCCACAATGATATAATAGGACCATAATAGGACTTCCTTATGACCCAAAAGTACTTCCATTGGGCAGTTTCCCTGACAGCGGAAGCAGTCAATAAAAGGGACCGCACTCCCTTGTCCAGACGAGTCGGAGCTGGGCGGTAGGAAGGCAACACTCAACTGGAGGAGGGCAGTGCGGTGGTAAGAGTAACATGGAGAGAGGAACTGTGGATTGTAGAGATTCAGAGAGAGATCACTGGTGCTTGTGCTACTTTGAGGTATTATGAGAAGGAATCTGGGTGAATAAACCATCCTTTGTTTGAACCAAGGACTCTGTGTGTGTTCGTGTTGGAGTTTCGGGGGTTTCCTGGGTCCCATGACACAGAGCTATTGATATTTTGACCAAATTGAATGGACAAAGTTGGTGTAATGGTGAATTGAGCCCAGAGGAACACAAATTCATGGGATCTAAGCACCACATGAAGGACCGAGTTTTCCTGGGGGTATTTTTTGCACTCAGTGCATGCTGACTGTGTCTTCCCATCCTTCTTCTGTCCACAAAACACTTCAGCGTTTCCTCTCGCTGCTATTGGCAGCAACCTACCATGATGAAAGCACTGGTTAGTTGTAAAAGTCTATTAAAGAGGAGACAAAATGTCGTCAAAGAGTTGGGCCAACACCCTGTTGACACAGTATAATTACAAAAATGGAAAGCAAAAAGTATTTGCAAAACTTTGTGGATGCGTCTTTTCAGAATGAGAACTCAAAACCGAACAGGTTCAAAAATCAGTATGGGTTCCAGACAAGAAGGGGCGGATCCAGTAGGTGGGTACAATGGAAGTGACGTCAGTGGTGGAGCGGCCGTCAATCTGGCATTCTGTAGAGGAAGGAAAGAGAGGAGGCATTAGTCTAGAGCGTCTACCCTTGGTTCGGTGGGTAATTACAATCACCAGAACCCATAAACTGCCTCCCATGCACACGTGTAGCGGTCCGGTGCCACTCAGATTCACACCATTTTCTTTTTTTTTTTTTTTTTTGGTGGGGACCCCAGGAACATGTCCTCCATTTCAGTGTTGTGTCCCCCATCCACCAGCTGACCCAGCTCTTCCTCTCTCATCAGTCATAAAAGCCAACTATCTTTGCTCCGCCATCAGTCCTCTTTAGTGACTCAGTTTCGATAGACAACTCATTTTTAGAGCTCATTTTTATCTTACTCTAAACCCCTTATAATATACAGGGTAGATCCTTTTTCTTTATTTTTGTTTCCTTTACAAGATATTGTGGTCCCCAGGAGGAGGAGAGGAGGGCTTGTGCCTCCTCCAGACCGCGAGGGGGCGTCCGTCCTGGTTATATTCGGGGCCTCGGGTAAGGGGCTTGGAAGCCCAGCCCTGTAGGGACCCGTGGCCACCACCAGGCGGCGCCCCGATGCCGGTTCATCCCGTGTGGTCCTCGGTCAAGACTGGTGCCTGGCCGGGACGCCTTGGATGACCAGAGGAGGGCGTGTGCCTCCTCCAGACTGAGAAGGGGTGTCCGTCCTGGTTATGCAGGAGGCCTCGGGTAGGGGGCTTTGAAGCCCAACCCTGTAGGGACCCGTGGCCACCGCCAGGCGGCGCCCCAGTGCCTATTTATCCCAGGAGCCCGGCACTTCCGCCACACCAGGAAGTGCCGGGGGGAAGAGACGACGGACGGCTTCCGGGTGCGCAGCCGGCACTTCCGCCACACAGGGGTGTGGCCAGCGTTAAGTGCCGGGAAGCAGCTGGAGCCCATCCGGGTTCCCATAAAAGGGGCCGCCTCCCTCCAGTCATGGGTGGATGTCGGGAGGTAGCAGGACTGAACTGGAGAGAGAGGACCGGAGGCGGCCAGGAAGGCACAAAGACTGGGCCCTGGACTTTGGGGAAATCGGTGCAAGAGGCACTGGGGTTTGTGAGTGTGCACTGGACTTTTGTATTTGTATATAGTGTAAATAAACAGTGTGTTGGGTGCAAAAATGTTGTCCGTCTGTCTGTGCCGGGGCCAGCAGTCACAATATACATTATATTTACAGTCAAATGAAAAAGTTTGGGAACCCCTCTTAATTCTTTGGATTTTTGTTTCTCATTGGTTGAGCTTTCAAAGTAGCAACTTCCTTCTAATATACGACACGCCTTATGGACACGGTTGGATTTCAGCAGTGACATTAAGTTTATTGGATTAACAGAAAATATGCAATATGCATCATAACAAAATTAGACAGGTGCATAAATGTGGGACCCCCAATTGATATGACATCAATACTCAGTTGAGCCTCCTTTTGCTCCTTTAAGCCTCTCAACGCTGTCCTCCTGTAGCCTCTGATGAGTGTCTGGACTCTGATGTTGGTATTTCTGACCTTCATACAAAATCTCTCCAGTTCAGTTCAATTTGATGGACAGCCTGCTTCAAATCATCTCATAGATTGTCAATGATATTCAAGTCAGGGGACTGTGACCGCCATTCCAGAACATTGGACTTCTCCCTCTGCATGAATGCCTTTGTGTTTTGGCTCATTGTCCTGTTGGAATATCCAACCCCTGCTTCAGTAACTTCAACTTTGTGACTGATGCTTGAACATTATCCTGAAGAATTTGTTGATGTTGGGTTGAATTCATCCGATCCTTGACTTTAACGAGGGCCCCAGTCCCTGAACTGGCCACACAGCCCCACAGCATGATGGGACCTCCACCACATTTGACAGGAGGTAGCAGGTGTTTTTCTTGGAATGTTCTTGGTGTTCTTCTTCCGCCATGCAAAGCGCTTTTTGTTCTGACCACATAACTCCATTTGTGTCTCATCAGTCCAAAGCACTTTGTTCCAAAATGAAACTGGCTTGTCTAAATGAGTATTTGATACAACAAGCGACTCTGTTTGTGGTGTGAGTGCAGAAAGGGCTTCTTTCTCATCACCCTGCCATGCAGATGTTCTTTGTGAAAATTGAATTGTAGAAAATTAATCTGGCTTGAATCCCATTTCTGATTGTTTGGGGCATCCTGAAAAAAGAAAAGGTGAGCAGCGTTACCATCAGTCCTGTGTCACACCAACAGTAAAGCATCCTGAGACCATTCATGTCAGCCAAGGCAGTGGGCTCACTCACAATTTTGCCTAAGAACACAGCCATCAGTAAAAAATGGGACCAAAACATCCTCTGAGAGCAACTTCTCCCAACCCTCCAAGAACAGTTTTGTGACCAACATGATGGAGCACCGGCCCATAACATAAAAGTGAGAACTGAGTGGCTTGGGGAACAAAACATCAAATATTTGGGTCCATCGCCAGGAAGATCCACAGATCTTATTAATTCCATTGAGAACTTGTTGTCACTCCTCAAGAGGCGGGCGGACAAACAGAAATCCACCAATTCTGACAAACTCCAAGCATTGATGATGCAAAAATGGGCTGCCATCTGTCAGAATTTGGCCCAGAAGTTGATTGACAGTCTGCCAGGGTGAACTGCAGAGGTCTTGAAAAATAAAGAAGGGCCAACACTGCAAATATCTGACTCTTTGAATAAACTTTATGTCATTGACAATAAAAGCCTTTGAAACCCATGAAATGCTTGTAATTCTACTTAGGTATACCATAGAAACATCTGAGGACATCTAAAAACACTGAAGCAGCAAACTTTGTGAAAACCAACACTTGGGTCATTCTCAAAACGTTTGGCCATGACTGTACATTAGCACACATGTGTGCCTGAGAATCACCTTCTGGGTTTGGATATGGTGTGCAATAACCCGTTGGTACAAGAGGGCCCACCAACTCTAATAATGCCATCTCCTTTTCTCCGCCATAGATCCAAGAAATCGCCCAAGGAGGGCATCTCAACCACGCCCCCACTCAAATAAGCCACACCTCTTCCTGTCAGGATGATACAAATCTGAGCGCCCCCAGAAGATGGTGTTTCAGTCCGAGGAATTACATCCTGCATGACCGAGCTACCAGCCCCAAACCTGGAGAATTTAAAGAAGCCACCAAGGCTCAAAACACACATTTTTTGTTTTATGCCATGACATGCTTATTTCTGTTCTATTTTTTTGGACGTTAGCAGTAAGCAGGGTTACCCAGTTGGCACCCCCAGCTTTTCTTTGGCTCTCCGCTCCCTTATTTGCCTTCCACTATATATATATATATAACTGCTCAAAAAAATTAAAGGAACACTTTGAAAACACATCAGATCTCAATGGGAAAAAGAAATCCTCCTGGATATCTATACTGATATAGACTGGGTAATGTGTTAGGAACGAAAGGATGCCATATCGTTTGATGGAAATGAAAATGATCAACCTACAGAGCCCTGAATTCAAAGACGCCCCAAAAATCAGAGTGAAAAATTTATGTGGCAGGCTAGTCCATTTTGCCAAAATTTAATTGTAGCAACTCCAAATTGTCCGCAGCACTTTGTATGGCCCCTGTGTTCTTGTATACATGCCTGACAACATTGGTGCATGCTTCTAATGAGATGACAGATGGTGTTGTGGGGGATCTCCTCCCAGATCTGGACCAGGGCATCACTGAGCTCCTGGACAGTCGGAGGTGCAACCTGGTGGCATTGGATGGACCAAAACATAATGTCCCAGAGGTGTTCTATTGGATTTAGGTCAGGAAAGTGTGGTGGTCAGTCAATGGTATCAATTCCTTCATCCTCCAGGAACTGCCTGCATACTCTCACCACATGAGGCCAGGAATTGTCGTGCACCAGGAGCCACTGCACCAGCATAGGGTCTGACAATGGGTCCAAGGATTTCATCCTGATACCTAATGGCAGCCAAGGTGCCTTTGTCAAGCCTGTAGCGGTCTGTGTGACCCTCCATGGATATGCCTCCCAAGACAATCATTAACCCACCACCAAACTGCTCATGCTGAATGATGTTACAGGCAGCATAATGTTCTCCATGGCTTCTCCAGACCCTTTCACTTCTGTCACGTGCTCAGGGTGAACCTGCTCTCATCTGTAAAAAGCACAGGGCACCAGTGGTGCATCTGCCAATTCTGGTATTCTATGGCGAATGCCAATCGAACTGCATGCTGCTGGGCAGTGAGCTCAGGGCCCATTAGAGGACATGGGGCCCTTGGGTCACCCTCATGAAGTCTGTTTCTGGTTGTTTGGTCAGAGACATTCACACCAGTGGCCTGCTGGAGGTCATTTTGTAGGGCTCTGGCAGTGCTCATCCTGTTCCTTCTTGCCCAAAGGAGCAGATACTGGTCCTGCTGATGGGTTATGGACCTTCTATGGCCCTCTCAGCTCTCCTAGAGTAACTGCTTGTCTCCTAGAATCTCCTCCATGCCCTTGAGACTGTGCAGGGAGACACAGCAAACCTTCTGGCAATGGCACGTATTGATGTGCCATCCTGGAGAAGTTGGACTACCTGTGCAACCTCTGTAGGGTCCAGGTATCGCCTCGTGCTACCAGTAGTGACACTGACTGTAGCCAAATGCAAAACTAGTGAAGAAACAGTCAGAAAAGATGAGGAGGGAAAAATGTCAGTGGCCTCCACCTGTTAAACCATTCCTGTTTTGGGGTCATCTCATTGTTGCCCCTCTAGTGCATCTGTTGTTAATTTCATTAACACCACAGCAGCTGAAACTGATTAACAACCCCTCTGCTACTTAACTGACCAGATTAATATCCCAGAAGTTTCATTGACTTTATGCTATACTCTGATTAAAAAGTGTTCCTTTAATTCTTTTGAGCAGTATATATATATATATATATCCATCCATCCATTTCCTAACCCGCTGAATACGAATACAGGGTCACGGGGGTCTGCTGGAGCCAATCCCAGCCAACACAGGGCACAAGGCAGGAACCAATCCTGGGCAGGGTACCAACCCACCGCAGGACACACACAAACACACCCACACACCAAGCACACACATTTGGTCACAATTTAGAATGCTAATCCACCTAACCTGCATATATATATATATATATATATATATATATATATATATATATATATTGTAACAGATTAAGGGTATTCTCGCACCCTTGTACCCTCGGACCACACGTCAGACACCAGATAAAAGTCCAAATAATTATTTATTATAATAATTATGTGCACAAAGCACGCTCCTCTCCACAATACTCAATAACAAAGAATAAACCAACTAATTCTCCACTCCCAGACGCTTAGCCACCCTGCCTCCCAACTCAGCTCGCCGTCTGGGAGCTCCCACAGTCCTTTTATACTCCCTGACCCGGAGGTGTTTCTGCCCAACAGTCCACAAGTCTTTATTCCTTCCAGGTCAGGGTAAATAGTCCTTTTCTTCTTCATAGGAAGAGCGACGGACTTCCGGGTCACAGGGCACGAAGAAGCCCTCAGTCCTCCCTGCAGCTCCCTCCTGTGGCCCCCATGGCATCCAGCAGGGCTGTGCATAAAAACCACATTGTCCATGATGCCCTGCTGGTCTTCTGGGGACCTCCATGCTGCAAGGAGGGCTCCACCTGGCGGCTTGGGGTATTGGCTGGGATGAGCGGCCGGCCATATCTTACAATATATATATATATATATATATATACAGTATATATGTATATATATATATATATATATATATATATATATATATATATATATATATATATATATATATATATAGTGGTCCCGGCTGGGGCTGGAGCCCGGCGGGGCCCAGGAGGGCGAGAGGAGGGCTTGTGCCTCCTCCAGACCTCGATGGGGCGTCTGTCCTGGTTATGTTGGGGGCCTTGGGTAAAGGGCTTGGATGCCCAGCCGTGTAGGGGCCCGTGGCCACCAGGCGGCCCCAGTGCCTATTTATCCCGGGAGCCCGGCACTTCCGCCACACCAGGAAGTGCCGGGGGTAAGATGACAGGGACACCGGATGGCTTCGGGCGCGCGGCACTTCCGCCACACGGGGGTGTGTCCGCGGGAGATTGCCGGGAAGCAGCTGGAGCCCATCCGGGTTCCTATAAAAGGGGCCGCCTCCCTCCGGTCATTAGTGGAAGTCGGGTGGAAGAGGACGGAGCTGGAGTGAGGACTGGAGGCGGCCAGGAGAAAGAGAGGCACAGGACTGTGTGGCCTGGACATTGGGGGAATCGGTGCTGGAGGGACTGGGGTTTGTGAGTGCACGTATTTATTGTAAATAACTTGTAAATAAACAGTGTGTTGGGTGGAACTATGTTGTCCGTCTGTCTGTGTCCTGGTCCAAGTTCACAATATATATATATATATATATATATATATATAGTGTAAAGAAACAACACAACACAGCATAAAGGTTTGGGTTTTAGCCCCGTATACTGCAACAAAAATAGAGTAATGTCTCCACGTATTTTTACAAGGTGAACTTAAGACATATTATGCAGGGAAGAGGGACAATTTATACAGGGGGACCGGAAATTAGAAGGTGGAATGCTGGGAAAATCGTGATGCAGGATGGCTGTTGACGTCATCATAGAAAACTGGAGGGTGGAAGGGAACCCGGAAGTATGGCGGCTTTTTGGCTTGTCCAGGCATTGTTATGGTGGCGATTCCTCGTTCTAGCTGAGAAAACAAGAAAAGAAAGGTTAGTGCGCTGCCACCGTCCCTTGGCACGACCTGTTGTGATGTGGCCCGGGTCCTTAAACTGCTCCCCATGCGCTCGTGAGTGATAATAGTTATATATACATATGTATTGTTATGCAGGGCTCTATTCAATAAGGGCGCGCACAAAAAGGCGAGCTTCAAAAGGGTGACCTCAATTGGGCGCGGCGAATAAAGGCGTTCGTAGATGATTTAGTTCAAATGGCTCTGGAATATGTGAAGAGCAACAAAGGTGCAGATCTACTCATAGTCAATGGCTACACTTTCAGAAAGGAGAAAACTATCAACGGGAAACACATCTGGAAATGCACTGAATATAGGATTGGAAAATGTTCATCTCGCTGTCACACCAAAAATGGAAATAGTTCGTTAGAAGTTCATGCATTAATTAATTGGATGTTTTAATATTCTTGCTTTCGCCTTTTTATACGTTCCATGGTGGGACATGTGCACTAACATCACTTCCTTTTCCAGCCCAAAAATGGAGAAGGAGTGCACCAAAGAACTATACCGCCAACTCCATGGTACCCTGACTGGCAAGAGGAAGGTATTCATTTGAACCTGCGGCTGCTTGTGCCACATTCACACTATGTTCATTAAAAGACTTGGAAAGAGACTGAAGCTCCATGTAGTTTCTTATTGATTGTTTCCTTTGGTAGCGCTGCTACAAGTCAACAGTCTCTGGGAGACCCCAACGTGTAACCCCCCGACAACATCTTTAGGGAATCAGAAAGACAACCCACAAAGAGTCAGACAGAAAGCACTCTCTCTTCCCAGGGTATAATCAGTGGTGGGATTTGAACCCAGGAACCTGGACCGAATCACCAGTTTACATGCAACATCCTTAGGCATGTGAGAAGTCGCCAGTGGAAAGCCCCCCAAGAAGTCGGGTATAGGTACTTGATTTGAAAACGTATGCGCCGTGCTACCAGGCCACCCAATATGTAATCTAAAAAAATGTATTCAAACACATCATAGCACCACACCCCCTCCGATCAAATTGCTAAAGTTAATTGGGTTTAATTTAGCAGTTTTTCATTCGAATACATTTTTGCACTTAACCTCAGCCCTCCTATCATAAATTATTCTGAATTCATCAAATAAATTATTTGTATCTACTAATCAATGTGAGACTGAAAGGCCATTACCATGCGGTCAAAGGCCACATCCTCGCTGGCCTAATTCCAGATGTGTTCCACTGGCACACGTCTCCAGCCACATGTCCCAGCTGATAATCCCTGCTGCCAGATTAGAGCCCAGTGAAACATCTGCCCAGGCAGCGGATCAAAAGGACAAAGGGCCGAGTCTCAGACGTGCCGAGTTCTTAAAGTCTTACGCCCATTGAGTTCAATATGGGCCCGAATTGCAGCAAGCTGGGTGGGATTTCCTGGCCAAGCTCTGCCTTGATGTCCGCAGCCAGGTGTCAGACTGAGTGACTTGAAGGAGGTTTGAGGTGACTACTGTTGTTCGTCCGGGCTGTTGGTTTTGTAAGAACTGATGTCGTCACTAATATGTTTTCAGAATTCTTCAGAAGAGCCGGCAGACAAAGTAAATTTGATCTGGAGCAGTGAATGGGACTCTTTGTGTAGTCACCATAGAGCTTGGCTTTACCATTTGAACTGAGTATTGACTAACAGACCACCTTATACCTGGTAGGCCTGTGCAGAGGACCATTTTTATCCTTATTTGACTTTGCTTCTTCATAAAGTCAGTATTGCTGTGGACTCCAACCGAAAAGCATCTCAATGCACAGATTTGGTCAGGTCAGGTCAGGTTGGGAAGTATGCACTGGTACAGCGCATTGATGCACCCACCCAGGCAGACACGTGGTCAGGTCCTCTATCTTACACAGCCAGGTGTTATGTGGGTGTCCCCTTGGCCTCTTCCAACCACTCAGTTGCTCAACAATGAAGATCATGTGAGCCGGATCACCCTCGGGTAATCACACCACATGGCCATAGTGCCGTAACTGACGCTCCCTCACAATGCAGGTCATGTGCCTCATTCGGGACTCCGTCAGCAACACAAAGTCAAACCAGCAGTACCCAAGGATTCTCCGGAGAGAAACAGCACCAAAGGAGTCCAGTCTTCGTCTCAGGTCACTGGATAGCGTCCATGTCTCACAAAAAGTGAGCACCAGGACATTAAAGACTTGGACCTTTGTCCTTTTGCAGAGATATCAGGAGCGCCACACACCCCATTCCAGCGACCTCATGACCCTCCGTGCTCTCCAAATCTGTCTTCTGACTTCATAGGAAGAGTCACCAGAGACATTAAAGTCACTGCCGAGGTAAGTAAACCTCTCGAGGAGGTCGACACTCTCTCCACAGACAACGAGGGGATGACAACCCTGGTGTCTTTCGGGACCACGGGAACAGAGCTTAGAAGCTCAACCCTATAGGGGAACGTGGTCACCAGGAATAACTTCAAGGTTATAATGCATCAAAAGAGGGGCTACCGCAGAGGGTGGGCTTGCAAGGTCATTAACTCCTTCTTCAAACCAGACGATGAAGCCTGAGAAGATCTCTAATGTCACTTCCAGGTGTATCGATAGACAGGAACTCAGTGGTCAATCTTGAACCCGTGCCTCAAGATGACAGAGCTCCTCTGGCATCTGAGAAGCATTCGCTTGATGCTTTGCGCCCATCCATTATTTGTTTTTCGGCAAACTTTTTATATCCTGTGGGAAACAGCCCGGACACAGACAGGTAGACATCGTTTAACTGCACCACACATGTTTATTTACACTAATTTACACAATAAAGTGAAGCGCACACACCCCACTTCACCCCAAAGTCCAGGCCTTCTTCCTCAATGCCTTTTCAGGTCCGCCTCCACTCCTCTCCTCCGAGCTCCATCCTGCTACTCCCCCGACTCCAGCCATCGAATGAAGGGAGGCAGCCCCTTTTATACACAGGTGCTTCCCCAAGTGTGGCGGAAGTACCAGCTGCGCACCCGGAAACACTCCGGGTGTCCCTGGTCTTCTTCCCCCCCAGCACTTCCAGGTGTGGCGGAAGTTCTGAGGGCCAGGGCTCCTCAGGCATTGGGGCGCCCCCTGGCGGTGACCACGTTCCCCTATAGGGTTGAGCTTCTAAGCTCTGTTCCCGTGGTCCCGAAAGACACCAGGGTTGTCATCCCCTCGTAGTCTGGAGGAGATGTAATCCCTCCTCTGGTCCTTCTGGGCGTCCCGGCTGGGTACTGCCCCCAGCCGCTTGCCACAATACCCATCAAGAACTGGGGGGTTTTCAACGACTTACCTACACACATTCATCCATTCTGCACAGGATGCAGGCAGCTCCGGATATCTAAAGGCACAGTTGTTGCTCAATCTTACGTGTCGCTGCTGTGCGATAAGCCTGTCCGAATTGTTTCTCTACTGCTTTAATAGGCAAGAGTAGGCCGCCAATGACACAAAATGGGTAACACTTTTGTAGAAGCAGATAAGGGAATCTGCAAGAACGGAATCAGCAGACTTACTGTGCTATTAGTTTCTTTGGGGACTTAAAGAGCGCCGCCACAGGCCACAAGGTGAATTACAGGCTTGCTATGAGTGAACCTGCCCTGTGATTACCCACAGCTGATTCTTCTCTTGTTCTTCATGCTGGTCTGCCTCTGTATTTGGATTGAACAGGAAATCCTTGCAAAGGTTTTGTAAAAAATAATAATTGTGAATGATTTTAAAACAATATTCATCAGTGCGGGAATTAAAAAGAAATGACGTCATTGGCAATTTTAAATCCTTCTACTCTTACGGCTGTCTGCATAAATGACTTCAGCAATGAGAACAACGCCACAGAATTAATAACTTTTTTAAGAAGTAATGTTTTATAGTTTTCTGCTCAAGAGTCTGCCCTCGTAAATGGAGCCCGCCTGCTGGTCATGACCCCCTCAACCGCCCCCTCCCTCCGGCCCCCCATCACCGTTCAATAAAACCGATTGGCATAGCTATTAAATTTTACCGCTTTGAAAAGTGAGCGAGAAAGGTCAGTCCTAATGAGTCCTTATGGATGTGGACGCCGATAGCCCCAGCTCAACAGGGCACTTTATCAGGATGCCAGCGGCGGCAGGTTAGAGTCCTCGGCCCACCGGTCTCCAGGCTTGTACAGGCCATTAGTTTGATTGCCCACAGGTCACCAAGTTCAGCAGTTCCTCGTGTCAATTCCTATTTTAACCCCAATGATGTTCTGCTGCTCACTGCTGCTCGGCTATGAGTTATGTGCATGTAGCCGACGTTCTAAACACAAATCAATTTCAAAATAAATCAATTCCTGATTTATTTTACTTTTTTCTTAAATTAAAATGTTCCATGAGGATCAAATGGGGGTGACTAGATGACCCCCACCACACCCATAATACACTGCTGTGAAGGTGGGCTCGGTCCAGCAGCTCCCAGCTTACACACACTGCTTAATTCAGTCATTCACTAGAATGGGGACACCTAGTCGCAGCTTCCCATCTGGGTTCGAATGGTGGGGGTCCCGTGTGAGGCAAGATCTGTGTTAGGAACTGCAGAACACAACAAGGACAAAAGGCTGGGAGTGTGTTCACCTGCGATGGGCTGGCGTCCCGTCCAGGGATTGTTCCTGACTTATTTTTTTGTTCTTTATTTCTCCTTGTACAATTTCTTGTATTAGGAATTTAATAATAATAATACATTTTATTTCTAATGCACTTTATATTTGAAACAAATCTCAAAGTGCTACAAAATTAATTCGACCCGAAAGCTCTGATAAAAAGATAAGTTTAAAGACCAGATTTAAAAACATCAACAGTCTGTGGCGTCCTCAGATACTCAGGGAGAGCATTCCACAGTCTGGGTGCAGCTGAGCAAAAAGCTCGATCTCCCATGGTATGAAGTCTAGTCTTAGGAGTTTTCAAAAGATGTACTGATGCAGAGCGAAGGTTGCGTGTGGACGTATGTAAGGAAATAAGTTCTTTGAGGTAGGGAGGGGCATCCCCATAAATACACTGGTGGGTAAGAAGGGCAACCATGTAATCAATTCTAAATGAAACAGGGAGCCAGTGATGATGATTAAAATTAATGATATTAGAGATAACATAGTATATCTCCCCAACACTGCAGAACCTCCAAAGCCCCGGTACTCCATTATAAACAAATTAAATGCTTTCACCAGGATAGATTTACCTGAATTACATAGTATAATCTCTCAACTGAAACCCTCCACCTGCGTCCTTGATCCAATACCAACCAGGTTTTTCAAAGAAATATCAGGCGTGCTAATTGACAATATTCTGGACATAGTTAATTCGTCATTAGATACGGGGGTCTTTCCAGACTGTCTTAAGACTGCTGTAGTTAAACCCCTGCTCAAGAAAAATAATCTTGACCCCTCTGCCTTTGAAAATTTTAGACCCATCTCTAACCTGCCCTTCTTAATTAAAATTCTAGAGAAGGCAGTCATTACGCAGTTAAATAACCACCTCAATAATCCTGCTATTCTAGATAAATTTCAGTCAGGTTTTAGAACAAATCACAGCACAGAAACTGCACTCGTTAAAGTAGTCAATGCAGACAGAGGCCATTTATCTGTTCTCATCCTCTTAGATCTGAGTGCTGCATTTGACACCATTGATCTTAACATTCTTAGAAATCACCTCAGTCAGTGGGTGGGCCTCTCTGGCAGGGTCTTAAATTGGTTTGAATCCTACCTGGCAGGGAGAAAATTCTTTGTGAGTTGTGGTAATCAAATCTCAAAGACACATGATATCCAATATGGTGGTCCACAAGGCTCTATCCTGGGTCCGCTGCTCTTCTCAATCTACATGCTTCCGTTAGGTCAGATTATCTCAGGGCACAACGTGAGCTACCACAGCTATGCTGATGACACACAGCTGTACTTATCTATAGCACCTGATGACCCGACTCTCGATACACTAACACAATGTCTTACTGGTATCTCAGAATGGATGAATAGTAATTTTCTCAAACTAAATAAAGAGAAAACTGAAATTTTAGTAATTGGAATTAATGGATTCAGTGAGGTTATCAGAAATAAACTTGATGCACTAGGATTAACAGTTAAGACGGAAGTAAAAAATTTAGGGGTAACCGTTGACTGTAATCTGAATTTTAAATCGCATATTCATCAGACCACTAGGACAGCATTTTTCACTTAAGAAACATAGCTAAAGTTAGACCTCTTATATCATTGAAAGATGCTGAGAAATTAATTCACGCTTTTGTTTTCAGTAGACTAGATTACTGTAACGCACTCCTCTCAGGACTACCCAAAAAAGACATAAATCATTTGCAACGAGTGCAGAATGCAGCTGCTAGAATCCTAACTAGGAAAAGAAAATCCGAACACATTTCTCCAGTTTTGATGTCACTACACTGGTTACCTGTGTCATTCAGGATTGACTTTAAAATACTGCTTATGGTTTATAAAGCCTTAAATAATCTGCTCCATCTTATATATCGGAATGCCTGACACGTTATATTCCAAATCGTAACCTTAGATCTTCAAATGAGTGTCTCCTTAGAATTCCAAAAGCTAAACTTAAAAGAAGTGGTGAGGCGGCCTTCTGCTGTTATGCACCTAAAATCTGGAATAGCCTGCCAATAGGAATTCACCAGGCTGATACAGTAGAGCACTTTAAAACACTGCTGAAAACACATTACTTTAACATGGCCTTTTATAACTTCACTTTAACTTAATCCTGATACTCTGTATGTTCAATTCTTCATAATAACTATTCACAGTGGCTCTAAAATCCATACTGACCCCTACTCTCTCTTCTGTTTCTTTTTCCGGTTTCTTTGTGGTGGTGCCGCCACCACCACCTACTCAAAGCATCATGATGCACCAACATTGATGGACTGAAAGCCAGAAGTCTACGTGACCATCATCATCAGGTCCTTCCATGAAAACCCTAAATACAAAGAGGACTGTTTGATTTATGTTAGGTAGATTGCCCAGAGGGGACTGGGCGGTCTCGTGTTCTGGAACCCCTACAGATTTTATTTTTTCTCCAGCCTTTGGAGTTTTTTTTTGTTTTTTCTTTCCACCCTGGCCATCGGACCTTACTCTTATTCTATGTTAATTAATGTTGACTTATGTTTATTTTTTATTGTGTCTTCTATTTTTCTATTCATTTTGTAAAGCACTTTGAGCTACATTTTTTTTGTATGAATATGTGCTATATAAAGAAATGTTGATTGATTGATCGACAGTGAAGAGATTTAAGAATGGGCGTAATAGGATCATATTTACGCCCCCTCATCAGGATCCTAGCAGCACTGTTCTGAATATACTGCAGCTTTTGAAGGGTTTTTCCAGTAGTCCCAATGAGAAGTGCATTGCAGAAGTCCAGCCTGGAGGAGACAAACGCATGGACTAACTTTTCTGTATCAGCAAAACGTGAGTGCTGGAAGCAGTTATATTCCTGAGGTGAAAATAAGACGTTTTACACAGATGTTTGACATGAGCCTCATACGCCAAATGAGGTTTATAACGGATGTTGACAATGGGATATCCTGACCAGAAAAGGTAATACTGGTGATGTTAGATGACCTAACCTGGTGTGGGGTGCCTACTAAAACAGCTTCAGTCTTAGAGCTGTTCAGCTGCAGGACATTTTGCTTCATCTTTTCCTGCAGTTGAACAGCTCTAAGAATTTGTTAGTTTTCAGATACCCCTTGGGGTCTGAGCGCAGGGTCAGCCATTGTACAGCACCCCTGGGAACAATTACAGGTTAAGGGTCTTGCTCAAGGGCCCAGCAGAGTAAGGATCCCTTGTGGCAGTAATGGGGATTTGAGCGGGCAACCTTCCGGATGCCAGCGCAGATCCTCAGAGCACCCTAAGAAAATGGCCAAAAGTGGTATGGCATGGTATAAGAGAAAACAGGCCTCAAAATAAACAGGACCTGACCAGAGGACAGATTTACAAAACATGCATATGCACTGTGGACTATGGCCGGCAGCTTATCCCAGCCAAGACCCCCCAAGCTGCCAGATGGAGACCTCCCTGCAACGTGGAGATGCCCCGAATTCTAGCAGGGCATCATGGACTATGGAGTTTTAATACACAGCCCTGCTGGATAACGTCGGGGCCGCCAGGGGACGCTGCAGGGAGGCACAGAGACGTTTGTTTATCATACAGCCCGGAAGAACTTCCATGTCACGAGGACGGAAAAAATAAAGGGCTGACAAAGAAAAGACGAGTTTTGATCTGACCCCGGAAGTCACATGGACTGAGGGTTCAGAAGCACTTCCGGGTTGCGGACTATATAAAGGACTGTGGGAGATCTCAGAGTCAAGCTGAGCTGAGCTGGCAACGCGTCTGGGAGAGTGGAGGATTATTGTTATTGTGGATTTGTTTATTATTGTATGAGGATTGTGGAGTGGAGGGTGCTTTGTGCACTGTATAGGTCGAATAAAGAAAATATTTGGACTTTTATCTAGCGTCTGGCGTCTGGTCTGAGGGTTCAAGGGGTCGACTGCACCCCCTATCTGTCAAAGCACAAAAGAAAAAAAAAAAAGACTTGAAATGCGCCTACGCAATTTCTCAAACAAACGTCTTGATACTCCCCACAACCTCCTGGACTGTGTGTCACAAATGGTGGTGTGTAATATTGGAGCTGTCCTGTCTTCCTTCCTGTTTACCTCTCCACACAATGAACTTCCAGCACAATACCAGCACTTGCTATCTTGTGTCATTTTCCAATCAACTTCATCAACAGCAGCTCCTAAACCTTTTTATCAACTGGACATTCGTAGCGGAGAAGGATGGAGCTCAGCCACCGGATTTAAGGACGGCGGTGGATTCCGATTCCACCCAACCCAGTCCACTCACGAGGAGAGGAGGGACTCCGAAAACTATTCTTCTTCTGGGCTCTGGTGGTAGGACTGTATTTCACTTTCCAAGTTCCGGGAAGCAGATTATTAAAAGGGAACGTTCCGCACTCCTTTCCAACCTTTAACCATATTTTTCGTTTCCAGAACCACTTCCATCGCCCACAGTAAGAACTTTTTACAGGACTGCAAATTTCATTTAGTGGTGTTTGTCTGGTACTTTAATCATTATTTTGCTTTATCGTGTTTGTAAGTAGTTATTCTAGTAAATAAGGAATATTTATGAGGACTAGTCAAGCTAGAAGTTAGAAAATGGGATTTATCAGAAAATGGAATGAACCTTCACAAAACTGATGCTGTCATTTCTCAATGTCGTCTCCACCCTTCTCAATGCACTTGCGCCACCTGCCTGGCAGTGCCTGGATTCCATCAGAATAAAAGGTTTTGTCTCGTCCTTGCCACTACACGTGCACCACTTTCTTTATGTCATCATCTTTCTTGAATCGACGCCCACCCAGATGTTTCTTTAGTGGTTGTGATAGACGGCCAGCAGCTCAATCCGGCCGGGACGTCCCAGAAGGGGAAGAAGGGAGAAGGGCAGCCTTTCCTAGGACACTGCCTCCCCCAGAACACTAGGTGGCAGTTCCCCTGGACGGTAACTGTACCCCGGATTCACTCAGGGCATCACGGGACATGGAGTCCATTTTCTCACCCCTGTTGGGTGCCGTGGGTGCCACCAGGTGGAGCTCATAAAGGACCTGGAGACTACTACTTTTTCTACAACCCGGAAGTACTTTGGAATCATAAGGACGGAAGCCCACAGTACGTCCGGGATGATTGAGGACTGATGAGGTGGCGTTTGACCCGGAAGAAGAGGAGGAGCACTTCTGGATCAAGGAATATAGAAAGGACTGTTTGAGACCCTGCAAGCTGAGCCGGAGTTGGGAGGGTGTGTGACGGAGCTGCTGGGAGTGGAGGATTATTGTTATTGATTATTGTTATTGGTGAATTGTGGTGTGTGTGGTGCTTTGTGCACTTTATTTAAGAAAAATATTAAAAATGATACTTGGTGCATTTATACATGTGTCCAGGACGTCTGTCTGTTGGGTTTCACGACGCTACAGTGACCCCTAGCGTCCACATAGTCCAAAAAGGTGGAAAATCACACTGTGCCAAATCTGAGAATTAAGGAAGATGAGGCAATATCTCAAACTTCAGTTTCTCCAGACAAGCCTTGGTGTTCTTAGCACTGTCTTGAGGCCGCAGTCCCCACCACTTGGATTGAATAACAGGCTTCACGTTGGTCTCCAGCAGATCACAATAACTTGGACTAATGACTGGAGTACCCCTCGGCGTTGAGTGTTCGATAATAACTCAGGTGCACGAATGATTGCGAACCTTTTATTCTGCTGGAATCCTGGCACTACCAGGCAGGTGGCACAAGTGCATTGAGAAGGTTGGAGATGACATTGAGAAATTTCAGCATCAGTTTTGTTAAGGTTCATTCCATTTCTAATAAATCCCATTTTCTAACTTTAGCTTGACTCCCCCTCATATATATTTGTGTGTTGGGTGTGTTTAATCTGTATGGGCATTTTCCTGGATTGTTATTGATATTCAAGAGGCAGGGTGGAAATACGGTAGGGCTTAGGTGTTGGCCTGATTCTGTCCACCCCTCATCTTAAAAGCTTAGTGGCTTCCTTGCTACGTAAATCTGCTGGAAAGCTCCGCGCTTGCTAGGAGCCAGGGAGTGCGCTACAATCGCATTCCCCCATACAACAGGTGGCAGTATTCCTCAGGACTGGGTCACTTTAGGACACCCACAGGGTGGCATGGGAATTGTAGTCCAGAGACGCAGCCCTGTCGGAGTCTTTGGGAACTGCCAGAGGGCACTGTCTGTCTGCTCTGGGAACACTCCAGATAGATAGATAGATAGATAGATAGATAGATAGATAGATAGATAGATAGATAGATAGATGTGAAAGGCCCTATATAATAGATAGATAGATAGATAGATAGATAGATAGATAGATAGATAGATAGATAGATAGATAGATAGATAGATAGATAGATAGATAGATAGATAGATAGATAGATAGATAGATATGAATGGCATTATATAATTAATAGATAGATAGATAGATAGATAGATAGATAGATAGATAGATAGATAGATAGATAGATAGATGGGCGGCACGGTGGCGCAGTGGTAGCGCTGCTGCCTCGCAGTTAGGAGACCCGGGTTCACTTCCTGGGTCCTCCCTGCATAGAGTTTGCATGTTCTCCCCGTGTCTGCGTGGGTTTCCTCCGGGCGCTCCGGTTTCCTCCCACAATCCAAAGACATGCAGGTTAGGTGGATTGGCGATTCTAAATTGGCCCTAGTGTGTGCTTGGTGTGTGGGTGTGTTTGTGTGTGTCCTGCGGTGGGTTGGCACCCTGCCCAGGATTGGTTCCTGCCTTGTGCCCTGTGTTGGCTGGGTTTGGCTCCAGCAGACCCCCGTGACCCTGTATTCGGATTCAGCGGGTTAGAAAATGAATGGATAGATAGATAGATAGATAGATAGATAGATAGATGTGAAAGGCACTATATAATAGATAGATAGATATGAATGGCATTATATAATAGATAGATAGATAGATAGACATGAAAGGCATGATAGATAGATAGATGTGAAAGGCACTATATAATAGATAGATAGATAGATAGATAGATAGATAGATAGATAGATAGATACTTTATTAATCCCAAGGGGAAATTCACATACTCCAGCAATCAGGGAACGAGTCCACATAAAAGAGAGTGATAGGAGTGATCACTAAGAGTAAAATAGATGACTGAGAGGGGAAGCTGGATGGCAGCGCCTGGTGGACTTTAAAAGAAGAGTTGGGAGGCAGCAGGCAACACTCAATTGGAGGAAGGAAGGAAGAAGATTTGGTTTGGTTTATTGTTATTCTGCATGATCTTTAAGAAGGGTGACGTTTGTGACAGTACTTTGAATAATCAAAAATCTTTTATTTTATCCCAGAAACGTGTTGAGCATTACTGCGTCTGCAGTTGGCGCTAAGGGGCGCTCCCTGGTGGTTAGAACGGGAAAGACCACACTCAGGTTTCTTGAAGCACTTTCTGGGTATCGGAGGTCCAAGATGGGGTGGACTGATTTGACAATTTTTTTATGTTTTTTTTTGTAACCCGCCTTTCTCTCTTTGCTTAGCACCATTTTTCCCTACACAATGACACAACGGCTATAAATCAAGCATTAATACGTTCGATAATGAGTTAATGGCGTGTCTCAATGGAGATGTGTCTATGATTCAGGGGCTCTCTGACATGCAGTTGGAATTTCTGATGCAACTTTTTCAGCACTGGAGACTGATCCGGCTAATCACCAACCCCAATTCTCCACCCTCATCCCTTAATCCAAGTGCCTCTTTCTGGAGCGTCCTCATAATCAGCAGACGCCACGTCTATGGAGCTCCATTTTAGAGCAGCAGGTGAGGCAATGACCCCGCGGCAGGTGAGGCGACGTGTCGAGTTTCAGTTCTCTCCCTGCCAAATGCCAGCCATTGTGTTCTGCTTTAGAACCTTTCAAATATTCATGAAGCAAAATGAGAAGTTGGGCCGTGGAAGAGCTCGGTATCTGCGGACTCTGGTTACAGTGAACAACTGTACACCGCGTGCGCTTAATAATGAGGGCTCGAGTGTAAGCACACTCACCTGAAGGGCAGGCGGAGGGGGATGCTGTTCTGAATTTATACGTTGATTGAACCAAACTGGTCGCCCCCCACCCACCCTTTGGTGTGTTCTGTCAAAGTGCTATACGCCATTTCAAAAGTCTTCCCTTAGAAGGACAGCATGTGGAGGGTCAGCTCACCTCCCTGCAACATGATCCGGGTGAGAACGTCTTCTTGAAGGTTCTTGCAAGTGTAGCACAGACTCGGCTGGCATTCCTTCTGTAATATTGGGCAGATCAGTTCATCTTGATCACAATGGTACCTTCTTCCACCAGTGCGTTTCTGGGGAATAATCCCAAGGAATGAAGAAATATCAAAAGGGCCGTGCAAATACAACACACGCAAGTGAGGGTCTCATAAAGGGGGAACTGAAAGAATCAGGCAAGATGGGAAAAGACAGGCCATCCTCCACAGGTCTGAATCCATGTCTGTCTGTAGAGGCCTTGATTGTCACTGTGTAGTCCAATGAAACCTCGTTTGGAGCAAACCTATGGATGCCTTTGATAAAAGTATACAAGAGGAGACAATAAACTAAGGAACCATTAAACTATAATAATAATAATAATAATAATTATATGCAGTCAGTCAGTCAGTATCCAACCCGCCACGTCCTAACTACAGGGTCACGGGGGTCTGCTGGAGCCAATTCCAGCCAACACAGGGTGCCAGGCAAGAAACAAACCCTGGGCAGGGTGCCAGCCCACCGCAGGGCACACATACACCCACACACCAAGCACACAATAGGGACAATTTAGGATCGCCAATCCACCTAACCTGCATGTCTTTGGACTGTGGGAGGAAACCAGCACAGACATGGGGAGAACACGCAAACTCCACGCAGGGAGGACCTGGGAAGTGAACCCGGGTCTCCTAACTGCGAGGCAGCAACGCTACCCACTGTACCACCCAATAATAATTGTAATAATCATAATAATTATACATTTGTAGCTGCTGGCGAGTAAAGCAATAATAAATTGTATTGTATTGTATTGTAAATCTGCGGTGGGCTGGCGCCCTGCCCGGGGTTTGTTTCCTGCCTTGCGCCCTGTGTTGGCTGGGGTTGGCTCCAGCAGACCCCCGTGACCCTGTAGTTAGGTTATAGCGGGCTGGATAATGGATGGACGGATGTATTGTAAATGTTAATGTCTCAGATTTAGTGAAAATTCAAAGCAAGCAGTCCACACAAAAACAAAGAAAAAAGGTTGTTACACACGTAGAATCAAAGGCAAAGAAATGGGAAAAAATATTTCTTCTCTAAACTTAGCTTGTCAAACCTCAGATGTTTCTGTACTTAAAGATGCTTCACTTCACCTTCAATACGCTCTAAATGTACGGCACTGCACGTTTGTTTTTCATACTATTGGGCGCGTGAGGCCCGGTTTAAAACCGTGTGCCCTCCATGCCTTACGTGTGCCAAGGCGGGTCACTAATTGATCCTAATCTGTAGTCAGATGGGCAAAACGTAGTTAGAATATACCAATTCAATTCAACTTTTAGGGGTTCTAAGAAGATCCCATAGACTATGCACCAATATATAGGCAAACATTTAATATTGTAACCAATAAAAGGGGTCATTTTGCTTGACTTCTCACTAAATATGCACAGAGTAAAAGTAACAGTAAACATGTAGGCCTAAATAGAGTATTGATAAATGAAGTCGCGATGAAGATTACCGTCAATACAATGGTTCATGAGTTCCACATATGGGCCGTGTATAGGTGTGTGACTATGTGTGGTAGAAGCAGAGGTTCAGTTCAGTCAGCCTGGTAATGCAGGCATGCAGGACTCTGAAGTGCCCACCAGAGAGCAGAGTGGTGGGGTGGATTTCGACAAATGTCCTTTGGTGTTCTGCTGCAGTGGGTAGCTGAGTGCCAGTAATTCTCTGAGCCATTTTAATGGTACGCTGGAGGGTCTTCCTGTTCTCAGAGGTGCAGCCCAGAGTCATGGGGTGGCACTACGTGACAACAGGCTCTGTGGTGCACCTGTAGATGTTAACCAGCGGTTGTCATGGCAGTTGTGTTTTCTTCAGGCTCATCAGAAAGTGAATCCTCTGAAGTCCTTTCTTGGCCTTTGCTGTCGCGTTTGTTGTCCATGGCAGGTCCTGGCTGATTTGGACTACCAAGAATCTGGAACACTGGCCTGTCTTCACCCACTCGCTGTTAATTCTGATGGGATGGTGACCGCTGTAGATCAGTTCCCCGAAGTCCAGAATCAGTTTCCTTTGTTTTCTTGGAACTGAGTGCCAGGTTGTTGTTGGGCCTCCAACTCTCCAGATTCCCGACTTCTTCTCTGTAGGCTGTCCTTCCATCCATCCATCCATCCATCCATCCTCTTCCGTTTATCCGAGGTCGGGTCGCAGGGACAGCAGCTTGAGCAGCGATGCCCAGACTCCCCTCTCCCTTTCCACTTCTTCTAGCTCTTCCGCGGGAATCTCGAGGTGTTCCCAGGCCAGCCGAGAGACGTAGTCCATCCAGTGTGTCCTGGGTCTTCCTGGTTAGACATGCCCGGAACACCTCACCAGGGAGGCGTCCAGGAGGCATCCTGATCAAATGCCTGAGCCACCTCACCTGAACCCTCTCGATGCGGAGGAGCAGCGGCTTTACTCTGAGCTCCTCCCTGATGACTGAGCTTCTCACCCTATCTTTAAGGGAAAGCCCAGACACCCTGCGGAGGAAACTCATTTCAGCCGCTTGTATTCGCGATCTTGTTCTTTCGGTCACTACCCATAGCTCATGACCATAGGTGAGGGTAGGAGCGTAGATCGACTGGTAAACTGAGAGCTTTGCCTTACGGCTCAGCTCCTTTTTCACCACGACAGACCGACGCAGAGCCCGCATCACTGTGGACGCTGCACCGATCCACCTGTCGATCTAACGCTCCGTTCTTCCCTCACTCGTGAACAAGACCCCGAGATACTTGGACTCCTTCACTTGGGGCAGGATCTCATTCCCAACCCTGAGAGGGCACTCCACTCGTTTCCGGCTGAGGACCATGGTCTCGGATTTGGAGGTGCTGATTCCTATCCCAGCTGCTGCACACTCAGCTGTGAACCGATCCAGAGAGAGCTGAAGATCACGGCCTGATGAAGCAAACAGGACAACATCATCTGCAAAAAGCTTCCCCCTCCTGTGTAGGCTGCTTCGTCATTATTGGAGATCAGGCCTATCATTGTGGTGTCATCTGCAAACTTTATTATGATGTTAGTGTCCTGGGTAGATTTGCAGTTGTTTGTGAAAGAGGAGGGAGTAAAGGAAAGGGCTCAGCACACAGCCCTGTGGTACCCCAGTGTTCAGTGTAACTGATGAAGAGAAGTGCTTACCCATGGGCACAGCCTATGGTCTTTTAGTGAGAAAATCCAAAATCCAGTCACCCAGTTGAGACTGTTCATCCATTTGCCCATTAAAGCAGTGGGGGTCTGAGCTTGGGTCACTTTGAGTCGGGAATCTCAACAGTACTGAAGGGTCACAAAGGGTCTGCAGAATGCTTAGCGTTGGGTCACAGTGGGCAGCTTAAGCAACGGTCGGCAGCAATTACTTCAGAGAAGTTTGTTTGTATGCAGTACATTTGTTACATTTGTTACTGCTGTTGTTTTTTTATTATTAGTTATTGTTATTATATAACTAGCTGAAATACCTGCCGTTGCCCAGGAGGAAAATATTTTTTTTAATTGTCTGAGAAAAATATAATTAAAAAAAACACAACTTGACAGATTAATTTTTGTTTTGTGGTGTAGCAATACGTTTTTAATTGCAGAATTTTTGACGACGAAAAAAAAGTCGTCAATTAAATTAATATTATTATTAGGTTGATTTAATTTTATTACCACCACAACATTGTTACAATAAGAATAATCCATCCATCCATTTTCCAACCCGCTGAATCCGAATACAGGGTCACGGGTGTTTGCTGGAGCCAATCCCAGCCAACACATGGCACGAACCAATCCTGGGCAGGGTGCCAACCCACTGCAAGACACACACAAACACACCCACACACCAAGGCCAATTTAGAATTGCCAATCCACCTAACCGGCATGTCTTTGGATTGTGGGAGGAAACCCACGCAGACTCGGGGAGAACATGCAAACTCCACGCAGGGAGGACCCGGGAAGCGAACCGGGTCTCCTAACTGCGAGGCAGCAGCGCTACCACTGCGCCACCGTGCCGCCCACAATAAGAATAATGCAAGATGAAAATATAGTTAGCAAAAACAAACATTAAACGACAAACAAATAATAATTAGGATTTTTCATGATAAAACTCTCGGTTGCTTTTACAGAGCACAACAGAAACGTTCTGAGCGTCAACTGAATGATGACATACATACAACACCAACACCCACAACATTTATTTCTATAGCACATTTTCATACCTGCCTTTCCCGAGGTTTCTTACATTTTTCCCTACAAGGTTTTTTTTGGGAGTTTTTCTTCGTCTTCTTAGAGAGTCAAGGCTGGGGGGCTATCAAGAGGCAGGGCCTGTCAAAGCCCATTGTGGCACTTCCTGTGTGATTTTGGGCTACACAAAAAAAAAACTGTATTGTATTGTGTTGTAAACAAGTAATGTAACTCAAAGTGCTTTACATGATGAGGAAAAGAGAAAAAAAGACAAAGTAGGAATTAAAATAAGAGAACGTTAGTTTACATAGAATAAGAGTAAGGTCCGATGGCCAGGAAGGACAGAAAAAACAAAAACGACTCCAGACGGCTGGAGAGGAAAAAATTAAATGTGCAGGGGTACCAGGCCGCGAGACCACCCAGCGACCTCTGGGCATTCTACCTGACATCAATGACCTCAATCAGTCCTCTTTGTATTCAGGGTTCTCATGGAAGGACTTGATGATGATGGTCATGTAGACTTCTGGCTTTTAATCCATCAATGTAGGAACATCACGGTGCTTTGATTAGGTGGTGATGGTGCAGGTCGCTACCACAGAAAACCGGGAAAAGAAACAGAAGAGAGAGTAGGGGTTAGTACGGATTTTAGAGCCACCATGAATAGTTCTGATAATTAATTGAATATACAGAGCATCAGGATTAAATTAAAATGAAGTTATGAGAAAGCCATGTTACAGTAATGACTTGTTGGCGGTGTTTTAATGAGCTCCACTGTATTAGCCTGGCGAATTCTTATTGGCAGGCTATTCCAAATTTGAAGGCCGCCCGCCCGCCTCACCACTTCTTTTAAGTTTAGCTCTTGGAATTCTAAGCAGACACTCATTTGAAGATCTAAGGTTACGATTATAAGGTGTCAGACATTCCGATATATAAGATGGGGTGAGATTATTTAAGGCTTTGTAAACCATAAGAAGTATTTTAAACTGAATCCTGAATGACACAGGTAACCAGTGTAGTGATGTCAGGACTGGTGTGATGTGCTTGGATTTTCTTTTCCTAGTTAGGATTCTTGCAGCTCCATTCTGCACTCATTGCAGTCGATTGATGTCTTTTTTTGGGTGGTCCCAAGAGGAGTGCGTTACAGTAATCTAGTTGACTGAAAACAAAAGCGTGAATTAATTTCTCAGCATCTTTCAATGATATAAGAGGTCTAACTTTTGCTATGTTTCTTAAGTGAAAAAATGCTGGAAAAAAACAACACCGCAAGACTGTTACAGTCTGCTTTATATATACAGTAAGATAGTGGTTAATTGTTGGAGATGTGTTTATTGGAAGGTGCCTAGTGGAATAAAAACTCTTTATTGTATTTATATTCGTATATTGTGGACTGTATTGCTGTGTCTGAGGCTCTCTGGCGCCACCTTGTGGTTACTAAGCGTCAACTGTTTGATAACATACAAGACCGCAAGATTGTTACAGTCTGCTTTATATATATACGATTGCTATTTCAAATGATTACTATCTCTTCACTTACCTAATATTTATTACTAGCTGTACCCCGTGGCTTCGCCCACATAGTAATGAAACAGGACAAACTTTAAAAATCAATAGACATTGGCACTGTATCTGATCGTGTTCAGCTCTGAAGGGAGAGCGTACCCCACGTGGGGAGAAAAGCATGTGGCCGTGATATCTCTGGCAATCAGCAGCTACCCTCTAAAACACATGTAGCTGTGATCTCTGTCTCTCAAAATCGTCAAACGTTACTCCTTAACAATCTGTAGATGATAATGTCTGCTGAACAAACAGGTATCGCTAGATAAGCGGAGGCGAGATGCGCTCCAACACGTGGCGAGACGTAGAATAACTCAAACAGAGGCTGGCGAGTGAATGAGGAAGGCCCCGCCCCACTGCTCTCGGCCCACAGCCACTCTGTTGGATTTGCATAAATCCATCGGTACCGCAAGCGAACTCTGGTGCTTAGCGAGATGAGAGAAGTCGCAAGATCAACCGGAACGTTCAAGCAAATTATAGAAAGCAACCAGATCTAAATTCTCTCACGTAAAGCAGACAGACAATACAGACAGAACGCACTTGGACCGTGAAATTTTTAAAACTGTTTCTTAGTGAGCACCTATGGGCCAGGGGTAACCTACATTCCAAATTTCAAGTCCTCGTGGTTCGGGAGATCTCGTGATGAGTGAGTCAGTGGTATTTGACTTTTATATATATATATATATATATATATATATATATATATATATATATATATATATATATATATATATATATATATATATATTCATGTTGCCTTTGGTTCACAAGTTGGAGTTTTTCAATGGTCCCTCCCAGCCTTTTTATGAAGATTTAAGTTTATTTGTGAACTTTCATCCTTTGCCTCCATTTTGGGATCCACTAGGCCTGAATCCCACTGCTGTAGTTATGGAGAAAGCTGAAGTGGATGAGCCTCATTAGGGCTGAGTAATGAGGGTCTTTGCCTACTGTAGCAGCCTTGTATTTGATGGCTTCATCACAGAACAACTAGGGGAGGCGTTGTGCACCCCCAAATCCCAGACACAACTGCACTCCATGGAAGTCCAGGGTTCCAACAACTTTCTATTTTAATGTCAAACCTCACAAACAGGTTTATTTTCATCCAGAACAGCTCAAGCTCAATTATTTCTCCTTCATTCTGACTATCTGAGAAGAGGTGAAAGGTTTCTTTCAAAAAACAAGACCCAAAATAAAACCAATGGCAAAATATTGTCTCCAGGACAGGTGGAACCTCAGTAGGACAGGGGGGGTCCTCCTCCCAACGGCATCCAACAAACCCAATAGACTGGCCCAATAGAAACAACTCCCAGGCTGCATATGAGTGTCTAAGCAAGGGGGCTCTGCAGGAGGGATGCTACCCCCCAATGTACTGGGGAACCATAGGACCACAGAAGGCAGCAGTCCACTGTTCATCACTTATTTTGGCTTCCCAGCTGGGATGGAGACAGTCTCACTACCATATTTTGGATTCCCTACTGGGAAATGTTTCTTATTTTGGCATTCCGACTGGACTGTCTTCCACAGTCCCGAACAGGATTCTCTTCCCCATTTAGGAAGACAAAATATGAATTCTTCCAGGGGAAACAGAATACAACCCATCCTGGTCGGGACGCCAAAATAAGTGGTTGGACTGTGGCAGACGACAACAACAGCATTTATTTCATATGCAGGATGTAGCTCAAAGTGCGCAACAAGATTTCTTAAACTGCCACGTACTTTTAATGCACCCCCTGGACGCCAAATTACTTTTTTGCTGCACTTTTTAAGGAAATGTCACAATTCGCCAAGAAAAAGTGACATTTTTTTGATACAAAGAGCATCACAATTACTGCAGCACTGATCATTTTGCACACTGCCAATGAACTGTAAAAACTATAAAAACCTACTGCAACAGTTTATTATTATATGTACAGGGTGTGACTGACGCCATTGATGAAATTCAGTAAATCACCGAGCCAACTGGACTTGAACTGACTGCATGCAGAGGTCAATGCTAGTCTAGTGCAGTGGCTGAATCCCAGGGACAGTGATGCTGATTCGCTAGGGGGCGCCAGTGGTCACGAGCTGGCTGCTCAACAAATGGACGGCACGGACTGATCAGCTCCGGCGTGCTGACAAATTTCACTGCATACTGACTTTATCCAGCTGCGGCTTTCAACGAATGTACATCGCCAAATATACTTGGCTCCAGTGTGTGGGCAAATTACATTGGGAACCTAGTATAGCCGGTTCCAGTGGTTTAAGGGTTAAAATTAGTTAGGAATAATAATGTAATAATAACAAAAAGGGCGGCACGGTGGCGCAGTGGGTAGTGCTGCTGCCTCGCAGTTAGGAGAACCATGGGTTCTCTTTTTGGGTCCTCCTTGCCTGGAGTTTGCATGTTCTCCCGTGTCTGCGTGGGTTTCCTCCCACAGTCCAAAGACATGCAGGTTAGGTGCATCAGTTATCCTAAATTGGTGTGTGTGTGTGCTTGGTGTGTGGGTGTGTTTGTGTGTGTCCTGCAGTGGGTTGGCACCCTGCCCAGGATTGGTTCCTGCCTTGTGCCCTGTGTTGGCAGGGATTGGCTCTAGCAGACCCCCGTGACCCTGTATTCGGATTCAGCGGGTTAGAAAATGGATGGATGGATACTGTAAGTAGGGAGGCACAGTGGGTAGCGCTGCTGCCTTGCAGTTAGGAGACCCAGGTTCACTTCCCGGGTCCTCCCTGCCTGGAGTTTGCATGTTCTCCCCGTGTCTGCGTGGGTTTCCTCCCACAGTCCAAAGACATGCAGGTTAGGTGCATCGGTTATCCTAAATTGGTGTGTGTGTGTGTGCCCTGCGGTGGGCTGGCACCCTGCCTGTGGTTTGTTTCCTGCCTTGCGCCCTGTGTTGGCTGGGGTTGGCTCCAGCAGACCCCCGTGACCCTGTAGTTAGGATATAGAGGGTTGGATAATGGATGGATGGATGGATTTCTTACAATTGGAACGTTGGGAAAGGAACTTGCTTAGGGTTACAGAGAAGTCAAAGGCAGGGACTGAACAGGCAACCTCATAACTTAAATTCACAATTTTAAAGTCATGATCACACTGTACTTTTTTTCTGTTTTTTCTTTCCTCCCTGGCCATCGGACCTTACTTTTATCCAATGTTAATTAGTGTTCCCTAATTCCATTTTCTTATTTATTTTGTCTTTTTTCTCTTTTCTTCATCCAGTAAAGCACGTTGAGCTCCATCATTTGTATGAAAATGTGCGACAGAAATAAATGCTGTTGTTGTTGTTGTTGAAGGGCAGCGGGAGACTGCCTCCATACCAGTTGGAAAACCAAAATAGGAATCATTTCCTGGTCAGGAAGCTAAAATAAATAAGAGACTGACTTCCATGGTCTTGTGATACCCCCTTTACCCACACAGTCCTTCCATGACAGCCTCCTGGCTGAAAGAGGGAGCAACCATTCATGCTGTCCATCTCTATATATATAAAAATCCAACTCTGTCTGTCTGTCTGCTTTTCATGAGAGACCTACTTAACGGATTTAGATTGAGTTTTTTCTATGATTTGCTTGAACATTCTGGTTGATTTTGTGACTTCTCTCATTGCGCTAAGTATCATAGTTTGCTTGCGGCAGCGATTTATTCTCGCAAATCTGAGAGAGGGACACAGCGGGCTGAGAGGAGGGGGAGGCGGGGCCCTCCTCATTCATGTGCCAGCCTCGGTTCGAGTTGCTTTACCTCGCGCCACGTGTTGGAGCGCAGCTCGCCTCTGCTTAGCTAATGATACCTGTTTGTTCAGCAGACATTATCATCTAGAGTAGGGGTCCCCAACTCCAGTCCTGGAGGGCCCCAGTGGCTGCAGGTTTTCATTCTAACCCTTTTCTTAATTAGTGCACTGTTTTTGCAGCTAATTAACTTCTTTTGAATCAATTTCAATTGGCTTGTTTTTTTAAGATTTTTTCCCCTGAATTTCTTCATTTCTTTCCTTAAACAGAAATGAAATGTGAAGTGAGTGAGCCAGCTAAGACCAACTAAGTCAGGGCCTCAAACACCAACCAATTTCATGCCAACCAGTTGCTTAATTAGGTGCGGATTCTTGTCGTTAACTAAACCCGTTCTTTAATTCCATGGCTTGTTGCTGCTCTCATTATGCAAAGGCATACATTTCTGAAATTGTTGATATTCTTTTTTCTAAGAGCACTGTTAAAATGTTTTGGGGACCTGAGCAGATCCTTGAGACCTTCATCTTTCTTTATTTTCAGATATTGTATGATGGACACACTTTGTTGGTCATGTTTTGGCTCATTTTGCATCTCATTATTGTTTGGCAACTAATTAAGGAAAAAGAAACAATTAAGGGGTCAAATTCTTCGAGAGCAAGTTGATTAAAATGAATTTAAAAGAAGTTAATTATGAACAAAAACAGGTCACTAATTAAGTAAAAGGGTTAGAATGAAAACCTGCAGCCACTGGGGCCCTCCAGGACCGGAGTTGGGGTTAGGGTTAGGGTTAGGGTTAGAGATTGTTAAGGAGTAACGTTTGACATTTTTGAGAGGGAGATCACAGCTACGTGTGTTTTAGAGGGTGGTTGCTCATTGCCAAAGATATCACGGCCATGTGCTTTTCTCCCCACGTGGAAGACGCTCTCCCTTCAGAGCTGAACACGATCAGATACAGTGCCAACGTCTATTGATTTTTAAAGTTTGTCCTGTTTCATTACTATGTGGGCAAAGCCACAGGGTACAGCTAGTAATGAATATTAGGTAAGTGAAGAGATAGTAATCATTTCAAATAGCAATCTCAATATCAGATACAGTGGCAACGTTTGACAATGGAGTGTACCTACCTTCTGCTTGCCAACTTTATACATTTTGGTCTCACAGCTATATTCCTGCCCCGATAGCAAAACCCAAAAAATTGCATATCAAGAGACCCTCGGATATAAAAGCTATCAATATAAAATCTTCTCAATAGAAATGATTGCATTTTTTTTTTTATTGAGTTTTAACATTTGTCCTGTTTCACGACAGAGCCGCGGGGGACAGCTAGTTCATTATAATGGCCACTCAGTTACGTGAAGGAACACTAGCTAGCATTACTGGGACGCCAGTCCATCCACGCCTCCCATCACAACTATTGTAAATTGCACATTCGCCTCAACTCACGGTCCTTCCCTTTGTTTTGACTGCAGACCCCCAGGAAAACGAAATGAAATTTCCTTAAACAAGGCCATTTGCACACAGGTAAAACAGGAGCAAAATGTCGTCGAGATTCTCGAGCTGAAGTGTTTGGTTTGCTCCTGGAAGCGAGTGAGTGATGCCGAGACCATCTTACACTTTTCAAAGCCTCTCTGCCGCTTGTCTCTTTGTTAATTTGCTCTTTGTGTTTTCTCTTGGAGGTCCCCCCATGCCCTTCCTCTCTTCCATCCTTCCCTTCCTTCCTCACTCTGTGCCTCCATTTGCTCTCCCAAACCGCCCCCATCCCATCCAGCCAGCCAGCCTTGATGATTGCCTGCCTCCCTATTGATCGCATGGAGTGATGGATAGTGCCGGCTGGATGACTGATGGGATCCCGAGGAAAGTGCCAATAAGGAGGCCTGCAGGGGCGGTGCCAGCCACGGAGCTTAATGGAAAGAGACCTGTCCCGTTGCCCTCTCAGCCCACCCCGTCCCACACGGCGGGTCTCACCAAGCCTTTGTAACGAATCAGTGGGGTAAGGAGGCCGGACGGGCGCCGCGAAGCTCATGTTGATATGATGGATTATGAGCCGGGAAGAGCAGACTGCTTCTGTGCTTCAAATTGATACCCAAGAAAATGGTTTTGTCTGCTGTGAAAAATGGCGCTGCGTTCTTCTAGGCTGCCAGGCCAGGCAATTCTCCTGCAAGTGATTTCCTACTCATTTCCTCCCCCGAGTTACTGTTTATTCTATTTTCTTTCAGCATCTCTTTGTGATTTGTGATGACTCAGTGGCTGGCCAATCGCAAGTGACACGAGCGCACCTTGGGCACAAGTCGGATATTTGGGGGGCCGGCGCTTAGAGCCATAAGATTGCTTCTTGGCAATTCAGCACCACGGAGAGAGAGAGAGAGAGAGAGAGAGAGAGATTACGGTGACCCGTTCTCACGCAGCTCAACTCGGAACCTGCTTCGGCCAGCGGAATAGCTAATCACGAGAATGCAAGGGAAGCAAAACCATAAGAGCGATTCTCATGTTTCGACGTTTTCCCTCTGTTATTGCAAAAAAAATACAATTAAAAGTTGTTTTTTGTGATCAGATTTTTATTGAAATAAACACTGAGGATGGAAATGATGAACTCTCTTATTCACAGACATACTCAGACCCTTAATTCAGGACTTTGAGGAAGCATCTTTGTTTTGCAGCAGCAGTTCCAACTTCTTGGTAAGTCTGTTCAAGCCTGGCACAGCTGATGATGAAGAACATCAATATTTGACAAATTATAAGAAACGTCAGTGGGTTAAAGACCATCCTAACCCTAGCAACCAGAGTCCAACTAAAACATAACATTGTCAACTTCCTCCTTTTGGCAAAAGTCAACATCAGCCCTGAAAGAGTTCATTTCAAGTCCAGTGTGGTGGTATACATAGAGAAAATTACACAATTCTTATGTATGTCAAAATGTAAGTGGACCTTCTTCTGCTTTGCTGTGGTCATTTATATTCCAGCCAGTAAAGGTCTTGTGCGTTGCATTTGAAGGAGGTGGACTCCGTCAAAGATCTAATAAGCTGTAAGATTGCTCTTTTCACCTAGTGAGACGGTCAAGTCAGTGGACCTTCTTCTATTTTGCTGCTTCGCTATGCCCATTGTCACACATGTGCAGATGGGAGACAGCTAAAAGGCTCAAAAGACCATAATTGCTCGCCAAACCAGGGGGTGGCAGAGTGCATTAATCCTTGCTCTTTTCCATTGATAGATCAATAATGGGAAATTCCACTTGGGTCTGATGACGTCACTTCTGGGTTCGCGCCTGATGACGTCACTTCCAGTTCCTACCTGTTGACATCATTTCCCATCTGCCACATATATAACCGCCATGTTTGAGAGACTGTTTGTTCTTGTGCTATGTACTAACCCGTACCAACGTGAACCACCTTTGCAACTATTTTGTCAGCCAAATTCAAGTATACGGGCGGCTGCCCCCAAACCTCTTTCCTGTGTTGGATCAATCATTTCACACCATTTATAATCCAACCAGCACAGGTGGTCTTTGGCATTTCTGTTGGCTTTCATGATCCAATCGGCAATATTCCCGAAGCTACTCCCCTCCAAAACTCTCTATTTCACCTTAGTGAATGGTCCAGTGCGGGGATGGGTAATGTTGGTCCTGGAGGGCCGCACTGGCCGCAGGTTGTTGTTTCTTAATGAGAAGTCAATTATTGCTGACTAGCCGTGTCCCGCAGCTCTGCCCCGTAGTACTGAAACAGGACAGTGAGGTCTTCCCTGCCCGGCTCCCCACTCCTAACATCATGCTTCCCCACTCCTTAGTGGGAATGTATCGCTCCTGCGAGTGAACTATGAGAGAAGTCACAAAATTAACCAGAATGTTCAAGCAAATTCTAGAAGAAAACCTGATCTAAATCTGTTAAGTTGTTCACTTGTTTGCTAGCTAAGCAGATAACAACAACATCATTTATTTCTATAGCACATTTTCATACAAACAGTAGCTCAAAGTGCTTTACATAATGAAGAACAGAAGAATAAAAGACAGTAAGAAAATAAAATAAGTCAACATTAATTAACATAGAATAAGAGTAAGGCCTGAGTGGACAGAAAAAACAAAAAATAAAAAACTCTAGACGGCTGGAGAAAAAAATAAAATCTGCAGGGATTCCAGACCATGAGACCACCCAGTCCCCTCTGGGCATTCTACCTCACATCAATGAAACAGTCCTCTTTGGATTTAGGGTTCTCATGGAAGGACTTGATGATGATGGTCACGTAGACTTCTGGCTTTTAGTCCATCAATGTTGGAGCACTGCGGTGGGTTGGCACCCTGCCCAGGATTGGTTCCTGCCTTGTGCCCTGTGTTGGCTGGGATTGGCTCCAGCAGACCCCCGTGACCCTATTCGGATTCAGCGGGTTAGACAATGGATGGATGGATGTTGGAGCATCGTGATGCTTTGAGTAGGTGGTGGTGGCGCAGGCCGCCACCACAACGAAACCGGAAAAAGAAACAGAAGAGAGAGTAGGGGTTAGTACGGGTTTTAGAGCCACCATGAATAGTTATTCAGATGTAAGATACGTCCCGAGGCTGGCACGTGAATGAGGAGGGCCCCGCACTCCGCTCTCTTGGATTTGCGCAAGCGAACTATGATACTTAGCACGATGAGAGAAGTCGCAAAATCAACCAGAATGTTTAAGCAAAAACCCAATCTAAATCCGTTAAGTAGTTCTCTTGTGAAAAGCGGACAGACATACAGAGAGACAGTCATTGGATTTTATATACTTAGAGTGTCACAATAACAGTCCACAGACATCAAAAAGGATTGGGGCAGCCACCCATATATTATGCCTCGGCTGCAAATGGGTAATTTTGGTTGGTTGTTCACAGGTTGGGTGGCATGGTGGCGCAGTGGGTAGTGCTGCTGCCTCACAGTAAGGAGACCCGGGTTCGCTTCCCGGGTCCTCCCTGTGTGGAGTTTGCATGTTCTCCCCATGTCTGCTTGGATTTCCTCGTACAGTCCAAAGACATGCAGGTGAGGTGCTTTGGCAATTCTAAATTGTCCCTAGTGTGTGCTTAGTGTGTGTGTGTGTGCACGCCCTGCCCGGGGTTTGTTTCCTGCCTTGCAGCCTATGTTGGCTGCGATTGGCTCCAGCAGACCCTCTGGTTAGGATATAGCAGGTTGGATAATGGATGGATAGATGGATGTTCACAGGTTTCAGTCCAAAACAGAGCTGATTTGAGTGTGAGAATAAAGGCCAGGACAAGAAGTGATGTCATCGGGGCCAGAAGGGATGTCATCAATAGCGCTGGAACCAGAAGTGACGTCTTTGGGACTGGAAGTGATGTCATCAGGACCTAGCGGGATTTCCCATGGATGGTCTGCAGAGGATTGAGTGGATTGGGGTAATTTTAGTTATAAGTACAAAAAGTTCTACAAGGAGCACTCGATGGACTGATTGACTGTTTCTGAACCGCGAGGTCCGTACAGGAAAGGTTTTGAAACATTTTGCCGTGGCTTTGGCAGCGTGTGCTTGATGCTGTATCCCGATAATTCTCTTTCCGATCAGCTGCTGCTGTGATTCCCCACTCAGATACAGTGATATAAATACTCCGAGTGGTGTAGTGATAGATAGATAGATAGATAGATAGATAGATAGATAGATAGATAGATAGATAGATAGATAGATATATGAAAGGCACTATATAATAGATAGATAGATAGATAGATAGATAGATAGATAGATAGATAGATAGACAGACATGAAAGGCACTATATAATAGATAGATAGATAGATAGATAGACATGAAAGGCACTATATAATAGATAGATAGATAGATAGATAGATACTTTATTAATCCCAAGGGGAAATTCACATAATCCAGCAGCAGTATACTGATACAAAGAAACAATATTAAATTAAATAGTAATAAAAATAAAAAAAATTAAAATAAAATTAATGTTACCATTTACTCCCCCGGGTGGAATTGAAGAGTCGCATAGTGTGGGGGAGGAACGATCTCCTCAGTCTGTCAGTGGAGCAGGACGGTGACAAAAGTCTGTCACTGAAGCTACTCCTCTGTCTGGAGATGATCCTGTTCAGTGGATGCAGTGGATTCTTCATGATTGACAGGAGTTTGCTTAATGCCCGTCGCTCTGCCACAGATGTTAAACTGTCCAACTTTATTCCTACAATAGAGCCTGCCTTCTTAACAAGTTTGTCCAGGCGTGAGGCGTCTTTCATCTTTATGCTGCCACCCCAGCACACCACCGCGTAGAAGAGGGCACTCGCCATAATCGTCTGGTAGAACATCTGCAGCATCTTACTTCAGATGTTGAAGGATGCCAACCTTCTCAGAAAGTATAGTCTGCTCTGACCTTTCTTACATAGAGCATCAGTATTGGCAGTCAAGTCCAATTTGTCATCCAGCTGCAATCCCAGATATTTAAAGGTCTGTACCCTCTGCACTCTCACCTCTGATGATCACAGGGTCCATGAGGGGCCTAGGCCTCCTAAAATCCACCACCAGCTCCTTGGTCTTGCTGGTGTTCAGGTGTAAGTGGTTTGAGTCGCACCATTTAACAAAGTCCTTGATTAGGTTCCTATAATCCTCCTCCTGCCCACTCCTGATGCAGCCCACCATAGCAGTGTCATCAGTGAACTTTTGCATGTGGCAGGACTCCGAGTCGTATCGGAAGTCCGATGTATGTTGGCTGAACAGGACCAGAGAAAGTCCAGTCCACTGTGGCGCCCCTGTGCTACTGACCACAATGTCAGACCTGCAGTTCCCGAGACGCACATACTGAGGTCTGTCTGTAAGATAGTCCACGATACACGCCACCAGGTATGACTCTACTCCCATCTCTGTCAGCTTGTCCCTAAGGAGCAGAGGTTGGATGGTGTTGAAGGCGCTAGAGAAGTCCAAAAACATAATTCTTACAGCACCACTGCCTCTGCCCAGGTGGGAGAGGGATCAGTGTGGCATATAGATGATGGCATCCTCCGCTCCCACCTTCTCCTGGTATGCGAACTGCAGAGGGTCGAGGGCGTGACGGACCTGTGGCCTCAGGTGGTGAAGCAGCAGCCGCTCCATGATCTTCATCAGATGTAATGTCAGAGCAACAGGCCGGGAGTCGCTCAGCTCACTAGGACGTGATACCTTTGGGACAGGGGTGATGCAAGATGTTTTCCAAAGCCTTGGGACTCTCCCCTGGTCCAGGCTCAGGTTGAAGATGCGCTGTAGAGGACTCCCCAGTTCCAACGCACAGGCCTTCAGCAGTCGTGGCGATACACCATCTGGACCCGCTGCTTTGCTGGCACGAAGTCTCCTCAGCTCTCTGCTCACATGGGCTGCTGTAATTGTGGGTAGGCGGGGGGGATATATATATATATCTTTATATGGAAAAAGATGATCCGCTGTGGCAACTGAAAGAAGGAAAAAAAGGTGCAGTGAGAGTAACAACGCTAAAGCAGTTATGGTATTTGGAATATTATGGCTATTCCATGGACCTTTATATTGTTACAAGTTAATTACAATCAGATGCATTGCACTAATAAACAATATGCGGTTAGTTTCAGTGTATATATAAAGCCACGGCAGGAATGTGGTTCTAAGAAATAAAGATAAACCACACAGGAACAGTAGCACTGATTTGACGCTGGGTACCGCCAGTCTGCAAAACCGAGCGGAGAACTTGCGTACGACAAGGTATGAGGTACTGTGGAAATATGAGTGGCTTTTCGCCAAGTGTAGGTTTTATACATCGCGATTTGAACGTGGAAAAGTTCTTACGCAACATTTCTGTGCGTACGCACTGTTTATGCATGAGGCCCCTGGTCCAGCCACGTGGGTCCACAACAATGATGGTCCTATTAGCAGGATCACCCTTGGATAATCACGCCACATGACCGTAATGCTGTAACTGATGCTCCCTCACAATGCAGGTAATGTGCCTCATTCGGGACTCCATGAGCAACACAAAGTCAAACCAACGGTACCCAAGGATTCTCTGAAGTGACACAGGAGTCCAGCCTTCGTCTCAGGTCACTGGATAGCATCCATGTCTCACAAATATAATGCACCAGGACTCTATAGACTTGGACCTTCGTCCATTTGTAGAGATATCAGGAGCATCACACACCCCTTTCCAGTGACCTCATGACCCTCTGTGCACTCGCCAATCCGTCTACTGACTTCATAGGAAGAGTCACCAAAGACATGAATGTCACTGCCAAGGTAAATAAACCTCTCAACGATGTCGACACACCGCTGATGGCCGTGCCCAAGAGCTCATTAAATGCCTGGCTCTTTGGTTTCTATCAGGACCCTCACAAGCCCAGACACTCAGACCCCCTCACTTTTGACTCTGTGAAGATCACAGCATCGTCAGCAAAGTCAAGATCAGTTAATCTTTCTTCACCAACTGATGCCCCACAGCCACTGGACCCCATGACCCTGCCCAAAGCCCAGTCCATGCCAGCATTAAACAGAGTAGGAGCAGAACACACCCCTGATGGACCCCAGAATCAACTGGGAAAAACACAGAAGTTCTGCTCCCACTCTGCAAAGCACTCACAGTCCTAGTGTACAGGCCGGCCATGATACCCAACAAACCTCGAGGGGATCCCACAAAGTCGCAGGATGTCCTATAGGGCACCTCGATCTGAAATACTGGTGGTCAGCACACAAACTTGCAACATCTGACTCAACGTGAGCTAATAGAAGAGCCCTTTTAGTTGGCTACACAGTGACAGCCCCGATCAGAGCCTCCATTGACTCCATTTCTTCACAATGTATAGTAAATTTGTAAACCTTTCTGAAGACATGTTGTCACTCTATGATTATGGGATATTAAGTGAAGATTGATAGGCAAAAATTTCAAATCTTTCCATTTCAAATGAAATCTGCAACACATGAAAGTGTGCCAAAAGTGATGGGGTCTGAAGACCTTCTGAATTCACCGTATTAAAGTGAAAGTAGAATGGTGACAAAATGTGAATTTCCCCTTGGGATTAATAAAGTATCTATCTATCTATCTATCTATCTATCTATCTATCTATCTATCTATCTATCTATCTATCTATCTATCTATCTATCTATCTATCTATCGGGGTCTTTCCAGCCCTGTTAGGTTAACAAGAGTATCCACTGTTCCTCCATAACATAACCACCTTAAACTGGACAGTCTTGTAGAAGCACATGGCTTTCTTTACTTATCTAGGACAGAGCTGCCCTCACAATTCCTCATCCCGTTTCTCATTTCTTCTGTCCTTATATTCTTGATAGTTTTAGAAGGATTGTGTCCTTTGGTGTCTTCTAGCAATCCATTCTTTTACAAGTGCGGCTGCGGACTATATCTATAGTGATAGATAGATAGATAGATAGATAGATAGATAGATAGATAGATAGATAGATAGATAGATAGATAGATAGATAGATAGATAAAGGCACTATATGATAGATAGATAGATAGATAGATAGATAGATAGATAGATAGATAGATAGATAGATAGATAGATAGATAGATATAAGAAATATACTATAAGATAGATAGATAGATAGATAGATAGATAGATAGATAGATAGATAGATAGATAGATAGATAGATAGATGAAAGGCACTATAAGATAGATAGATAGATAGATAGTGTAATATAGGTACTATATAGGCGCCTCTTGAACCCTCCAATGACACGTCAGACACCTGATATAAGTCCAATATTTTTATCTTTTATTATACTACTGTGCACAAGCACCACTATTCCACACTACTCCAATAAACAATCAATCCTCCACTCCTCCCAGCAGCTCTGTTGCACTTCCTCCCAACTCTGGCTCGGGTTGCTGGGGTTACCCATAGTCCCTTTATACTTCTCGACCCGGAAGTGTTTCTGTCCCTCAGTCCATGTGACTCTTAAAACTGCGGCGTCAGGTGAAAATTCCTTTCCTTTAACTCGGAAGTACAACATTGCTTCTGTCCCCTCGACTGGGAAGTACTTCCAGGTTATAAGGCAAATAGAAGTCCCTGTGCCTCCCTGCAGTGTCCCCTGGCAGTCCCCATGGTATCCAGCAGGGCTGTGAAGGTAAACTCCAAGGTCCATGATGCTCTGCTGGAACCCGGGGCATCTCCACGTTACAGGGAGGACTCCACCTGGCGACTTGGGGGTATTGGCCGGGATAAGCTGCTGGCCATAGTCCACAATAGATAGATAGATAGAATCTATCTATCTATCTATCTATCTATCTATCTATCTATCTATCTATCTATCTATCTATCTATCTATCTATCTATCTAAATAGTTAATGCTGCAGGCTACGGGGCCTCTGGTTCAACTCCAGGCACAGTCAATGTCTGTAAGCCATCTTTGGCTCCTGCTGCCTCCCGTGACCTGCGCTGCAGGATGTGGCGACTTGAGCTGTCCTTGAATTCACAATTTATGTTCAGATTAAAGACAAATTGAGTTATAAGTCATAAGCATGCAGGTTTCTCTCTGTTCCTTTAGAGTTACAAACCAGCAGAAGCACAAAGTCTAAAGATCTTGTTGTAACTGAATGTTCTGTTTTTATACAGACGCAGTTTTATCTTCTGAGATAAGCCATCTGTCTTTATAACGATCTCCAGAACAAATTTAGAACATTTTAAAAGTGATTTTACGGTGTGCTCCGGTATTGACTTAATGTTGCTGTTGATTCACACTGAAGGGGGCTTTAAAATCAACCAACCAACCAATCCACCTCTTCTTTCAGGTTATGGGTAATACATTTGGGGCGTTAAAAAGTTATTTGAACTTTATAAAGCCTGTACTTCATTTTTTGAGGCCTGGATAGGCCTGAAGCCTGCCTATGGAGTTAACAGGTCAGTCTGTTTTTGGTGAAGCTTTTTCTGGGTGTTTTCTGGGTGTTTTTCAAAGCCTCACGCCATTTAGCGTGCTGCTCCATTGCAACAAATCCAATCCACAAAGCTAAAGGTGTCCGTACGTTTGTCTACTGTTGTGATGTGAAATTTTATACATACAGTCATATGAAAAAGTTTGGGAATCCCTCTCAGCCTGCATAATAATTGACTCTCCTTTCAACAAACAAGATAACAGTGGTATGTCTTTCATTTCCTAGAAACATCTGAGCACTGCGGTGTTTTCTAAACAAAGATTTTAAGCGACGCAGTATTTAGTCGTATGAAATTAAACCAAATGTGAAAAACTGGCTGTGCACAAATGTGGGTCCCCTTGTCATTGTGCTGATTTAAATGCCTGTCACTGCTCAATGTTAGATGAGCTCGTCAAGCCTTGAACTTCACAGACAGGAGTGTCCAGTCATGAGTGGTCAAAGGTATTTAAGGTGGTCAATTGCAAGTTGTGCTTCCTTTATTTATGTTAGGTAGATTGCCCAGAGGGGACTGGGCAGTCTAATGGTCTGGAATCCCTACAGCTTTTATTTTTTTCTCCAGCCGTCTGGAGTTTTTTTTGTTTTTGTTTTTTCTGTCCACCCTGGCCATTGGACCTTACTTTTATTCTATGTTAATTAATGTTGACTTATTTTATTTTCTTATTGTGTCTTTTATTTTTCTATTCTTTAATATGTAAAGCACTTTGAGCTACTGTTTGTATGAAAATGTGCTATATAAAGAAATGTTGTTGTTGTTTTTGTTGTTCCTTCCCTTTGACTCTCCTCTGAAGAGTGACAGACAGCATGAGACGTCAAAGCAACTCTCCAAAGATCAGAAAACCTGATTGTTGAGTCTCCTGGTTTAGAGGAAGGCTACAAAAAGCCATCTGAGAGGTTTAAACTGTCAGTTTCAACTGTAAGGAGTGGAATCAGGAAATGGAAGGCCACAGGCACAGTTGCTGTTAAACCGAATCAGCAGGTCTGGCAGGCCAAAAAAAATACAGGAGTGGCATATGAACAGGATTGTGAGAATGGTGACAGACAACTCACAGATCACCTCCAAAGACCTGCAAGAACATCTCGCTGCAGATGGTGTATCTGAACATCGTTCTACTGTTCAGCGCAATTTGCACAAAGAACATCTGTATGGCAGGGTGATGAGAAAGAAGCCCTTTCTGTACTCACACCACAAACAGAGTCGCTTGTTGTATTAAATGCTCATTTAGACAAGTTAGAGTCATTTGGGAACAAAGTGCTTTGGACTGATGAGACAAAAATGGAGTTATTTGGTCAGAACAAAAAGCGCTTTGCATGGCGGAAGAAGAACACCGCATTCCAAGAAAAACACCTGCTGTCAAATTTGGTGGAGGTCCCATCATACTGTGGGGCTGTGTGGCTAGTTCAGGGACTGGGGCCTTTGTGAAAGTTGAGGGTCGGATGAATTCAACCCAACATCAACAAATTCTTCAGGATAATGTTCAAGCATCAGTCACAAAGTTGAAGTTAGGGGGTTGGATATTCCAACAAGACAAGGACCCAAAACACAAAGGCATTCACACAGAGGGAGAAGTACAATGTTCTGGAATGGCCGTCACAGTCCCCTGACTTGAACATCATCGAACATCTATGGGATGGTTTGAAGCAGGCTGTCCATCAAATTGAACTGAACTGGAGAGATTTTGTATGAAGAATGGTCAGAAATACCTCCATCAGAGTCCAGACACTCATCACAGGCTACAGGAGGACAGCGTCGAGAGGCTCAAAGGAGCAAAAGGAGGCTCAACTGAGTATTGATGTCATATCTCTAATGGGGGCCCACATTTATGTACCTGTCTAATTTTGTGATGATGCATATTGCATATTTTCTGTTAGTCCAATAAACTTAATGTCACTGCTGAAATACTTCTGTGTCCATAAGGCATGTCAGATATTAAAAGGAAGTTGTTACTTTGAAAGCTCAGCCAATGAGAAACAAAAACCCAAAGAATTAAGAGGGGTTCCCAAACTTTTTCATATGACTGTAAGTTAATAAGTATTTTGTACATCTATAGTTGCAAGTCACACAAATCAAATGTAATACTGATGTCTTATTTTATTGATTTTGTTTCATGTCTAACCAACCCACCACCGACCGTGAGTCTTTGGGATTGGTTCAGGAAGCACATTTTACGATAGGGTTTGGGTTGTGCCTAACACCAGTTTGGCAAGTCATTCTCTGTAGGACTCTCTCAACCAACCCCTGCATGGAGGCCAAGCTACCTCGCTGGCAAGCATCACCTTAACAAATGGGATTGGGGGCAGGTGTGAAACCCATTGTGTTGCACCAGAAGTCTAAAGTTGGCTGTTTGGTTTTGAATCAAAAGCCATTGTGTACTGCGGCGACATTTGGTGATTGGATTTGAACAGAGGAGGTATAAATTCAGTTGCTTTACCTCACCCTTTCTCTCTCACACACCATGGACTGAAAAGAAGACCACACTGAGAAGCACAGCCATACTGAGACAGGCATGCGGCCTGCTCTGAAGAATGCTGACTAAAAATGAGACATTTTAAGTAACTAACAAGTCTGTGTGACCCCTGAAACTACACACCAGCATTTATCAGGTTGTATGATTGCCAATATTCACTTGTGGTTTGCTTATTGTCATTATTTATGAATATGATTGATATTACATTACGTAACATAACTCCTGCTTGTTTTTGACTACACCTAATTGCCTGAGGTTATAGATTTAGAAGGGAAGGTGGGGAGAAGTTCTAAAGAACAAAACTTTATAAACAGTTGTAAGTCTATGGGATTCGAGGCATTCTGACAAAGGGTACACAATTAAAGAATACAAAAGGGGAAAGTAGAGAGATAGAAATCTAACGAGACAAAACCTTTGCCATACTCATTATCATCGTTAATCTGATCACTGACCAGTTTTGCACAGATTCTCCATATGTAAGGCGGGAGTGCCACCATAACATTCCCAAATTTTCTCGACTTTAATGCTATTAATACTAATCAATTCATTAAATATGGAATTCTGTAACACTCAAAAACCCTAACGGTGTAGTGGTCTGTTGCCGAAATGGCAGGTCTCAAAACAGGAAAAGAACTTTTGGGGTGACCACGGAACAAATAAAAAAACCAACAGTAAGAAAATAATGCTCTATGGCATACGTCCCAAATGTGGGAATTCAACAATTAGAGAGTCGCTTCGTCTGGTGGGTCGCTCGAGCCAGTAATGACGCTTCCTTCTGAGACCCGAGGTTTTATGGCAGCTGGACTGGAATGGGCAGGGACCGGAAATGATGTCATTGGGCCCGGGACCGGAAGTGACGTCGTCAGTAGGGCTGGAGCCAGAAGTGACGTCATCAGTGGGCCCTGAAAACCGGAAAGTGACATCATCGGGGTGGGCAGGATTCCCCTTATCTGGTATGCAGAGAAGTGAGAAAAAGAGTTAGTGCACTCCGCCACCCCCTGGTCTGGCATGGTATTACTCTCATTCAGACCCTTGTCACACACATGTGAGTTGGAGGCAGCTGAAGGGCTTGCAGATGAATGGTAATACATCTGGCCAGGGGGTGGTGGGGTGCACTAACGCTCTTTCTAAGTTCCCTGCAGACTTTTTCCGGGAAATCCCACCAGGAGCCACCGCCTCAACTCGGGACATCCCACTTCCAGTCCCGGCCCCGAAGACAACATCACTTCCATCAGACTTCCTATAAAGCCTCACACCTTTTCCCTGGAATTCAGCTCTGTTTTGGACTCGGTCTTGTAAACTTGACTCAACCTAAAAATCATTTTCTTTTTTGCAGCCAGGATACTGAATTATACGGATGGCTGCCCCAAACCTTGCCATGTTACTTGTCTCTTCGTTTCACACCCTTTAACTGCCTCCCATGCGCATGTGTGTGACAGTCTCTGCCTGTCTGTGTCGGGTTTAGGGTGGCTGTATGCACCCCAGTGGTCCACAACCCCCTTTTGTTGACACCCACTGCACGTCCAACCTACCTGGAAAGGGGTCTCTAAGTCTGAATTGCTTTTCCCGAGAGTTCTTCCATTTTGTTTCTCCCTACAAGATTTGTTTTGGGAGTTTTTTCCTGTCTTCTCAGAGAGTCAACAGACAGGGCCATTGCGACACTCTGTGATTATTGGGCTGTACAAGATATAAATTGCATTATTGTATTGCGTGTAAGACATGGCTGAAAGTTCATTTCTGAATGGCACCATGAGGGGGCGCTCTTCAAGCCGCTCCCCTGGTCCGCTCCAGAGTTCCTGACAGCTGTCAAAGATTTTAATCACTTAGGCCGACTTGGGCGTGTAATCCTGTGCTGTGGAACAAGGATAACACTAATCTGGGCCGCTTACTGGAGGCAGATGGTTTGTTCCTTAAATGCTTGAAAGAGAATTTATCTTATCTCTAATTTCTTGATCTTGGATGTAAGAGATAGCCACGGTGGTTGCAAATCTTTCCTCTATGATTTGTGCTGCTGCCCCTAAAGTAACTGAAGTGATTATGTGGAGCGTTTCTTCCCAGTGTGGGCTCTGCTTTCATTCCTTAATAAATCCAAATGCCCTCTCTATGTCTTGTCAATGCTTTTTCTGGGGCTCCATTCTTCACTTTTATTCTGTTTTCTGTTCATTTTTTGCTGCTTTTTTTGTTTGTAAATTATTTTTTTAGTTTGGGTTATTATGTATATGATTGATTTTTTAATTAAGTTTGATCATTTTTATTTACCTATGATGTCCTTTTTTTATATTTTTCTTCTTCCCTTTTTTTCTTGAGCCCAGGGGTGCGGGGCCTCCCAGGGCTACAGGTGAGCAGCTAATGGGGCTGCAACTAGTGGGCTATTTTAAGGCTTAGCAGACCCCAGGCCAGCTACTGAGCCATTGTCTAGGTGTCACTGTGGGAGGATCAGCCCCTCAACTGAACTGTCCTACTTTTTCATTTCCAGATAAAAATGTTCAGCATGTTAAGATTATGTACAGTCATGTGAAAAAGTAAATACACCCCATATACACTGAGAAGAACAAGACTCCAGAGTGTATTCATAATGAACCAAGATAGCTGGATTGGCAGGTAATATGTAATTTACAGAATAGTCAAAAAACAGAGCATAAGGTTGGAAAATCCAGAATCAAAAAGTACGAAACATAGAGAAGCACAAGAACTCACTGACTCCAGAGCACATTCACAACGAACTGCCGGGAACTGTGGGAGACCATCTAGATTTATAGAGTGGAGGGCGGTTCCTGGCGGTGACTGTCAGGTGGCTCCACCTCTTGGGCGGGATACATGAAAGAAACACTAACATGAAACAATGACCAAAAAGTGAAGAAAACACACAACCCTAACCCTAACAACCCTAACCCACCCTGGCTGAAGTATAGTAAGTAACAAAGAGAGTCCTGCAGTATTTGAAAATGTCCACTAGGGAGAGATTTAATGTTAAACCACGGTTAGACATCAGGGCAAAGGCGGGGTCTTTATACAAAGAAAAGATTTATTTTCACAAAAATCCTCTGATGCACAAAAGACGGCTCTGTGGAGCACAAATGGCAAAAGGAATTGCCTGTAACAGTAAAAGTAATTCAATATGACAGCCAAGGCAACGTCAGAAAACAGAATAAAATTCTCAAAAATCGTGAAAAATCACAGTAAGCACAAAGCATGGAAAAATCTCAAGAAACACTCATTATTCCCTAGGCCATTTAAAAATGAACCGCAAGGCACTGTGGGATACCCTTCGCCCCTCAGAGGGTCGAGGGTAGTGCCATGAGGTGATGGACAGGTGGCCCCGCCTCTTGGGGAATCACCCACAAAATACAAGGAACATCACACAGACATACATTACGATAAGTGCATGGGAAAGGTGTCATATGAAGAAAGTATTATTATTATTATTATTATTATTATTATTATTATTATTATGTGGTATTGAGCAAACTTTAAATAAATAATCACGTTCTTGGGCAGGAGACTGGAAGCAGTTCTTAGGTCAATTTTAAAAGAAAGCCCACTGTCACACTTGGATGAGTCAGAGTTGGGAGACAGTAGGCAAAGCATTATTGTAAGTGGAAGAGATTTGATGTGTTTTGCTGGTGTTCTGATGAAGAAGGTGTTTTGGTCAACTTAAATCTTTTATTTTATTGGAATTGTGTCCGGCATTACTCTGCGTGTTTTTTTGTTGCTCGGTGCTGCCCCCTTCTAGTTACAGTGTCTAAGTTATACATTTTTCATTTATTTGTATGTTTTACTATTTGATTTCGTCTGTGATTTGCAGTGTTATTTTCGTTTTTGTCCTGGCTCAGCAGGAAACAGATAACTAATTTTGTGAGTCGAACCAGGAGACAAAAGAAAGCAAATTAAATATAAATGAAGTGCCTGAAAACCCAGACGAGAGACAAGAGAGAAAGAGAGAGGTTGGGAGCATGCACTCATAGCGCCACACGATGAAGCCCCTGGATTGGGACCTGAGTGGAGAGGCAAGAATCAGTCAAAAAATCAGGCAAGGGATGAATTTCAATAACAAAGAGAATATTTCAATAAGAGTTTAAAGGATTAAGACTGACCTTTGATCCCATCATGCTGATGAAGTCGAGGAGACCACGCCTCTAGAAAAGTGGAATGCAACCTTAACGATGGTTGTGCAGAATAGGTTCTTAACATAGAAAAAGGCCCTAAAAATCCACCCTGATCATGCCAGTTTTATGTATTGTGGCAGACCCCCGGCCAGGATGCCCCTTCAGTATATGTTCAAGGGGAGCAGCCATGGACTTTGCAATACCTCCCCCTGGATGCTAGATGCCAACCCCCCTGGGTTGGAGCGGTGCCTTGGTTTCCCACAGGGCTCCATGGGAATTAGAGTTGGGTGTAGCCCTGTTGGGTCCCGCAGGCGCCGCCAGGGGGTGCTGTAACTGGGACTCCTGAGCCCTTATGGGCAGTGTATTCGCCGCACCTGGAAGTACAGTCAGAACTCAGCAGTCAACCACCTGGAGCACTTCTTAGGGTGGACTATAAAAGGGGCCAGCAGCCACCACTCCAGGAGCCTGAGTCAGGAGGAGGAGGACTACACTTGCCGAGAGGAGTTGTGGTGACTTTATTTTGGGTGTTTCTGTGCACTTTGGGACTGTTTTGGGCCTGTGGGGGTCACGGGGAAAATAAAAAGTTTCTTGATTTTATACGTGCCTCCGGTGTGAGTCTTTGTCGGGTCAGGAACTTATATAGTGCCTTTGTTACAGTATCTGTATCTAAGCCTATGTTATGTTCCATGTGCATTGTGGGAGGTCCTCCAACAGGATAGGCCATCTGCCAATCACCACCAGGAACCGCCCTCCATCCCAATAGCTGGAGGGTCTCCCACAGTTCCCGGTGGTTCATTTCCAGTGCACTTAGGCGTGTTTAGTGAGTTTTTGTGACATTTCACCATGTTTGTGATTTTGATCCCATGCTCTGTTTTTTGACTACACCTTGGATTCTACATTATAACAACAACAACATTTATTTCTATAACACGATCTCATACAAATGAGGTAGCTGAAAGTGCTTTTCAAGATGAAGAAATATAAAAAGATAAAAATCTAAAAATTTGGCAAAGCTAATTAACAAAGAATAAAGTAAGGTCCTATGGCCTGGGAGGACAGAAAGAAAAAAAACAAAATCTGCAGGGGTTCCAAGGCCATGAGATCAGCCAGCCCCCACTAGGCATTAGGAGTTTGTTTGCGTAGATTGCTTTGTGCTACTGGCAACTTCTTTATGCGTTTTGTGCTCTGCAGAGCTTCACAGCATAACAGAGCAGTTTGGGAGAATTAACTTTTCATTGCATTAAGATCCTGCTTTTTACTAGCCAGGGTTTATGGTTGTTATCCCCCACCATCTGAAATTTGATATTGGAACTTATAGGGATTTATATGCTTTTTGAACTCCTAATGCACAACACTTGGAGGCATTTTTGACACTGGTATTCAAAATTGCTCACCACAGTGGGTTTAATCAGTGAAATTTAGTTTTGGGACCTGAGATTCCCCCCCCAGTTGGAATTTATTTAGTGACCTACAGTACACCTGTGCTTTATTCTGCCTCCGGCAGCACTAGATACCCCTTTTAGTTCATGACACTTGGTGGGGGACTTATTCTAGGAAGTCAGATCTGGGTGAAGTGCAGGTGTGGATTTCTGGTTTTCCTTTTAAGGCCTCAACCCCCTTCATTGTGACAGGAATGACAACACCGGCAAGCCATGTTCTATAACCACTTAGCCCATTACAGGGTCAGGATGAACTGAGAGGCAGAAAGCAGCCATGTATGACATGCCAGTTCATTACAAAGCACCTTAAGTGACGTCGGCTTCATTTAAAAGTTTAAAGTAGGGAAACAGTGGGACACGGCACCTTCTAGAGTGTTCCATCTGTCTCTGTGGCTGCGTTCCAAATCGGCAAAAAGTAAGAAGTCCTGCCAGTACATTGCATGCTTGGCTGGTGCTTTGGAAATCACAGCCACCACTCCTTGGCAATCACCTCCCGCCCCCCCCAGGTTGTTGAGATTTCTAAAAGCTGAGACGTCTTAAACGTTCACATCTGATGCACATTTGTTAAGCCCTGGCACAAATAGGACACATAAATCTCTTTGAGAACCATAAAGAAGGAGTGTGGGGAAGAAAAAAAAGAAAAAGAATCCCTTGGTAATTCCTCCAAGCTGCTGTTTATTGACGAATGCCAGGAGGAATAGACTGTGCGGCAATCGATGGCAAACTGTCTAACATCATCAGCGGATTAAAGTCAAAAGGGCTGTGTGCCGTCACGCGACGTGCGTGGAAGGTGGAGTGAGTCGCGTCACTCACTCCATCCCAACGTCCCCGCCTCTGAGGCTGAGCTTGATGGAGTCGTCTTCATAGAGCCTCTCACGGCTTTCACATTTATTAATAATTCATTATGATCAATGATGATGATAGAGTGCTTTTTTAGAAACTCAGAATGCTTTACATAGACGGTGGGGAGCCACTTCAGCACCCACCAGGATGATGTGAAGGGTGGTGAAGGCAGGTAATGATGGGCTCAGAGAGGCAAGGGGGGTGATTAGGGGATGTCACACACGAGAGCTTGGGAGGGAGCCAAAGGGTTCAAACTGGGGTATTGAGACGCAAGGGGGGACCAGGGGTTGGCGCAGAGTATTAATGCCTCTTGCCCTCTTTCTACAGAACTTCTGAAGAAAAGACCAACTAAACATGTCATTTCCACCCATTCCTGACCTCACTTCCGGCCCTCCTTGATGACATCACTTCCGGCACCCAGTCATGACCTCATGCCACTTCTTTTACCTTCCTGTCCCCCTGCTATAAAAGCCTGCCCTTTTCCCTTTCAGTCAGTCCCAGTTTGAATCTCCAAAAGTCTCTATTGCCCTCTCAATTGTCGATAAAATATACAGGGTGGATCCCCAACTCTTGGCGACTTGTCCTGTGTTTTCTTACAGGGGCCAGTATGACCAGTGTCACACATTAGGGGGCAGCCAACAGGCCCGACGATACACGAAAGTAACAACCGAGGGGATTTGATACGGAATGCTTATGTCTTTTTTTCTCACCCTCAAGGAAAAAAAACACATTCCTTTGGGAATTCGGCAACAATGACACACATCCACAACTCTTCTGGTCTACTCCTGATGACCTCACTTTCGCATTCCCTCTGTATCTTCATCTCTGTTCTAATTTTCCACTGTAACATGTCATTTCCTGTCCGTCTGATATAAAAGTCCCCCTTGTTTCACTCAAAGATGTCTCATGAAATGTCTGTTTGAATTATTTTATCGAAAGACAAATCCACGAATTACAGTACACGGGACGGTGTCCCAAACCTTTATCTTTGTGTTTTTTTGTCTTCATACCAAATAAGAGTTCTGGAGTTTAGCTAGGACTTCTCTTTTCAAAGGGTGCTCAGGGGTCTTTTTAGCGATGGGCGATTCCTTCTTTTTGAACAACTCTTTTTGGCAAATCACACAAAATCGATTTGGTGGAGCTCAGCGGGACTCCGTGCTAAAGTACATGTGTGTCCAGCGTGACGTCGCCAGCATCTTCCTTTTCATTGCTGCTGGTAGATGCTTAAAAGAGCATAACTCACGAGTCTTGACACATTTAATTCGCAAAGGAGTCACTATCCAAGAGCAAAGTTACAGATTCTCGTTCATTTGATTCTTCGAGAGCTAAACGATTCTCGTGAGAACTACTATCCAAGAAGCTAGTTTATTCGCAAACGATTCGAGAGCCAGATTAACAATCCTTGTTCATTTAATTTGAGATTTAATTTGAGAACGAGTCACTATCCAAGAGCCACTATCAAACGAGCCAGGTTAACGATTCTCATTTGTTTGATTCTCGTTCATTTAATTTGAGAACGAGTCACTATCCAAGAGCCAGGTTAACGATTCTCATTTGTTTGATTGCAAACGAGTCTTTATTCGCAAACGAGTCACTATACGAGAGCCAGTTTAACAATCCTTGTTCGTTTGATTTGCAAACGAGTCACTATTCGAGAGCTAGTTTAACGATTCTCGTTCATTTAATTTGTGGATGAATCATGAATCATTACATTACATTTAATTATGCATCCTGAATCATCAAGTCAAGATCTGAAGGTTCAGAAAGTCACCCAGAGTCCTATGGACCATTGAGGTCAATAGTCGGAACCTCCTTTCTTGGCCTCATTCCTTTCCACTCCTGAGATATAGGAACTGCTTGTTGAATGGCCAAACTGGTCCATTCCTTGATATCACACAGACATCTTCTTCTCTGTGTCCCAATATTTCTCACTTCTTCCACCCTACCAGACACCACTATCTTTGTCAACCAGTCCTCTCCCATTCTGCATATGTGCCTAAGTAACTACAGTTTCCTTTATTTAATTGTGCCAACAACCATTACTACTCTGTTCAAAATCTCCAAGAATCTTCTTGCTGTTCACCATATCCATCCAGCATATTCCCATTGTTTTCCTATAACACACCATTTTGAACTCATTCACACTTCCTTACATGTCCTGCTTGAAGAGTCCAGGATTCACATTAACAATAACATTAATTTCTATAGCCCATTTTCACACAAATGTAGTGTTTTACAAGATAAAGAAAGACAAAAGAAAAATATAAAAATAAGATTAGATAATACAAAGTAACAAAGAATTAAGTAAGGGCCGATGGCCGGGAGGACAGAAAAGACTGAAACAAGAAAAACTCCAGAGGGCTGGAGAAAAAAAAAAAAATCTGCAGGGGTTCTGAGGCCACAAGACCACCAAGCCCAGCTAACTTTAATGATCTCAATCAGTCCTCCTTATTTTCAGGCTTCATGTGAACGAATTTGATGATGATGGTCATGTGGACCTCTGGCCTTCACTTCATCAATGTGGTGACTGCATGGTGCCCTGATCAGGTGGTGGTGGTGGTGCAGGTTGCCACCACAGGAAACCGGAAAACGAACAGCAGAGAAAGTAGGGGTTAGTATGGATTTCAGAGCCACGAAAATAACGATAATTAAATGTATATACAGAATATCAGGCTCACACTAAAATGAAGCTAAGGGAAAGCCATATTAAAATAATGAGTTTTTAGCAGTTTTTTAAAGTGCTCCACCATATTAGCCTGGCAAATTTCTATCGGTCATCCATTCCAGATTTGAGGTGCATAACAGCAGAAGGCCGCCTGCCTCACCACGTGTTTTAAGTTTAGCTCTCGGAATAATAAGCAGACACTCATTTGAAGATCTAAGGTTACGATTTGGAGTGTAAGGTGAGAGACATTCTGAGATATAGGATGGAGCAGATTATTAAAGGCTTTGTAAACTATAAGCAGGATTTTAAAGTCAATTCTAAATGGCACAGGTAACCAGTGTAGTGACGCTAGGACTGGGGTGATGTGCTCGGATTCACATGCGTATAGCAATGTGCAAAACACACAAAGCATCCCGTATTCATGTTGTGCTTGTTCTGTGACCACACTTACTGTCCCCATTCTCCTTTGTATTTCTTTTACTGCAGTCCTTGCTTCTGGTTATCAGACATCCCAAGGAGTTGAGCTGGTCTACACCTTCAGGTTGCTTGTTGTCATTGTTGTTGCCCATCGTCATCATTTTCGTCTTGTCCCAGTTGATATGCAGTTCGAATTCTCCACTTTTGTGAACTGATTTTTTGCGACTGATCCTCCTCTTCTGCCAACAGATCTACTGTGTGTCATCTACATGTCACAAGTTGTTAATGACGGCTCCCTGTATTATCACAGCTCCGTGGTCCTGCCCTTCCATCCTTTCCATGAATTTTTTCCATAAATAATATTGGGGACATTGACTTAGATTAATTGCTGAAGAAATGCAAAGCAAATTAAAAAACCTCTAGCACTGTTTCATTTGAACACAGCAGACTGATTTTCGGTCCAGTTACATAGCGGTATATATCCGAAAGGCTGTGGTATTGGCCCACCTATCTACCTCCATAACCCTGCTGGCCTGAAAAATGGCCTAGGCATCTCTGCTATACTATGCTACAGTGACGCTACTCTACTAACTAAATGCTTCTGGAGAGCCATATTCTCAAAAGGCCACCACATCTCTCTGCCATCACAACCCAATACCAGCCTTCACTATGTCAAGACTATGCACATGATGCACTGGTATCTGGTTATGCTATGTGCAGAAATGGCAGTGTTGACAGCAGAGAATTTCTGAGACACCAGCTGGGTCGTCCCTTTTACTGTATTTGTACCAGGATAAGGAAAAAATAAAGGAAAAAGAACGTAGATAGTGTTCGTAGGCAAACGTCCCTTCAATGGAGATTTGATAATAAATTTGTGGGGTCTAGATTAGCAGAGCTCCACCTACAGTTAGCTCTGGACAAAAGTGACACCTGCTTCCGGGACGCCTGGGTTTTATGTAGGCGGAGACTATAGGGGCGGAGCTAATTGCCTTCACCAGGTGGGTTCTCGGCACTGCAAGGAAAGAAGGTGAAGATAGAATTAGCAACAGCGCCCCCCATTATCTCGGCACATTATTACAGAACCTGTGAGAGAGTCCTCTGACGTACATGTGTGACAGCTGTTACCCTACTTACGCAAGTTACACTGCTGTTTGGTTAGCTGCAGATCAGTTTTGTTTTCGCTTGTAGGTTTCCATAAGGAAAAGGAAAGGATTACTTTAGCATTGGAACAACTCAAAATAGTGGATGTGTAGTGTGCGCGGAGAAGTACGAGCAGACAAGGGGAGCTTTTGCCTTTCTACTCCACGGGAGGTTTCCTTCTTCCCTGAGCTCGTTTTAGGACATCTACGCTACAGCGTGACACGTGTATCATCCCAGTCAAACTCCCCACCTGCCACTGTCCCCGGAGAAGATCGCGTCGTACCCGAGAGTTTTGGTGCTTGACTCCAGAAGCGAGAGCCCTAGACGAGTGAGGAGACTTTGGGGTGATTGATTGAAAGATGGCGAAAATCATGTGAAGTGCTCTTGTGTGTCGCTTCTGGCACTGAAAATTGTTTTGGAAGCGAATCACTCAAAGGTGCAGTTTTGGTGTAGAAAACAATGAAAACTGTGAGACTGTAAGTAAGACATTCTGTAGCATCGATCTGTTGTTAAATCATGATGGCTTACCATCATATACAGTCATATGAAAACGTTTGTGAATCCCTCTCAGCCTGCATAATAATCGATTCTCCTTTGAACAATAAAGATACCAGTGGTGTGTCTTTCATTTCCTAGGAACATCTGAGCACTGCGGCATTTTCTGAGCAAAGATTTTTAGTGACACAGTATTTAGTCGTATGAAACTAAATCAAATGTGAAAAACTGGCTGTGCACAAATGTGGTCCCCTTGTCATTGTGCTGATTTGAATGCCTGTCACTCCTCAATGCTGATTACTTGGTTGGATGAGCTTGTGAAGCCTTAAACTTCATAGACAGGAGTGTCCAGTCATGAGTAGTAAAAGGTATTTAAGGTGGTCAACTGCAAGTTGTGCTTCCTTCCCTTTGACTCTCCTCTGAAGAGTGACAGACAGCATGGGATCCTCAAAGCAACTCTCAAAGATCTGAAAACAAAGATTGTTGAGTCTCATGGTTTAGGGGAAGGCTACAAAAAGCCATCTCAGAGGTTTAAACTGTCAGTTTCAACTGTAAGGAATGGAATCAGGAAATGGAAGGCCACAGGCACAGTTGCTGTTAAACCCAGCAGGTCTGGCAGGCCAAGAAAAATACAGGAGTGGCATATGAGCAGGATTGTGAGAATGGTGACAGACAACCCACAGATCACCTCCAAAGACCTGCAAGAACATCTCGCTGCAGATGGTGTATCTGTACATCGTTCTACAATTCAGAACATCTGTATGGCAGGGTGATGAGAAAGAAGCCCTTTCTGCACTCACACCACAAACAGAGTCGCTTGTTGTATCAAATGCTCATTTAGACAAGCCAGATTCATTTTGGAACAAAGTGCTTTGGACTGATGAGACAAAATGGAGTTATTTGGTCAGAACAAAAAGCGCTTTGCATGGCGGAAGAAGAACACCACATTCCAAGAAAAACACCTGCTACCTCCTGTCACATTTGGTGGAGGTCCCATCATGCTGTGGGGCTGTGTGGCCAGTTCAGGGACTGGGGCCCTTGTTAAAGTCGAGGGTCAGATGAATTCAACCCAATATCAACAAGTTCTTCAGGATAATGTTCAAGCATCAGTCACAAAGTTGAAGTTACACAAGGGATGGATATTCCAACAAGACAATGACCCAAAACACAGTTGGAAATCTACAAAGGCATTCATGCAGAGGGAGAAGTGCAATGTTCTGGAATGGCCGTCGCAGTCCTCTGACTTGAATATCATCGACAATCTATGGGATGATTTGAAGCAGGCTGTCCATCAAATTGAACTGAACTGGAGAGATTTTGTATTAAGAATGGTCAGAAATACCTCCATCAGAGTCCAGACACTCATCACAGGCTATAGGAGGACAGCATCTAGAGGCTCAAAGGAGCAAAAGGAGGCTCAACTAAGTATTGATGTCATATCTCTGTTGGGTGCCCACATTTATGCACCTGTCTAATTTTGTTATGATGCATATTGCATATTTTCTGTTAATCCAATAAACTTAATGTCACTGCTGAAATCCTACTGTGTCCATAAGGCATGTCGTATATTAAAAGGAAGTTGCTACTTTCAAAGCTCAGCCAATGAGAAACAAAAATCCAAAGAATTAAGAGGGGTGCCCAAACGTTTTCATATGTCTGCAATAAAATCATACTTTTATAAATTAAACATTTTTGGTTTTCAAAATTGTTGAAAATTGCTGGGGAGAGTAGAGTTAGGGTGCCGAAATGCTCAAAGGGTTAAGAAGGCTTTGGACTCTGTGAGGCATGAAGGACTATGGAGCTCACAGGCGAGCATGGAAGTTTCAGAAAAGACAATTAAAGCAAGAAAGAGTTTGTAGGAAATGTTGGAGACCCAGAGAAAGGGACTGAGAGAATAGGTGAGATCGACAAAGGGCAGCAGACGAGAAGATTCAATGGCCCCTTGTATTATTCTCTATCTATCTATCTATCTATCTATCTATATCTATCTATCTATCTATCTATCTATTATTCATAACCACCCCACTACTTGGTAATTTATTCCATATGGATCTTAGCGTGAAGAAAAACTTTGTAACATTTGTGTAAAATCTGCCTTCAACAAGTTAGCAACCATGCTCTTGTTGCAGAATTTATTCTAAAGTAACAACTGAGATCCACCATATTAATCCCTTTCATATTTTTAAACACATTAAGCATGACCCCTCTCTGTCCCTATTTGCTTAAATTGAAGGGTGAATCCTGTACTCAAGGACATCAGTGGAAATGAAGGGGAAGTGAATTTAGGACTGCAGCCAGGAAGCACTTCTTTACGCAAAGAGTTGTGAGACTTGGAAACAAACTACCGAGACATGGAGTTGAAGCAGTAATCTCGACCACCTCAAGGAGAATCTGCATGAGATGTGGGGACAGCTTAGCTATTAGGTAAATAAATGGACTTGGTGGACTGAGTGGTCTCCTCTCGTTTGTCAAATGTCTTATGTTCTTGAACAGGTGCGACTCATTCAATCTCACCTCACAGTTCAGACCTCTCAGTCCCACAATCAGCCTGGTCACTCTTCTCTGGATTTTCTCCAGTGTCACTATGTCTTTTTATGTAATATGGAGACCACAACTGCACACAGGACTCCAGGTGAGGTGTCACCAGTGTGTTATAAAACTTAAGCAGGACCTCCTATGACTTGTTACTGACATCCTATTAGCTTTCTTGATCACTTCTGACCACAATCTTGATGTGGATGGTGTTGAGTTCACTATGACTCCTAAATTTTTCTCATAAGGAGGACTTTTAAGTTTCACAGCTCCCAATGTGTATTCCAATAATACTGCATTAAATTTCACCTGCCCAAGCTGGTATGTAGTCCAAAGTCCTTTTTAACAATTAAGCTGATTCTCCATTGTCTGCTCATCCACCTTTTCTGGTATCATCTAGAAACTTAGCCCGCTTCTTCACCATATTCTTATTTGATCATTTATGCAGGGCCATCTTAACGTATGGGCACAAAGGACACTGGCTGGAGGCCCTAGGAGCATAGGGACCCACAATGTTTCTGATGCCTATGTATGCTTCTGGTTTGCTATCAAAACAGGGACCCCAGCACACTACTTTGCCCAGGGGGGTCTATGATGCTGATAAAAAGGTCATTGCCTACTGGACACCAATTTTAACATCATCTCGTTTTGTAAACGTTCCACTCTCCATTACCCTTTGCTTCCTGTGTTTGAGCCAATTTTGTAACCACCTGCAGACTGCGCTTTGAATTCCCACTACTTTCAGTTTTATGTCTAACCTTTCATGAGGTTCAAACGCCTTCTGAAAATGAAGATAAATAACATGTACCTTCTTTATTGTTGGCTTTTGTTGCTTCCTCATTAAATTCCAGCACATTAGTCAAACATGACCTGTCCCCGTTTGAGCCCATGCTGACTTCTCACTAACACTCTAGCACTTGCAGTGTGCTGCTTGATCTTTTCCTTCCATTAATATACTTCCATGATACATGATAAGTTTACTGGACTGTTGTTAATAAAATGTCAATTTGGAAGTCCCCCAGTGTGTAGAGATTGTCGTAAAATATGTGCCAAGAGTTTCTATCTGCACTCATCAACCACTTGAAGCAGTCAAGGAGGAAAGTTATCTGGTCCTTTTGATTTGTTGCATTTTAGCCTTTTTAATCCAAACAGCTCTTCTCCTCGTCACTAAGTCACTAAGTCCAAGTCACTAAGTATCTCCTCTCCCGCATGTATGTCAGAGGAACACCTTCTGGGCTCCTCTAAGGTAGGCAATACCCCACAGGAATGTGAGGGGGTCCTATCACTAGTAGTATTGTCCCTTCTCTTCCCCACAGCACTGACTGACAACTGACTCTGTCCTTTCCGGTTGGAGATCAATAAAAATACCAACATCCCTAGTTGACAATGCCTCAGTTAAACCTGGACTTTCTAGAGGTCAGAACTCCATGTTCCAGACCTGCTCTTATGAGATAATAGTTTTGAAGCCAAGGAGGCTACTCTGATTTCGGTTGAGTTTACTTTGTTTATTTAAACCTGTTTTACTTTTAAAAATTGAGACACATGGGAGAGTCAATCATCAGAGCATTCTGGGGACCATGACAGTCTTCTTCTCCTTCTTTCAGCTCCTCCCATTAGGGGTTGCCACAGCGGATCATCTTCTTCCATATCTTTCTGTCCTCGTCCTCTTGCTCTGTCACACCCATCACCTCCATGTTCTCCCTCACCACATCCATAAACCTTCTCTAAGGCCTTCCTCTTTTCCTCTTCTGTCCTTAGTACCCTTCTCTCAGTATACCCCTCATCTCTCCTCTGCACATGTCCAAACCAACGCAATCTCGCCCCTTTGACTTTGTCTCCCAACCATCCAACTTGAGCTGACCCTTTAATGTCCTCATTTCTAATCTTGTTCATCCTCGTCACACCCAATGCAAATCTTCACATCTTTAGCTCTGCCACCTCCAGCTCTGTCTCCTGTGCCACCGTCTCCAGCACATATACTGTAACATAGCTGGTCTCACTACCATCCTGTAGACCTTCCCTTTCACTCTTGCTGATACCCTTCTGTCACAAATCACTCCTGACACTCTTCTCCACCCACTCCACCCTGCCTGCACTCTCTTCTTCACTTCTCTTCCACAATCCCCATTACTCTGTACTGTTGATCCCAAGTATTTAAACTCATCCACCTTCGCCAACTCTACTCCCCTCATCCTTACCATTCCTCTGACCTCCCTCTCATTCACACACATGTATTCTGTCTTCGTAGTCCTACTGACCTTCATTCATCTTCTCTCTAAGACATATCTCCACCTAACCAGGGTCTCCTCAGCCTGCTCCTTACTCTCACTACAGATCACAATGTCATCAGCAAACATCATAGTCCAAGGGGACCATAACAGTAAGGGGTCTATTCTCTCCCTGCTCAGAGAAATTACTGAAGGAAAATGAGAGAATCCCGCCATCCCACTTCGGTACTAGAGTCTGAGCTGGAGTTGGGCCTCTGTGCACATGAAATGGCAGGGTGTCCATGTGCTGCATTGTTTAAACTAATGATCAACTCCCAGCTAAGGGGCTCCATTCATTAGATCATCCAGGGGGCTGTGGGGAGGAGGCGGGGTCTTAATCTGGTTTTACTCTGCAGGGATGTCAATGAGGGCAATAAACAGAATTGATTTGACTGGTGTGCTATGGATTATGTGCATTATGTAACTGCAGCAAAAAGCACAGGTGAACACAAAATTGTGAACAAGGCATTTGGGAGTAATAGTTTTTCTTCCACTCAATAAAAAAACTTGGGGAAAAAAATGGGAAAATAAACATTTTTCAGTAAGTTTTGTGTTTTGAAATTGCAAAATTTTAAGTAAATATCAAAATATCATTTCTTCTTTGTCATTGTTACTGTAACATCAACAAATGCTCAACACCACCATAAGATTCACTGGTCTTAACAGAGATTCGATTTGGTTCTGTGGCACCAAGTGCCACATTTGAGTACCGAGAAGAGAATCAGAATAGGTGAGGGTGAGTAACAAATTCTAACTGTCATGTTACTTCTGTTTTAGTGCTAATGACTAACAACAGAGATGCAGTCTGTACAGTTAATCAGCAGCTCTAGTCAGGATATGCTAAACTGAAGTAGTGAGTCTTCAGCTGGAACTTGAAAGCTGAGACCGAAGGGGCATCTCTTATTGTAGCAGGCAGACCAGTCCACAGTTTAGGGGCCCTGTAACTAAAAGCTCGACCTCCCACTGTTATTTTATTAATCCTTGGAATCATAAGAAGACCGGCATCTTGAGATCTTAGTGTGCTCAGGTTTGTAAGTCATGATAAGTTGACAAGTAAGCCGGACCTTGGCCATTTAATGTTAAAAGGAGGATTTTGAAATCTGCCCTAAACTTAACCGGGAGCCAGTGTAAGGATTTAAGAACTGGAGTTATGTGTTCATATTTTCTTGTTCTTGTAATAATTCTTACAGCGGCATTTTGGATTAACTGGAGGCTGTATAGAGAACAGTTTGAACATCCAGTGAACACCACATTGCAGTAGTCAATCCTACTAGAAATAAATGCATGAATTAATTTCTCAGAATCCTGTTTATTTAGAAAGCGCCTTAATTTCCCAACATTTTTAAGATGGAAGAAACATAATTTGGACAACTTTGTAATATGTGCTTTAAATGACATGCTAGAGTCAAAGATAACTCCTAGATTGCAGGCTGATTCAGTAAAATTAATTGGGATTCCAACTGAGTTAAATGATGACAAAATATTGTTGTGATCAGCGTCATTCCCTCCAACAATTAACATCTCTGTTTTATCTGTATTTAAAGACAAGTAGTTCTCATTCATCCACTCCTTTAATTCACTAACACAACTAATTAAAGACAACATCGGAGAAACTTCATTTGATTTAAATGAAAGGTATAACTGGGTGTCATCTGCATACGAGTGAAAATTAACATTATGTTTCCTAATGAGAGATCCCAGTGGAAGCATGTAAAGTGAAAACAGTAAAGGTCCCAGTACTGAGCCCTGCGGGACACCATATTGAACTTCTGTGTATAATGATGGAGTACTGTCAGCACATTTCTGTACATATTGGAATCGATTTGATAAATAAGAACTGAACCAAGCGAGCACGGGCCTGTAAGCCCAACATCATTTTCTAGCCTGTGCAGTAAAATAGAATGGTCAATGGTGTCAAATGCTGCACTTAAGTCTAACAACATAATTACAGTGGAGTTTCCTTCATCAGAGGATATCAGAATGTCATTTACAACCCGTGTTAGTGCCGTTTCTGTACTATGACCAGTGCGAAACCAGACAGGAATTTCTCAAATAAATTGTAATGCGTAAGGTGTGACTGAAGCTGATTGGTAACTACTTTTTCTAGTATTTTAGAGAGAAAGGTAAATTTGAAATGGGTCTATAGTTATTAAGTATGTGTGGGTCTAGGTCTGACTTTTTAAGTAATGGTTTAATGACTGACACTTTTAGTGCATCAGGTACTGTGCCATGCAATAATGAACTGTTGATAGTGTGTAGAATAAGCACTGCGAGAACATCCATTGCAATTTTTACTAGTTTTGTTGGCACTGGATCTAGGGAACAAGTAGTGGGCTTCATTTTAGAAATTAAAGTTAAGACTTCCTGCTCAGTTACAGGATTAAAATTACTAAAGTGCTGAATGCAATGTGAGGCAGGGTCTGCTAAGCTAGTATTTGGTTTGTACTGTGATGCTGAGATCTGGGATCTTATATTTTTAATTTTCTCATTGAAGAAGTTCATAAAGTCTGTACTGCTAATATCTGTGGGATTTTGCACTGTAGATCTGAATTCCCATTTGTTAATTTAGCCACTGTTCTAAAAAGTTCCCAAGGATTTTTATTATTGCTATCTATTATTGTAGAATAGTATTCTGAGCGAGCTTTAAAAAGAGGTTTTTAATACTTATTAACACTGTTAAAAAAAAACATATATATTTCTTGTTTGTCTTCAGTAGTTTCTCCATTTTTAACGGTTTCTGCAAATAGCACCTGATCTGAAGCCGTTGTATCACTACTTCCAGACTCAGTAGCTGCAACCATTTCATTCACTGCACTGTGGTAGAGTTGTCCTGTCCATGCCATTTTTTATTGTACCCCTAAACTATTTGGTCCCCACACCAGACGTGCCATTCCTGTCCCGGAATGGACCCCAGACAGTGAATCTGGTATTTTTTTTCTGCCATAGGTCAGCCTAAAGGTATACCACCCGGGTTTAAAGCACTGGATGAAGCTAGTGTGCTTTTTTCTTCCATTATCCCTGGTATCTCCACAACTAAGAATACGGAGTGGATGAATTACTTATACTATACACAACAACACTTCATTAATTTCTCTGAGACACATTCTGCTTTGGCAGCTCAGCTTGACGCCACTTCTCTAAGGCCTGGCAAAACCAAAGTGCGTTAGACATGTTACTGGCAGAAAAGGGAGGTGTATGTGTTATATTCGGTAATCAATGTTGCACATTCATTGCAAATAATACAGCCCCTAACGGTTCTTTTACTATTGCCTTAAACAAGCTTAAAGCACTTCAGCGAGAGTTCATTGAACATCGATTGTCCACCCCTCCTTCCATTTTGGATTGGTTCAATTTGTCATTAGTGAATTGGAAGCTTTCCCTTACACAATTCAAGATAGTTATCACTGTCGTCCGATTAATTGCTTTTCTATTACTATACTGTGTCATTCCTTGTATTCGCTCATTAGTTTCTCGATCGATCAGCACCCAATTTTTGTTGTTTGCCCTGCTTGCTTCCTCCATCTTGGACACAGATCATGCCACGATGCTCCCACACACATCCACCGATGATACCCTTAAGCCCTATGCTTACAATTCAATTTGAGTGCTCTTAAACTGTGCATATTATGCGCAAAGGGGGGAATGTGATATAAGAAAACATATATATATATATATATAGTGAAAAGCATGCCCACATACACAGATAGACACCAGAATGTCCAAAATGCACATGTTTATTAAGCACAGGACCACAATGCCTTATTCTCCAACAGTCTCAGTCTCTTTCTGCGTCTCTCAATGACCTCCACACCCTCCTCACAAGCTTCGTCTTCTTCCTCCCAACTCCGACTCAGCTTCTGGAGGCAGGCGACCCCTTTTATAATGACCCGAATGGGAGTCTCCTGATAAAAACCAAAGAGCCAGGCCTTTAATGACCTCTTGGGAACGGCCATCAGCAGTGTGTCTGTTTGCAGAGAGAGTGTCGACCTCATCGAGAGGTTTACTTACCTTGGTAGTGACATTCATGTCTCTGGTGACTCTTCCTATGAAGTCAGCAAACGGATTGGGAGATGGTGAGAGAGGCAATAATATCTCCAAGGATCACTGTTGGGGAATTGAAAGAAAAAGTAAATTCTTGGGGTCATCAAGTCTCCAGAGCCACCATGAGGCGGCATCTCCATGCTAACAGATTATTTGCCAGAACGAAGCCTTTTCTGTCAGTTATGCCTACAACTTTGACTGGAAGCGTTTTCTATTGTCTGATGAAACAAAAATTTAACTTTTTGGCAATAAACATGCAAAGTGGGTTTGGTATAAAAAGAAGGATGGCTATAATGAAAAAAACCTTGTCCTAACTGTGAAATATGGTGGAGGTTCTATGATGTTGTGAGGCTGTTTTTCCTCCAAAAGCCCTGGAAACATTACAAGAAACTAAAACTGGGTCATCTTCCAGCAGGATAATGGTCCGAAACGGATGTCCAGATCATCCCTGCAGTGGTTAACTGACCACAAAATCAAAGTTCTGCCATGGCCATCTCAGTCCCCATTGAAAACCTGTGGAGTTAGCTGAAGAGGAGAGGACACAGGACAGGGCCTAGGATTCTGGATGATCTGGAGAGACTATGGAAAGAAGAATTGTCTCCGATGCCATGCTCTGTATTCTCCAATCCTATAAAAGGTTACAAGAGAAGACTCAGTGCTCTTACATTGGTAAAGGGAGATTGTATAAAATATTAAATGCAGGGGTGCCAACAATTGTGGCACGTGTGTTTCTGTTAAAAATATTGATTTCTTGATAAGGGCTTTATTTTTCTTTGAATGAGTTTGTTTCAATTTAAAGTCAGATGTTTCACATTTTTTCAGTGCAAGATGACAGTTCTTCAGCAAACAGGGATTTTCTTCTCACTCTTGTGGTAATGTGCCTTACTGGCATTACCAGCAATTAAATAAAATTAGTTAAGTGTCCTCTGCAGTGTTAAGAGAGAAAAAAAGGACAAAAAAGTATAAAGAAAGGAAACTTACCTTTTTTTTATATAGTGCAGAGATTCTCCACTGACCATATTAGCGCCTTTTGGGGAGCGTCGCGGCAGGTCTCATGTAGACTGGAAAGACGGTCCTGCCATTGACCAGCCGTTATAGCATTATCGGTCTTCCACTCCTGCACGTGCCTCCCGCGACCTCATAATCCTATAAGAGCAAAAGAAAGTGAGAAGCAAGTTTAGAAGAGGGATCCAGTGTTTGCAGTTGTCTGGGCTGTAGCTCAGGGAAGGAAAAAAAATGCTTACTGTCACTTTTGGGAGAAGCGCAGTTCACGTCTCAAAAGCCAGCACTGCTGCATGCGGCGGCTGCTCAAACTTTTTATAGTAATTGCGCAGGGCAGGAGTCGTGTGCCCACGGAGGGATGACATAAAACAGTTTAATTGGTCAGTGCGAGGGCGACGAATGCAAAAAGGAATTACAGCCTCTAGAGGCTGTCTTCTGGCTAGGTCTTGCTGACAGAAAGGTACTTGGTAGAACTCCGCTTTGACTTTACCAAGCACTATGGCTTGTGTCTTGATTATTGTAAATATTTTTTTCTTGTATATATATATATATATATATATATATATATATATATATATATATATATATATATATATATATCTACACTCACCGAAAGGATTATTAGGACCACCATACTAATACGGTGTTTGACCCCCTTTCGCCTTCAGAACTGCCTTAATTCTACGTGCCATTGATTCAACAAGGTGCTGAAAGCATTCTTTAGAAATGTTGGCCCATATTGATAGGATAGCATCTTGCATTTGATGGAGATTTGTGGGATGCACATCCAGGGCACGAAGCTCCGTTCCACCACATCCCAAAGATGCTCTATTGGGTTGAGATCTGGTGACTGTGGGGCCATTTTAGTACAGTGAACTCATTGTCATGTTCAAGAAACCAATTTGAAATGATTCGAGCTTTGTGACATGGTGCATTATCCTGCTGGAAGTAGCCATCAGAGGATGGGTACATGGTGGTCATGAAGGCATGGACATGGTCAGAAACAATGATCAGGTTGCCCGTGGCATTTAAACGATGCCCAATTGGCACTAAGGGGCCATAAAGTGTGCCAAGAAAACATCCCCCACACCATTACACCACCACCACCAGCCTGCACAGTGGTAACAAGGCATGATGGATCCATGTTCTCATTCTGTTTACGCCAAATTCTGACTCTACCATTTGAATGTCTCAACAGAAATCGAGACTCATCAGACCAGGCAACATTTTTCCAGTCTTCAACTCTCCAATTTTGGTGAGCTCGTGCAAATTGTAGCCTCTTTTTCCTATTTGTAGTGGAGATGAGTGGTACCCAGTGGGGTCTTCTGCTGTTGTAGCCCATCCGTCTCAAGGTTGTGCGTGTTGTGGCTTCACAAATGCTTTGCTGCATACCTCGGTTGTAACGAGTGGTTATTTCAGTCAAAGTTGCTCTTCTATCAGCTTGAATCAGTCGGCCCATTCTCCTCTGACCTCTAGCATCAACAAGGCATTTTCGCCCACAGGACTGCCGCATACTGGATGTTTTTCCCTTTTCTCACCATTCTTTGTAAACCCTAGAAATGGTTGTGCGTGAAAATCCCAGTAACTGAGCAGATTGTGAAATACTCAGTCCGGCCCGTCTGGCACCAACAACCATGCCATGCTCAAAATTGCTGAAATCACCTTTCTTTCCCATTCTGCCATTCAGTTTGGAGTTCAGGAGATTGTCTTGACCAGGACCACACCCCTAAATGCATTGAAGCAACTGCCATGTGATTGGTTGATTAGATAATTGCATTAATGAGAAATTGAACAGGTCTTCCTAATAATCCTTTAGGTGAGTGTATGTATATATATATATTAATATATATATATATATATATATATATATATATATATATATATATATATATATATATATATATATATATATATATATTGTGATGGACAGCCGGGTCCCATGCCTGGCCGGGACGCCCCTGCTGCATAAGTTCCGGGGGAGCCACCATGGACAGCTCAATACCTCCCCCTGGACGCTTGGTGGCAGCCTCCCTGGCCGATGTTCGTTTCCCAGTCTCCCACGTGGCTCCATGGGACATGGAGTCCTCCACAGACTGTTTGGGAGATGGAGGGGTGCTGCCGAGACTCAACAACCCGGCTGGATGAGTCATCAGCCCCACCCGCAGGTGCAATTGGGACCAGGTGGTCAAGCACCTGGAACACTTCCGGTTGGGCTATAAAATGGGCCTGACTCCAACTCTATGGGGACAGAATCGGGAGGAAGAGGATGAGGTTGCCTGAGAGGAGTGGTGGTGCAAGGTGGAGAGTTGTTGGTGTTTTTGTCTGTTAGTGTTTTTGGGACTGTATTGGGCCTGTGGGACACGGGGAAGATGTGCCCCACGGCTGAAGAAAAATAAAAAGTTTGTTGATTTTACACGTGTCTCTGCGTCAGTCTGTTCCGGGTCGGGCGCTATATAGTGCTCTTATCACAATATATATATATATATATATATATATATATATATATTGTGGAACTTGACCCAGACACAGACAGACGGACATCATTTTTTCACCCAACACATGTTTATTCACACCACACTATTTACAATATTTACAGTTCAGTGCACATCCCAGTGCCTCCAGCACCGATCCCCCAAAGTCCAGGCCTCACAGTCCAAATGCCTTTCTAGCCGCCTCCAGTCCTCTCTCCAGCTCCGTCCTTCTTCCACCCGACTTCCGCTACTGAATGAAGGGAGGCGGCCCCTTATATAGGAACCCGGATGGGCTCCAGCTGCTTCCCGGCAATCTCCAGCGGACACACCCCCGTGTGGCGGAAGTGCCGGCTGCGCACCCGGAAGCCCTTCGGGTGTCCCTACTCCTCTTCCCCCCAGCACTTCCTGGTGTGACGGAAGTGCTGAGGTCCAGGGTTGTTCAGGCACTGGGGCGCCGCCTGGCCCCCAATACAATCTGGAGGTCCTCCTGGGCGTCCCAGCTGGGCTCCACCCCCAGCCGCATGTGACAATATATATACAGTATATTGATAAATATCTCTGAATTAATTTTAGTGCAGGTACTTATTGGGTTGTGGTTTTTGGTGCACTGTTTATTTTTCTATATACACTTTTTCTCTTTTTCTGTATTTTGAATATTTTTGTTTTTGGTGAATCCTGTACTATACACTATTTGAAGGAGCAGCTTCCTGACTTGGATCATTGTGGAGGAAGACAGCTTCATATTGGTTTGTGTATATATGGGTTTCACTAGTTTGTGTGTTAGCACAGTGGCGCAGTGGTAGCGCTGCTGCCTTGCAGTTAGGAGACCCGGGTTTGTTTCCCGGGTCCTCCCTGCATGGAGTCTGCATGTTCTCCCTGTGTCTGTGTGGGTTTCCTCCAGGCGCTCCGGTTTCCTCCCACAGTCCAAAGACATGCCGGTTAGGTGGATTGGCGATTCTAAATTGGCCCTGGTGTGTGTGTCCTGCAGTGGGTTGGCACCATGCCCGGGACTGGTTCCTGCCTTGTGCCCTGTGTTGGCTGGGATTGGCTCCAGCAGACCCCCGTGACCCTGTGTTCGGATTCAGCGGGTTGGAAAATGGATGGATGGATAGTTTGTGTGTATTATTCTTTTTCATTTGGGACTTTCCGTCAGCACTATAAATACTGTATATAGTCACTATTTTTGGCCTTCATTTAATGACTGTTTTTGTGTGTCCTTTGCGGTATTTGGACTGTGTATTGATATATAAATTCCGCAGGACATTATTTTTGTTTTCTTTAAGTGCCCCTGTAAATAAAACCTCACTTTATTTTTCAAAAAAAAACCCAACCCTTTTTGTGTCTCCCTGTCTTACATCATCATCCTGGTCACGCTCGGTCCCACATACTAGACACCTAGAGTGTAGGCTGGTGACCCTAAATCCCACTACACGGGGTGTCACAACCCTTCTAACTCATTTTTATAAGGGGGTTGCCAATAATAGTGGAGGGCACTGTACTAATATAAGCTACAGTCCCGATTTAAAAGTTTAAGACCACTTGAAAAATGGCAACAAATCATATTTTGCATGGTTGGATCTTAACAAGGTTCCAAGTAGAGCTTCAACTTGCAACAAGAAGAAATGGGAGTGAGACAAAACATTGTTTGAGCATTCAATTAATTGAAAATAACGATTAAACTGAAACAGGCTGTTTTACAGCTGACCAAAAGTTTAGGACCACACCTCCAAAAAAACCCGTAAACCCCCCCAAAACTGAAATCAAACTTCCAAACATGAACTCAGTACTGAGTAGCTCCACCGTTATTGTTGATCACCTCAAAAATTTGTTGCGGCATGCTTGATGCAAGCGTTTCCATGAGGTGAGTGGGAACATTTCTCCAAGTGGTGAAGACGGCCGCACGAAGGGCATCTACTGTCTGGAACTGTTGTCCATTTTTGTAAACTTCCCTTGCCATCCATCCCCAAAGGTTCTCAATTGGATTTAGATCAGGGGAACAAGCAGGATGGGCCAAAAGAGTGAAATTTATTCTCCTGGAAGAAGTCCCTTGTCCTGCGGGCATTGTGTACTGTAGCGTTGTCCTGTTGAAAAACCCAGACGAGGGCCCTCAGTCATGAGGAATGCTCTCTGCAACATCTGGACATAGCCAGTGGCCGTTTGACGCCCCTGCACTTCCTGAAGCTCCATTGTTCCACTGAAGGAAAAAGCACCCCAGACCATTATGGCGCCCCCTCCACTGTGGCGCGTAGAAAACATCTCAGGTGGGATCTGCTTGTCATGCCAGTAACGTTGGAAACCATCAGGACCATCAAGGTTACATTTTTTCTCATCAGAGAATAAAACTTTCTTCCACCTTTGAATGTCCCATGTTTGGTGCTCTCTTGCAAAGTCCAAACGAGCAGTTCTGTGGCGTTCAAGGAGACGAGGTCTTTGAAGATGTTTTTTGTTTTTGTCGGCCCTTCAGTCTCAGATGCCGTCTGATGGTTATGGGGCTGCAGTCAGCACCAGTAACGGCCTGAATCTGGGTCGAGGATCGTCCAGTGTCTTGACGGACAGCCAATTGGATCCTCCGGCTCAGTGCTGATGAAATTTTTTTGGGTCTTCCACTTGAATTTTTTGTTCCATAGCCCTCAGGATCATTTAAGAAGTTCCAAATGACTGTCTTACTGTGGCCCACCTCAGCAGCGATGGCGCGCTGTGAGAGACCCTGCTTATGCAGTTCAACAACCCGACCACGTTCAAAAAGGGAGAGTTTTTTTGCCTTTGCCATCAGAACGTGTGACTACCTGACAGAAAATGACAACGAATCCACATCTTTGCACAGATTTGGACTTTTAAAGGCATGTGGTCCTAAACTCTTGATCAGCTGTAAAACAGCCCGTTTCAGTTTAATCGTTATTTTCAATTAATTGAATGCTCAAAAAATGTTTTGTCTCACTCCCATTACTTCTTGTTGCGTGTTGAAGCTCTACTTGGAACCTTGTTAAGATCCAACCATGCAAAATAGGATTTTTTGCCATTTTTAAGTGGTCTTAAACTTTTGATCGGGACTGTAGCTTATATTAGTACAGTGCCCTCCACTATTATTGGCAACCGCCTTATAAAAATGAGTAAGAAGGGTTGTGACACCCCGTGTAGTGGGATTTAGGGTCACCAGCCTACACTCTAGGTGTCTAGTATGTGGGACCGAGCGTGACCAGGATGATGATGTAATGGGCACAGAGCTCCACTCCAACGTGGAGGTGGGGTACTGGTATGAGCTGGTAGTTTTAAAGATGAGCTAGTTGGACCTTTTTGCATTGAAGATGAACTCAAAATCAACTCCCAAACCTACTGCCAGTTTTTCGAAGACACTTTCTTCAAACAGTGATACAGGAAAAAGACCATGATTTTTATGCAGGCCAATGCTCCATCACTTGCATCGAAGTTCTCCACTGCGTGGCCAGCCAGTAAAGGCCTTAAAGATGAAGGAATAATGACATGGCCCCCCTTCCTCATCTGACCTAAACCCTATCGAGAACTTGGGGGCACTTCTTAAACGCTAGATTTATGGGAGAAAAACAATACACCTCTCTGAAGAGTGTCTGGGAGGCTGTAGTCACTGCTCCACAAAAAGCTGATCGTCAACAGATCAAGAAACGGACAGACTCCATGAATGGAAAGGCTTATGACTGTTATTGGAAAGAAGGGTGGCTATATTGGTCATTGATTGATTGATTGATTTTTTTGAAATGTCAGAGATGTTTATTTGTAAATTTTGAGGTGTTTGTTTATTATTCTCACTATAACAGATGAAAAGAAACAAGTGAGATGGGAACATTTTCATTTTTCCTTTAGTTGCCTAATAAATCTGCACACTAATAGTTGCCTAATAATTGTGCGACATATGTATTCCCTGATGATGTTCACACTCACATTTCCGTTGTGAAACATTCAGGTTTCAGGTTTATTAACATTTTGGATTGACTGATAGCACTGTGTTTGTTCCATATTAAAATTAATCCTCAAAAATACAACTTGCCTAATAATTGTGCACACAGTGTAGAAAAATAAAAGACACAATAAGAAAGCAAAATAAATCAACATTAATTAACATCGAATAAGAGTAAGGTTCAATGGCCTTCTAACCTACTCCAAGAGATTAACACAGAAAGTGACACAGAAAGTGAAAAACTACTTTATCCATCACCAATGTGCAGCATCCACCTGTATGATGTGACAGCAGTCATTCTTGAACTATTAGGTGGTGAATGGACAAGTCTGTGGTGGGCAATTTCGTAAAGACATTGGGAAACACCCAACTATTTCTGAATGGCTCCCATGGATCCTTTAGAATCACAAAAAGTAAGCAACTCAGCGTCACATCTCATCCGAAGGATGGTGCCATTTTTACAGCAAAGTGTCCCTGTCACTGTACTGGGAGATTGGGATCCACACACAGACGACGAGGCAAGCGCCCCATCATGGCCTTAAAAACACTCCTTTTGTACAAACTCCAATTAGATAAAAAACCTGGCATGGGTTTTGAACCAATGATACTTGATCTGCGAGTTAGAAACTGCTAACCACTGTGCCACAACTGCATTATAGCATAATGTGATACTCTTATACTCTCTATGCTGGCAGCACTGGGTACAAAGCTTAAAAGAATTCATGGAGTCAGCTGACCTGATTAATTTCGGGATGTCATTCCAGAGTCTGGGTGCTCGCTATACAGCTGAAGGCCCTGCTGTCACCCATGGAGTGTAGATTAGTGTGGGGCACAACAAGATTACCAGAATCAGAGGACCTTAGTGGGTGACAGGCACATAGTGATGGTGAAGGTCACTGATGTAGTTTGGCGCGAGGTTATTTAAGGCTTTGTAGGTTATTAGTAGGATTTTATATTCAATTCTGTAAGACACAGGGAGCCAGTGAAGGTGAAGCAGGATGGGTGTGATGTGCTCGCTGCTGCAGGTTCAAGTAAGGACTCTTGCAGCTGAGTATTGAATAAGCTGGAGCTGTGATAGAAGATTAGAAGGGGACACTTGCATAAAGCGCACCATTTTAAAGAGAGAAAGGAAGAGGAGAAAAAGAAAAAAGGAGAATCAGTGAGTAAAAAGAGGATCAACTACTGCACGGGTCATGTAAGAAGTCCAGGAGCTCCTACAGTCCTGTCAGAAGGTGGAAGTGATTTTTTTTATCGGGGAACTGACTGTTCCGCTAATTCCTATGGACTTGGTTGAGCTATTTTCAAAGGACTTATAGTATTGTATCATGGCGCAAGACTGACTGTATGTCTTTTATGATGAAGAGGTGATTACAGCTCTGAGTCCGCAATTGTCAGAACTCCTCGTTTTGCCTGTCAGCATCAGCGGGGCAGAATTGTGGATAACTGTGGATTTATTTACCATCTTTGGAAGGGGAATTGGGGGAAGCAATATTGTTAATGTGTAGGCCTATATACAGTGGTGTGAAAAACTATTTGCCCCCTTCCTGATTTCTTATTCTTTTGCATGTTTGTCACTCAAAATGTTTCTGATCATCAAACACATTTAACCATTAGTCAAATATAACACAAGTAAACACAAAATGCAGTTTTTAAATGATGGTTTTATTATTTAGGAGAAAAAATCCAAACCTACATGGCCCTGTGTGAAAAAGTAATTGCCCCCTGAACCTAATAACTGGTTGGGCCACCCTTAGCAGCAATAACTGCAATCAAGCGTTTGCGATAACTTGCAATGAGTCTTTTATGGCGCTCTGGAGGAATTTTGGCCCACTCATCTTTGCAGAATTGTTGTCATTCAGCTTTATTTGAGGGTTTTCTAGCATGAAGCGCCTTTTTAAGGTCATGCCATAGCATCTCAATTGGATTCAGGTCAGGACTTTGACTAGGCCACTCCAAAGTCTTCATTTTGTTTTTCTTCAGCCATTCAGAGGTGGATTTGCTGGTGTGTTTTGGGTCATTGTCCTGTTGCAGCACCCAAGATCGCTTCAGCTTGAGTTGACGAACAGATGGCGGGACATTCTCCTTCAGGATTTTTTGGTAGACAGTAGAATTCATGGTTCCATCCATCACAGCAAGCCTTCCAGGTCCTGAAGCAGCAAAACAACCCCAGACCATCACACTACCACCACCATATTTTACTGTTGGTATGATGTTCTTTTCTGAAATGCTGTGTTCCTTTTACGCCAGATGTAACGGACATTTGCCTTCCAAAAGTTCAACTTTTGTCTCATCAGTCCACAAGGTATTTTCCCAAAAGTCTTGGCAATCATTGAGATGTTTCTTAGCAAAATTGAGACGAGCCCTAATGTTCTTTTGCTTAACAGTGGTTTGCGTCTTGGAAATCTGCCATGCAGGCCGTTTTGCCCAGTCTCTTTCTTATGGTGGAGTCGTGAACACTGACCTTAATTGAGGCAAGTGAGGCCTGCAGTTCTTTAGACGTTGTCCTGGGGTCTTTTGTGACCTCTCGGATGAGTCGTCTCTGCGCTCTTGGGGTAATTTTGGTCGGCCGGCCACTCCTGGGAAGGTTCACCACTGTTCCATGTTTTTGCCATTTGTGGATAATGGCTCTCACTGTGGTTTGCTGGAGTCCCAAAGCTTTAGAAATGGCTTTATAACCTTTACCAGACTGATAGATCTCAATTACTTCTGTTCTCATTTGTTCCTGAATTTCTTTGGATCTTGGCATGATGTCTAGCTTTGGAGGTGCTTTTGGTCTACTTCTCTGTGTCAGGCAGCTCCTATTGAAGTGATTTCTTGATTGAAACAGGTGTGGCAGTAATCAGGAAATTGAACTCAGGTGTGATACACCACAGTTAGGTGATTTTTGAACAAGGGGGCAATTATTTTTTCACACAGGGCCATGTAGGTTTGGATTTTTTTTTTCCCTAAATAATAAAACCATCATTTAAAACTGCATTTTGTGTTTACTTGTGTTATATTTGACTAATGGTTAAATGTGTTTGATGATCAGAAACATTTTGTGTGACAAACATGCAAAAGAATAACAAATCAGGAAGGGGGCAAATAGTTTTTCACACCACTGTATATATTTGTGGCGCTACAATATAAGGGTTATTTAGGGTGGAGGGTGGTGCAAGTGTAAGGGATTGTATTGTTTTTTTTTCATTTTATGTTATATATTTCATTATGAGATGATAGATACTGACTATTGGTTTTTTGTGGGCTATAAATGTATCGGCATTAAGTGACTGAACCGTGTAGAATAAAGGGTATACAGGAAATTGATTGGGGTGTGATATTGGCCTATCCTTTTATCATCTTCAATTACCTAGGACAGATTTGTGGTAGCAATCTGCTCGTGTTAGCACGCGGGATGAATTGTTACACTGTGTCTCCTTATTGTTTGGCTGCTCATTAAGGAAAAGGAAACAACTAAAGGGTCTGAGTCACATCAATTAAAACGAAGGCAAAACCAGTTAACGTGGCTCACTAATTAAGGAGATGGTTAGAATGAAAACCAGCCCACCAGGACCAGAGTTGGACACCCCAGCTTTAAACCTTCAACACAATAAAGTTTGCAGAAAATGAAGAAGTCTCGATGCTTCCTGAATCGAAAGTAACTTGGACGTTGCTTTTGTTCTGCTGCGTATGAACGAGTGAATTCACAGACATGCAGCACAAAAGGGGCCATAAAGATCCATCCATCCATTTTGTAACCCTATTATTGATTTCAAGATCTCCGGGAGCTGATGCACATCTCAGGACCAAGTCTAATCAGAGCTCAGAGCACTGTGATGGATGGCGCACATGGGTGGGCATCTTGGCTAGAATGGAGTGACGAACAATACCGAACAGGGGGAGACAACTTATCAAGAGTACATACTCCCCCATTATGCCAGGTGTCAGCATCCTTGGGTAACGCTACCTCTACAGACACCCTCAAGGCATGCTGGGAAACAGAGCCTGATAAGGGGCTGCCAGGGGGTGCTGCTGGGATACGTGATCCCTACTTTGTGGAACTTCCATTTGACCTGGAAGTGATTCCAACGTACTGTGCCCTGGCACCCAAAGTACTCCTGGGTCTAAGAAAAAGGATCCATTTGACGTCATCCAGGTGAGTTGGAATCGGGTGTGGAGGACGGGCAAAGCTCACCTTAGGTGTGGAGGAGAAGAAAAGAGAAGAATTGTATTGTGTTTGTGTCACCTTTGGAACCTTGGAATCAGGACTTGTGTCTGGGGTTTGGGGTGCTACAACGCCTCCTAGTGGCTGCAGCACTTTAAACTAAATTGATATTTCTCAAGCAGATACATGAATTTTTTTTTTTTTTGCTTAAAAGGGTAGATTTATTATGCAAGTTGTTTTTTCCCTTTCATTATTTTTTAAAGTTTTGATTGAGAGTGCTGCTTACCAAAGTCACATGTAAACCTTGATCTACTTCTTTTTATCGATATAGTCAAGGAAAATTGAAACAGGAAATTGAATTTAAATCAACACATTACTGTAGCAGCTCACCGGTGTCCACCAAATGGCATCACAAGAATGAAATTTTATATCAGCCTAACAATCAACGTACTCAATGGGAATTAGTCAGGCTGCGTGTGCTGGGATTTGACAGGAGAGCAGGATTAAACCGAGCGAGGCAAATGTTTCTATTACTCTTTGAGCCCATGAGACGCGGGCCTCGAATACATCCTGTCATTTCCTGCTGATGCTTTTGTTTCTGTTGAAGATAAAAGGAGATCTCAGTAGAGCAACGCAGCTCAGGACTCCCACAGAAGTTCATTTTGAGTCATGCACAGAAATTCTCATCTATTGACAAGGCTGCACGTTTATGTGAAACTAAACTTCAAAGACCAACAAGGACTTCAAATCAACAACATCCTCCTAAATATTTTTGTTTTTCTGTGTTTGCTGGAGCTCTAGTCCATCTTGAGTCTTTCCAAAGTTATAGAAAGATGGCCACCAGCATTTCATGGGTCATGTGACATGTGCATCATGTGCCTAGCAACGGTATCTATCTTAACAGACAGATAGATAGATGGGAAAGGCACTATATAATAGATAGATATGAAAGGCACTATATAATAGATAGATAGATAGATAGATAGATAGATAGATAGATAGATAGATAGATAGATAGATAGATAGATAGATAGATAGATAGATAGGAAAGGCACTATATAATAGATAGATATGAAAGGCACTATATAATAGATAGATAGATAGATAGATAGATAGATAGATAGATAGATAGATAGATAGATAGATAGTGTAAAAGATGAAGCAAGAGACAACATAAAGGTTTGGGGTTTCTGGCCCCGTATACTGAAGAATAATCCACAATAAATCAAAAACAGATCAATGTACATGAAATAATATTTCCGAAGTGCATGACACCCAAAGATGGCGTCGGCAGACATTTTATGGAAGGAGGAGCCGGAAGTGGAGGAATGCTGGGAAGGAACCGTGGTGGAAGATGGGATTGATGATGTCATGAGTAGTGGACGGAGGAAGGGCGGAAGTAAAGTACTGCGGGAAGAAGGAGGCTTATGGCGGCGGAGCTTCTTTTTTTCTGTAAGAAATAAAAGGAAAAAGGTTAGTACCCCGCTACTCCCTGCCGGTGAATGTCTTCCCGAGCATATTAAGGTCCGTCCGCAGTCCCCTACTTGCGCGTGCGTGACAATAGATAGATAGATAGATAGATAGATAGATAGATATGAAAGGCACTATATAATAGATTGATAGATATGAAAGGCACTATATGATAGATATAGATATGAAAGGCACTATATAATAGATTGAATGATATGAAAGGTGCTATATGATAGATAGATAGATAGATAGATAGATAGATAGATAGATAGATAGATAGATAGATAGATAGATAGATAGATAGATAGATATGAAAGGCACTATATGATATGATAGATCAGTGTGTGCCTTCCCTAATCAGTCCAGTCAATTGATTAAACCACAGGTGGATTCCAAAGGTGCAGAAACTTGACGATTGATGATCAATACTGTGAATTGAGATGCACCTGAGGGAAATTTCTGCGTTAGCAGCACTGAGAGTGTCGCGGGGTAGGTTGGAATGAGGGTGTGTGCAGTAGGAGTAATGATTGGGTGAGCGGTGTGGAGGGGTGTGGTCAAGGCTGAATATCACAGACACAAAAGAAAACTCTTTTTAATATAATAGAAATAAAGAATTAGGGTTTGGGTTTATTTTTACTGTCTCGTGAACAGAGTGCAGTGTAATTCTAAGTTGCATTTTACGAAAATTAGGAGGTCATCAATGAGCTCCAAACTGTGGACACAACTGACACAAACACAGTCAGAGGTTCAAATACAGTCATTTTACATTCTAGCCAATACCTTTACATGCCCTTCTACAATCCTAAAGATAAAGATCTTCCTCTTTTTCTTTCCTACTCCTCTTCCTACAAGTAAGTGTTAAACTCTACCACCCGACTCCAAGTCTCTGAGGTGAAGCAGAGCGACTTATTTTATTCAGGACCTGGGAGCAGTTCCAGTACTAAGACGTGGTCTGGTGGAAGCATGCCCGGCTCATGCAGAAGTCCCACAAAGTAGGGGTGGCAGACCCCCGCAGCACCCTTCTGGTGTAGACCCATGGAACCCAATAGGGCTCTCCCATTGGACTACTAATCCCAGCATGCCCTTCAGGTGTCCAGGTGGGTACCGAAGCCCAGGGATGTTGCCACCTATTGTGTTGGGGGAGCAAATAATCCTGGAAAGTTGCATCTCCTTGTCCCTCTGTTATACTTACCCACCAGCTGGGTGAGGATCTTTTATAGAGTCCCCCCAGGATGCCAGCGTCTCTGTTGCATTGTAGACACCTTTTTGCCATCTTGTGGTTGAGGCAGGGAATGTCCTGCCATTGTTGCTGTCTCATTATCGGTTTGGCCAGGGTCATTGAAGCATCCCAGCCAAGTTGCCAGTACATACTTTCAGATTCTTTACAATGTCAACTGTAGTTAACATGTCACACATCACCACACTGAGGGGTTGCTTCAGTTCAGCTGCCCACCACTGAACTCCTCATGCAGTCTCAGGAGGCACCTGGTTGTCCAAGTCAGCTGGCACACTGCGCTCTGCACACACTGGGTGAACTCGGTGGGGCACTGAGTCCACAGATGAATGCCTGGATTGATTAATTAATTACTGAGATTGCTACCTCTCTAATAAAATAATCAATCAGCTGCTTACTTACTTAATTGGGAAGTGAATTCATTCATTCACTCGCAGGGTAATCAGAACAATGACTGACTATTTAGATGACTGATTGATTGATCGATTGATTGATTAATTCATTGATGGATTGATTTTTTTATTTTTTTCAAAGTGTAATGCACATCTCTTGCCACCATTATCTAGCTTATGATTTTCATTTTTTCCAGTAGTCTCTTGGACTCTAACTCACATTAGTGTCTATGAGGTGATCTCTGCCAGGGGGAAAAGGAGCAAGAGCCTTGTCTCATTAGAACATTAGAACACTCGAGACGAGAACAGGCCATTCAGCCCAACAAAGCTCGCCAGTCCTCTCCACTTATTTCTTCCAAAAAAATACATCAAGTCGAGTTTTGAAAGTCCCGAACGTCTTACTGTCCACCACACTACTTGGTCGCTTATTCCAAGTGTCTTTGGTTCTCTGTGTAAAGAAAAACTTCCTAATGTTTGTGTGAAATTTCCCTTTAAAACGTTTCCAACTGTGCCCCCGTGTTTTTGTTGAACTTGTTGCTGTTAAAATAACCGTCTTGATCCATTGCACTAATTCCCTTCATAATTTTGCCCCATTCAGTCAGGTCTTCTCTTCATCTCCTGTAAAGGCTCAGCTCTTTAAACCTTTCCTCATCACTCATCCCCTTTACCCCCATAATCAGCCTAGTCGCTCTTCTCTGGACCTTCTCTAGTGCTGTTATGTCCTTTTTGTAGCCTGGAGACCAAAACTGCACACAGGACTCCAGATGAGGCCTCACCAGTGTGTTATAAAGACCTGAGCTGAACCTCCTGTGACTTGTACTCCACACCTCAAGGCGCTATATAACCTGACATGTCTAATCTTAATTTTCTTTTCTAGAAACTGCCAAGGCTCAGCTCCTTCAATCTTTCCTCCTAATTCATCCCCTGTGCCCCTGCAATCAGCCTAGTTGCTCTTCTCTGGACCTTTTATTGTGCTGTGTGAAAGGCGCTATATAGCGCCCGACCCGGCACAGAGGCACGTGCAACAACAACACAGGCTTTTATTTTCTCTTCAACCCTGGGCCCATCTTCCCTGTGTCCCACAGGCCCAACACAGTCCCAAAAACACTTAAATAGGCAAACCAATACAGCAATCTTTCCTCTGGCACCACCACTCCTCCCAGGCAACCTCGTCCTCTTCCTCCCGATTCTGGCTCCACAGGCATAGGGGCGCCCCCTGGCGGTGACCACAGGCCTCTACAGGGTGGAGCTTCAAAGCTCTGTACCCATGGACCCCAAAGGAACCAGGGTGGTCGCCCCCCACATGGTCTGGGGAAGGCGTAAGCCTTCCTCCGGTCTTCCTAGGCGTCCCAGCCAGGTCACCACCCCAGCCATCTCCGACAGTTTTTATGTCCTTTTTGTAGCCTGGAGACCAAAACTGCACACAGGACTCCAAATGAGGCCTCACCAGTGTGTTACAAAGACTTGAGTCGAACCTCCTGTGACTTGTACTGCGCACATCAAGGTGCTATATAACCTGACATTCTCTTTGTCTTCTTGGTGGCTTCTGAACACTGTCTGGCAGTTGATAGTGTCGAGTTCACTACGGCTCCTAATTTCTTTTCATAAGGTGGACCTTCAAATTTTCATATGTCCCATTGTGTATTCAAACTTCACATTTTTAGCTCCTACATGTAATACTTTACATTTACTTAAAGATAAACTCCCTTGACTTGTACTCCACACATCAAGGCGCTATATAACATCACATTCTGTTAGTGTTCTTAATGGCTTCTGAACACTGTCTGGCAGTTGATTGTGTCGGGCCCACTATGACTCCCAAATCCTTCTCATAAGGCGTAGTTTCGATTTTCAGACCTCCCATTGTGTGTTCAAACCTCACTTCCTACATGTAATATTTTACATTTACTGACATTAAGCTGTTAAAACTTCTAACTCATCCCCTGTAGCCCTGGACTCAGCCTAGTCGCTCTTCTCTGGACCTTTTCTTGTGCTGTTATGTCCTTTTTGTACCCTGGAGACCAAAACTGCACCCAGTACTCCAGATGAGACCTCACCAGTGGGTTATAAAGCTTCTGCAGAACCTCCTGTGACTTGAACTTCACACATCAGGGCGCTATATAACCTGATATGTCTAATCTTCATTTTCTTTTCCATAAACTGCCAAGGCTCAGCTCCTTCAATCTTTCCTCCTAATTCATCCTCTGTACCCCTGGACTCAGCCTAGTTGCTCTTCTCTGGACCTTTTCTTGTGCTGTTATGTCCTTTTTGTACCCTGGAGACCAAAACTGCACACAGGACTCCAGATGAGGCCTCACCAGTGTGTCATAAAGCTTCGGCAGGACCTCCTGTGACTTGTACCCCACATATCAAGGCGCTATATAACCTAACATTCTTTTAGCCTTCTTCATGGCTTCTGAATACTGATGGGAAGTCGATAGCTTAGAGTCCACTACGACTCCTAAATCCTTTTCATAAGGTGGACCTTCGAATTTTCATACATCCCATTGTGTATTCAAACTTCACATTTTTAGCTCCTACATGTAATACTTTACATTTACTTAAAGATAAACTCCCTTGACTTGTACTCCACACATCAAGGCGCTATATAACCTGACATTCGGTTAGCCTTCTTAATGGCTTCTGAACACTGTTGGGAAGTTGATAGCTTAGAGTTCACTATGACTCCTAAGTCCTTCTCATAAGGTGGACTTTCAATTTTCAGACCTCCTATTGTGTATTCAAACCTCACATTTTTACTTCCTACGTGTAATATTTTACATTTACTGACATTAAACTTTCAACTTCTTCAATCTTTCCTCCTAACTTATGCCCTGTCACCCTAGACTCAGCCTAGTCGCTCTTCTTTGGACCTTCTCTATTGCTGTTATATCCTTTTTGTAGCCTGGAGACCAAAACTGCACCCAGGACTCCAGATGAGGCCTCACAAGTGTGTTATAAAGACTTGAGCAGAACCTCTTGTGACTTGTACTCTACACGTCAAGGCGCTATATAACCTGACAGTCTGTTAGCCTTCTTAATGGCTTCTGCACACTGTCGGGAAGTCGATAGCTTAGAGTCCACTATGACTCCTGGAATTAACCCAATCGCTCCTGTCTGGACTTTCTCCAGTGCTGCTATGTCTTTATGGAGACCAAAACTGCACCCAGTACTCCAGATGAGGCCTCACCAGTGTGTTATAAAGATTGAGCAGAACCTCCTGTGACTTGTACTCTACACGTCAAGGCGCTATATAACCGGACAGTCTGTTAGCCTTCTTAATGGCTTCTGCACACTGTCGGGAAGTTGATAGCTTAGAGTCCACTATGACTCCTGGAATTAACCCAATCGCTCCTGTCTGGACTTTCTCCAGTGCTGCTATGTCTTTATGGAGACCACAACTGCACCCAGTACTCCAGATGAGGCCTCACCAGTGTGTTATAAAGATTGAGCAGAACCTCCTGTGACTTGTACTCCACACATCAAGGTGCTATATAACCTGACATTCTGTTAGCCATCTGTCACAAACTCCAAACAGAGCCATAGCAAGGTTTGGGGCAGCCACCCATATAATTGTTTTCCTGGCTGCAATATGATGTTTTAAATGATTGCACTGCTGTGCACAAAACCGAGTCCAAAACAGAACTGAGGGAAAAGGGAAAAAGTGGAGGCTTTTAAATGGGAACACAGGAAGTGAAGTCAAAGGGGTCGGGCTCAGGAAGGTCTTCAGCCATAGGTCCGAGCCCGGACGTGACATCACAGGGGTCGGAGCCAGCAAGGTCTTCTTCCATAGGCTCTGTCCCAGAAGTGACGTCAAGAGTACCGGGTGGAATCTCCCAGGAATGGACTGCAGGCAAGGGAGAAAAAGAGTCAGTGCACTCTGCCACATCCCGGTATGATTCGGAACTGCTCTTACTCAAGCCCTTTAGCTGCCTACCATACACACGCGTGCGACACCATCTTGATGGCTTCTGAACACTGATGGGAAGTCGATAGCTTAGAGTCCACTATGAATTCCTCTCATAAGGTGAACTCTCAATTTTCAGACCACCCATTGTGTTTTCAGACCCCACATTTTTACTTCCTATGTGTAATTCTTTACATTTACTGACATTAAATTTCATCTGCCACAAATCTGTCCAAGCCTGTCTGCTGTCCAAGTCCTTCTGTGATGATATAACAGATTGCAAATTATCTGCCAATCCACCTGTCTTTGTATCACCTGCAAGCTTAACCAGCTTGTTCTTTATATTCCTATCTAAATGATTTCTATTTATTAAAAATAGCAGTGGCCCTAGCACTGACCCCTGCTGGTCACCACTCTTAACATCAGCCAGTTCTGATGAGGTTCCTCACACCATCACCCTCTGCTTCCTGTGTCTGAGCCAATTCTGCACCCATCTAAAAACATCACCCTGAACTGCCACTTCTTTTAGTTTGATGCCCAACCTCTCATGTGGCACCTTATCAAATGCTTTCTGAAAGTCCAGATAAATAATATCATAAGCTGCACTCTGGTCGTTTCTTTTGTTTCTTCCTCATAGAATCCCCGCATGTTAGTAAAACATGACCTCCCACTTCTGACCCCATGCTGAGTGATCCTAAAAACTCCTGTCCTTGCCAGGTGTTGCTCAATCTTATCCTTAATTATTCCTTCCATTGTTTTTCCTGTGATGAATGTTAAGCTGACTGACCTTATAGATGCTTGGATCTGCCCTGTCACCCTTTTTATATAATGGGATGATATTTGCCATTTTCTAATCCTTCGGAATCTCTCCAGTGCGCAGCGACTTCCTAAAAATATGTATGAATTTCCAGTGATATCTACAAAAAGAAGGCAGTGTGGGGCCTCTTTTATAAAACCTGGCGTGGATTAGAGTGGGAAAATATACAAACGCAAAAAAAAATGTATTATATAACCTGGCGTACGCACATTTCTACGCAATTCTATGCATTTTACCTGGTAGCTGTGCCTTTGTGACCACCATCATAAAACATACATATTGTGACCAGGAGAGGGCAACCCAAACCCCCAAAACACATCTACACAACACAGTCCTGGGTTCAAACAGAAGATCATTTTTTTATTTTACAGGACCATCCCATAATAGTTCAATACTCAATCTTTGTATCTCCTTCCACTGATATAAGTCATCTTGTTTCCTTCCGCCCCCTCCCACGTAGTCTCATCCAATCTCCTCCTCATCCTGACCACCCATACCGGAAACGCAGCTTCTTTCATGCTGTTACGGGTGTTACGTGGGCGCCCCCTTGTCCTTGGCCGCCGCTCGGATCCTCAGCAATGAGGGTCCTGTGAGCCTGATCACCCTCAGGTAATCGTGCCACATGGCCTGATGCTTCCTCACAATGCAGGTCATGTGCCTCATTCGGGACTCAATGAGCAACACAAAGTCACACAAGTAGTACCTAAGGATTCTCCGAAGAGACACAGGAGTCCAGTCTTCATCTCAGGTCACTGGATAGCGTCCATGTCTCGCAAACAGGGGGCACCAGGACTCTAAAAACTTGGACCTTTGTCCTTTTTCAGAAATATCACACCCCTTTTTGGTGACCCCCCATGCTCTCCCAATCCGTCTACTGACTTCATAGGAAGATTCACCAGAGACATGATTGTCACTGCCGAGGTCAGTAAACCTCTCGATGAGGTCCATACTCTCGTTGCAGACAGACACACTGAAGATGGCTGTGCCCAAGAGGTCATTAAAGGCCCGGATGTTAATTTTTAGCAGGACCCTCACAAGCCCAGATACTCAGAGCCTCCATTGACTCCGTGAAGATCACAGCATCTTTAGCAAAGTCAAGATGAGTGAATCTCTCTTCACCAACAGATGCCTCACAGCTGCTGGACCCCACGACCAGAAGGTATTAATGCCTAAAAGTTGGTCTTGTGTAAATGTGAGTTTAGAGACATGTGATTGGACCCTGCAATGGACAAGCACTGTGCCCATGGCTTTTCTCTGGCCTGTGCCCAGTGCTGCCAGGGTCGGCCCCAGCTGCCTTATGCCACCAAGTTGGAAGAAATGGTTCTCTAAATCTCACATTACGTTGTGTTTTAAATACCAGGAGGCCGATTATTTCTTATAGACTAGCTGTACCCTGCGGCTCCGCCCACATAGTAGTGAAACAGGGCAAACGTTACAAATTAAAAAAAAAATGTAATTCTGGCCAAGCGGAAGGTGGACACGCTCCATCGTTAAACACTGGCACTGTATCTGATCGTGTTCAGCTCTGACGGGAGAGCGTCCCCCATGTGGGGAGAAGAGCACGTGGCCGGGATATCTCTGCTAATGATACCCTCTAAATCTCTCTCTCTCTCTCTCGAAAACATCAAACGTTACTCCTTAGCTATCTGTAGATGATAATGTCTGCTGAACAAACAGGTAATTCTACCTAAGTGGAGGCGAGATGCGCTCCAACACGTGGCGAGAGGTAGGCCGGCACATAAGTGAGGAGGGCCCTGCCTGCTTCATCGCTCTCAGATTCGCACAAATAAATCGTTACCACAAGTGAACTCTGATACTTAGGGTGACGAGAGAAGTTACAAAATCAACCGGAATGTTCAAGCAAATTATAAATCCGTTAAGTAGTTCTCTCATGAAAAGCGGACAGGCATAAGACAGACAGACGTTGGATTTTATATATAGATATAAATAGAGATAATACCATTTATAATTATGCTAGGGTTATGCTAACCCTAACCCTAACCCTAATAGTTTGAACTGTTGATACCTAGGAGGGGGAACCCAGTGGAGGGGGTGCGGGCAGGTTCTCAGGTCCACTTCATCTCCGTGAATGCCTAGCCACGCAAATGAAAGACCGCTCAAAACGCGGCCAACTGAAGCCCCCTCTTCCCGCCGAGCTTCATTAAGACGCTTCAACTTTGTGAAGTTTCTAATGCGTTTCTTGGCAGCTGGCGGTTTTTCTACGAGGTTATAAATTTCCTGGGCTGCCCTGATCTAGCAGATGTTGGTCCTGTTCTTCTCCTGGATAGGTCCCCAGTGACAGAAGCCAATCGATTTTTTGCCTGGGAACGCACGGCTGGATTAACACGTTGATAAATGGCGGAGGATTGATTTGCACTTAATTGACAATTTGGTGGACCTCTTCTAAACTCCCAGGGTTCAGCCTGAAGAGTGAGTATTCATGGGTAATTTATGACTTGATCAATAAGTCTTGGCCTAACATCCATAGTGTGAGATAAGAAGGCTGCAAATGCTGTCAGGCTCGACTCGGGAGCTGCAGACGGGAGGACGGGCGAGGAATGAAAGAGGCAGGCCTCCGATGACGAGGGTGTGGGAAGAAAAATCACAGACAGGGAGGCAGAAGCCAAGATGTTAAATCACTCTGAAGAATCCTGCATGTCATCGCCAGTCCTGGACCTTCACTGAGCCTGCAAAAAAATTCTAATTTCATACGGCTTGTAATCCTATTTGAAGAGATTATTATTTGTGTAGCTTTCCCACCCGCCTCCCCCACTTTAAGTGATGGCATTGTGTTCATCTTCAGCACCTTCGGAAAGTCCTCAGACCCCTGCACTTTGTTCACAGTTTGTTATGTCGCGGCCTTGTGCTGAAATCATTTACATTCATTTTTTTCTTACTCAATGCCCCAGAATGAAAAGGCAAAAACAGAAAATGTAACAATTTCTTCCAAATTTATTAAAAATAAAACACATAAATCTCACATTTACACAAATGTTCGGACCCTTCACTCAGTAATTTTGTCTTCTTCGGTCTGACGACACAAGCTTTTTTGAAATTCTTCTCTGCAGATCTTCTCAAACTCTGGCAGGTTGAATGGACACCATCTGTAGAAAGCTGTTTCATGGTCTCTCCAGAGATACAAAATTGGGTTCAAGTCTGGGTTCTGGCCGGTGACACTCAAGGACAACCCCAGAGTTATCCCTAAGCCGCTCGTGAGGTGTCTTTGCTTTGTTTCCTCTTGGGAGGTGAACCCCAAGCACAGTCTGAGTCCAGTGTGCTCTGAAGCAGGTTTACATTAAGGGAATTGTCACACATGTTCAGTGGCAGATTTAGGAATGAATGACATGCATTGCCTCCCAGGGTGGCATCTTGCCAGGGGTGGCACAAGGCGTCTGCACCAAAAAAGTTGGAATGGTGGCTACAGTCTAAGACAGATAATCCATTTAGGGGGTCAGTTTATGAAAGTTGTGAGGTTCTGTGTTATGTACAAAGAGGCATGACAATGATGTTACTGAAGGGGTGTTTGTAATCCTATTTGAAGAGATTATTATTTGTGTAGCCGCCTCCTCACTTTAAGTGTGTTCATCTTCAGCACCTTCGGAAAGTCCTCAGACCCCTGCACTTTGTTCATAGTTTGTTATGTCGCAGCCTTGTGCTGAAATCATTTACATTCATTTTTTTCTTACTCAATGCACTAGAATGGCAAAGCGAAAACAAAAAATCAACATTTCTTTCCTAATTTATTAAAAATTACACACAACATATCTATTATATTGTGCCTTTCATATCTATCTATCTATCTATCTATCTATATATTATATAGTGCCTTTCCCTATCTATCTATCTATCTATCTATCTATCTATCTATCTATCTATCTATCTATCTATCTATCTATCTATCTATCTATCTATCTATCTATCTATCTATCTAACTATAATATAGCACCTTACATATCTACCAATACTGTTGCTCTGTGCAAGAGAAGACAGAGACAACTATACTTCCTTAGAAGGCTGGCATCCTTCAACATCTGCAATAAGATGCTGCAGATGTTCTATCAAACGGTTGTGGCGAGCGCCCTCTTCTACACGGTGGTGTGCTGGGGAGGCATCATAAAGAAAAGGGACACCTCACGCCTGGACAAACTGGTAAGGAAGGCAGGCTCTATTGTAGGCACGGAGCTGGACAGTTTGACATCCGTGGCAGAGCGACGGACGCTGAGCAGACTCCTGTCAATCATGGAGAATCCACTGCATCCACTGAACAGGATCATCTCCAGACAGAGGAGCAGCTTCAGCAACAAACTGCTGTCACCGTCCTGCTCCACTGACAGACTAAGGAGACCCCACACTATGCGACTATTCAGTTCCACCTGGGGGGGTAAACGTTAACATTATACAAAGTTATTGTCTGTTATACCTGCATTGTTATCACTCTTTAATTTAATATTGTTCTTTTCAGTATGCTGCTGCTGGAGTATGGGAAATTTCCCCTTGGGATTAATAAAGTATCTATCTATCTATCATATAGTGCCTTTCACTATCTATCTGTCATATAGTGCCTTTCACTATCTATCTATCTATCTATCTATCTATCTATCTATCTATCTATCTATCTATCTATTATATTGTGCCTTTCACTATCTATCTATCTATCTATCTATATATTATATAGTGCCTTTCACTATCTATCTATCTATTATACAGTGCCTTTCCCTATCTATCTATCTATCTATCTATCTATCTATTATATAGTGCCTTTCACTATCTATCTATCTATCTATCTATCTATCTATTATATAGTGCCTTTCACTATCTATCTATCTATCTATCTATCTATCTATCTATCTATCTATTATATAGTGCCTTTCACTATCTATCTATCTATCTATCTATCTATCTATATATTATATAGTGCTTTCACTATCACATCTATCTATCTATCTATTATATATTGCCTTTCATCTATCTGTCCATCCATTATACAACCCGCTATATCCGAACACGGGGTCACGGGGGTCTGCTAGAGTAATCCCAGCCAACACAGGGCGCAAGGCAGGAACAAATCCCAGGCAGGGCACCAACCCACTGCAGTCTGTTATTTCACAGAGTAATAATTTCCTTTTGTTAGCATTAATGCGATCTTTACTACCAGTTTTTTTGAGACTTTCGAACTTTAGTACTTTCATTATTATCTCTAACCTGCTCTGCATGTGTACTGTGGCAACGTTTTGAACCTTCTTACGACTCTCTACTTTGTCTTCTACTCTTTGTCTTTTATTTCTGACCCCACTTGGACCTGCCAGGTTTTCAACTCCCCTTGTTCCGGGCTGATTATAACTTTCCTTATTTTCCGAATTTGCATTTAGATTATTATTGTTCTTTTTTGAATTCTTTTCTCTCCACAGCTTTTCAGCCTCTTTTCAACACGCTGCCATTTCTTCTTCACTTAGTTGTTGACGTTTCATCTAGAACGTATAAAGTTATTGTCCAGAAAAGGACTACATCGAAGGAAATGAATAGATTGTATGTTGTAAAAAACGTAAAAATTTTGAAGAGCTGAGAGCCCAGGACTGTGTCTGGCATTCGCATTCACATGAATGAGAGGTGAGTGGGCCGTGGGCCTCGTTAGATCTCCTGGCACAAAGTCTCATCTCGCGGGACTCGTCTCTCTATTATATAAAAACATCCTGGGACGAGACGAGTCTTTTTCAAGTCACACGAGACGTGACTTTGTGCCAGGAGATTTTTATACAGGGTGGTCCAGATCTAATTATGCAGATCCTGATCGTCTGGATGACGTTGATTTATTTGGGGACGCTTCCAGTTCAGTGTGAAGACGATTCTTCATGTCATCAGTTCGCACACTTCTCGATGGTCCGGGATTTTTCGGGTGATTTTCTATGTAATAAACTTAATACGTTATAACGTAATGAAAATTGCATAATTAGATCTGGACCACCCTATATAATAGATAGATAGATAGATAGATAGATAGATAGATAGATAGATAGATAGATAGATAGATAGATAGATACTTTATTATAAGAGAAGTGCAGAAATAGACAACCTTGTACTGTGCTGATTGTAACATCCGACTGGCGTTGGTCACCTGAAGGACGTGGACGACATCTACACCAGCACAGCCGTGGACACTCGACATGCCTTTCCTACTGGATTTGGACCTTTTGGTATTGACATGAAATAATATTTTTTAATCTTGTTGAAACAATTCAACGTTTTTTGCTGAGGTTAATTTGTCGTATTTTTATTTATAAACCTGTGCAGGTGCCCCAGACCCCGGCCACTGTGAGGACACCAAATTAGAAAAATGGATTTGCTTGGCATTTCTTTGCATTGGAACTCAGCTGAACGCACTAAACACCCACCCAACAAAGCCCCCACCATCTCAATGCATGCAGTTCCGATCAAACAGCACTTGTATTTATAGCCTGAAATGGTAAGAACTCTCAGTCACATCAAAATTTATTGCTACTGGGATATGACTTGACCGGACAGGAAATCTACTTTTTTTTTTTATTACAGCCCCCTGTTCATTTCTTTAATACCCCTGAAAATGTAAATTTGCATGCACACATGGAGCCTGGAAAGAGGCCCAATTTGAATTTTATGTAAAACACGTCCATAACTCTGGGGTTTGTTTAAACATATGACTCCCCGTAATTTCATTACATAAAAGGAAAGCGGCTCGGCTGCACAGATGATGGGCACTGAAGGTGGTGGGGGAGGAGTGGCATAGGAGGTTATGGTTCCGAAAGGGTGGGCAGAATCAAACTGAAGTGATGGGGACACCAAGGGACCTGGGCTTGAGGTGTGTGTGTGTGTATTTATGAAAATTACAAAAAACGGGAGAGCCTGCTAGGCCTTAGTCCTAAGACTCTCACCTCGTGCAGATTAAATGAAAGGATTTCTGGTGCTAAGCATAAATGAAATGAATGTTTATACTCATAATGGTTCATGGACGGTGCAAGCAATGATCTGTGGTTTGTGAAACAGAAATAAAATCCTGGATTAACTTAAGCAGTGGGGCATACGTGGCATTCTGACGCCACAGCCGGACATATCATGGGTGAAGTTCCTGGGGGTCCTCATGGACTGATCAAACTGGACACATCTACAGTGATGCTCCTGAGATCAAACACAGGCTGATCAGACTCCTGCCTGTGTCCGGCTGGCAAGCCCAAGGTTCTGTTCTTTTGAGCCACGGCCATCCTGAAGGTCTCCCTGTCACGTTGGTGGTTTCACGGATGGCTCACCACTTTATCTTCTGGCACTGACACATCATGTCCTGTACTGGTTTGTCTTCTGCCATCCTAAATGTGGACCATCCAAGCGGCTCAATCTCACACTTTTAATTCCTCTTGGAATTTTTTTTTCTTCTGTTGCAGGGGGCTACAAATAGGCACAAGTCAGTATGGATGTTGAGGAATGGGTTACGTTTTGGGACGGATGGCTAGGGTCTTTACCTGGCCGGGATGCCTTCTTAAAGAAAGGACTGATGGAGCAGATACACACAGCGTGCTGCTCCCCCCAGAGCACTAGATGGCAGCACCACTGAGTTGCAGCGGCACTTTGGATTCCCAGAAGATGGAGTTTGGCACAGCCCTGTTGGGTTCCGTGGTGGCCACCAGGGGGAGCTGCAGATCCCTACTTTCCCCACGGACAAGCCACCTGGACTGCTGGAGTAGCCATCTGCCTTCATTCGGAGAGCCAGAGTCAGGAGGAGGACGACGATGAAGCTTGCTGGAGTAGGAATGGAGACAAGGTGCAGATGTTCTATCAGATGGTTGTGGCAAGCGCCCTCTTCTACACGGTGGTGTGCTGGGGAGGCATCATAAAGAAAAGGGACACCTCACGCCTGCACAAACTGGTAAGGAAGGCAGGCTCAGTTCTGTTTTGGACTCTAACCTGTACACATTGTACACTACTTTAAAGCCTTTTGCCACCAGGGAAACTATACGGGTGGCTGCCCCAAACCTTCGGTGTTTGTCTGGCTGTTTCTTTTACAGTACATTAAACAAAAGAAAATCCTGAAAAAGCATATAAAACCCTAGCTGCACCATAACATTATCCCAGATGTCCAGTAGCTATCATTTGTGCCCTACAGCCACCGCCCTCCACTCATACACAAGGCAAATCCTGCCTACTACGCCAAGCATTTTGATTAGCAACTATAAATTTCCCAGTGACATAGTGGCTGTGGTCACATACCCTACGATGCTCAGTGGTGCCATTTGGGACAATTGAACAGAGTTGGACATTCAAGTAAAAATTCCCTTCATGGCACCAGAGAGTGGTGATGTGTCAAAAATATAGGTAAGAATTTCACTGGACGTGATACATGTGACCATATCGATAGTACTGCTGGTACTAACAGCTACCATTTGCTGTGGGGAGAGACTCCAGCTACCTTTCATCCTGAATCATATTAAGCAGGACTGAGCACAGATAGATGGATTGACTGCAGATAATCGTCTTCTGGCAATGACACAGAAGAAGTGGTAGACTTCAAAAGGCTTTCTTTATAAACTGGAGGTTCCTATGAACTCACACCCCTATTCTAATAATAAGGAAGTTGCCAATCTATAAGCCGTGAATCATTCTCCCACTTTTATTGATTTCGTTTGACTGCTTTAGTAAGGATATGCCTGCCGCATGTGGGGCAGGGGGAGAGCGAGTGAGTGAGCAAGTGAGCGAGTGAAAGAGAGGGGGGGGGGATTGACAATGAGTGAGCTACAAGAGAGAGAAAGAGAGATAGAGCAAGAGGGAGCAGAGAGAGAGAGAGGGATTGAGAATGAGTGAGCGAGCGAGCGAGGGAGAGAGAGAGAGGGATTGAGAATGAGTGAGCGGGAGCAAGGGAGAGAGAGAGAGGGATTGAGTTGAGTGAGCGAGCGAGCGAGCAAGGGAGAGAGAGAGAGAGAGAGACCAAGGGCGAGCGAGTGAGAGTCAAGTCTATTGGATTGAGATTCATTCCTTATTTAGAGGTCAGAGATCACGGCCCCCCGTGGACTGAGCATTTGCCAAGTCTTGCACTGATCAATACTGCCGGAGATACAGATTTGATCTGCAGTATTGCCACAGATTAAGAGGCTATGAATTTATTTATCTACTAGGGAGGACAAGTCCCCCTGGTGCCTTCGACACTCAAGCCCCAGTTGCGGCCAGAATATTAGTAAAATCTGTAAATTTGCAAAAGAAAAATGATTATTTATTGGAGTCAAAATCACCAAATTTTATAAATATGTAAAATAAAAATTAATTATTACTTAATGGAGTAAAAATCATGAAATGAGAATAAAATATTTACTCTCTTACTGATTGGGGTACTGCGGTGGGTTGGCGCCTTGCCCGGGGTTTATTTCCTGCCCTGCGCCCTGTGTTGGCTGAGATTGGCTCCAGCAGACCCCCGTGACCCTGTAGTTAGGATATAGCGGATTGGATAATGGATGGATGGATAGATGATTGGGGTATTCCTGCTAAACTGAGGTCCACCATGCTTGATGAGTATTCATAAGAGACTAAAAAAACGATCCATTTATTTTTAACTGACATTCTTTAAGACAGAAAAAAAATGAGTCATCTAAATCACGTGAAGACTAAAGTGGTATGCAATGGGTCATCGTAACTCGACCTTCAGCTAACTAAATCACACAAATAGATGAATGGATTATTTTTTTTAATAGTTTGTTCCTGTGAAAGAAAATTTATTCGATCAAAACTATAAACCACGACTTTCTTGATATTAAAATCCATGGCTTTCTTGATATTCTAGTTTTTAATTTAAAAATGGAATAAGAGTCTGAAAATCTAACAACATCACATTAAAGTTAGATAAACTCTGAAAAGAATGATCCCAAACATATACATGTAGGTTTTAAAATAAGCCTGATTTAAAGCGTGACAAAAAACAAGACATAAAAATGTCACCGTTGCACTTTTAGGCTTAGGATTTTAAATAGAGAGAGGAAATCAGGAAGTTCTTTACACAAGAACTGCGATGGTTGTCACAATTAGGTGATCGTGTTGACCAATTTGATCCTTCTATTAAAATAAGGGGGTTCAAAAAGGTGATATTTGTTGTATGAATGATGAGGACTTCTCCTCTAAAGGGCATGCAGATCAAATAGTTATTATCAGGCCCGAGTAGAGGGGGGTGCAGCTGGTACGTCGCTCTGGGGCCTATGAAGCTCAAGGGAGCCCATGAAGCCCAACACGTCCCATAATTTTTATTATAATTTGAACATCCATCCACCCATTACCCGACCCGCTATATCCAATATACAGGGCCATGGGGGTCTGCTGGAGCCAATCCCAGCCAACACAGGGCGCAAGGCAGGAAACAAACCCCGGGCAGGGTGCCAGCACACCGCAGGGCACACACACCAAGCAGACCATGCAAACTCCACACAGGCAGGACCTGGGAAGTGAACCCAGGTCTCCTAACTGCGAGGCAGCAGCGCTACCCACTGCACCACCCTAATTTGAACATTTATTTATTTAATTCACTTAATTTTTATTGTATTTTTTTAAACTTTGCAAGTCTGTTTAGTTTCAAAATTAAAAAGGCACGTGGGTCACAGCCAGTGTCTACCTACAAACCTGCAAAGGCCATCGAAAGAGGCTCCCTTTGTTACACCGTGAACAATAGGAGTCCTCCCTACCCTTGTGTGCACAGGGCCTGCCTCTATGTATGGCAAGCAGAGATGTCAGCTGAGCTCTCTGAAACACAGCCCCTATCTTTTGTGCCCTACAGCCACCACGCTCCACATATGCAGAAGGCAAATCCTGCCTACTACGCCAAATGTTTTTTTTTTTGTGGAATCTCCCCTTGATACAACCCAGTTTGATCATTTCCACTGTGGTATCTGCCAATGTGTACCTGGCAAAGTCTGGCTTACAAAGGCTCTCAGAAGAGGCTCTCTTTGTTAAACAATGAATAGGAGCTCATCTGGCCTTGTGTGCACAGGAACTACCTCTAAGTACTACAAGTCGAGTGCTTCCTGGTGATGTCTCCTGAGTTCTCTGTCACCCAGCCCACACTTTTTGTGCGGTACTACCACCACACTCCATCCATCCACAGTGGCAAATCCTGCCGACTATGCCAAGTGTTTTGTCATTAAATCACCACATGATCCACCCCAAGTGGTACATTTGGATTGTGGAAACTGGAGAGATGGATCGAGTGGTGACTTTATCAAATACAAGAAAATATGGCAGTTCATCTGAAGGCATTACTTGTGATGATAGAATTTTGGAGTGAACTTTTATGTCCTAAAGTCTGTGTGGAAAACTGAGAATTCCACTCGATTCCAGTGACTCTATAATAAAGCACGATTTACAAGACAAGTCATCTGATTAATATTTGTGCAACAGCATGAGTCAGAACACAACAATAAATAGACAGGAAAAGCACCATATGATAGATAGATAGATAGATAGATAGATAGATAGATAGATAGATAGATAGATAGATAGATAGATAGATAGATAGATAGATAAGGCACTACATAGCAGATAGATAGATATCCTGATATTCCTGATTTCTTATTCTTTTGCATGTTTGTCACACAAAATGTTTCTGATCATCAAACACATTTAACCATTAGTCAAATATAACACAAGTAAACACAAAATGCAGTTTTTAAATGATGGTTTTATTATTTAGGGAGAAAAAAATCCAAACCTACATGGCCCTGTGTGAAAAAGTAATTGCCCCCTGAACCTAATAACTTGTTGGGTCACCCTTAGCAGCAATAACTGCAATCAAGCATTTGTGATAACTTGCAATGAGTCTTTTACAGCGCTCTGGAGGAATTTTGGCCCACTCATCTTTGCAGAATTGTTGTAATTCAGCTTTTTTTGAGGGTTTTCTAGCATGAACCACCTTTTTAAGGTCATGCCATAACATCTCAATTGGATTCAGGTCAGGACTTTGACTAGGCCACTCCAAAGTCTTCATTTTGTTTTTCTTCAGCCATTCAGAGGTGGATTTGCTGGTGTGTTTTGGGTCATTGTCCTGTTGCAGCACCCAAGATCGCTTCAGCTTGAGTTGACGAACAGATGGCGGACATTCTCCTTCAGGATTTTTGGTAGACAGTAGAATTCATGGTTCCATCTATCACAGCAAGCCTTCCAGGTCCTGAAGCAGCAAAACAACCCCAGACCATCACACTACCACCACCATATTTTACTGTTGGTATGATGTTCTTTTTCTGAAATGCTGTGTTTCTTTTACGCCAGATGTAAGGGACATTTGCCTTCCAAAAGTTCAACTTTTGTCTCATCAGTCCACAAGGTATTTTCCCAAAAGTCTTGGCAATCATTGAGATGTTTCTTAGCAAAATTGAGACGAGCCCTAATGTTCTTTTTGCTTAACAGTGGTTTGCGTCTTGGAAATCTGCCATGCAGGCCGTTTTGCCCAGTCTCTTTCTTATGGTGGAGTCGTGAACACTGACCTTAATTGAGGCAAGTGAGGCCTGCAGTTCTTTAGACGTTGTCCTGGGGTCTTTTGTGACCTCTCGGATGAGTCATCTCTGCGCTCTTGGGGTAATTTTGGTCGGCCGGCCACTCCTGGGAAGGTTCACCACTGTTCCATGTTTTTGCCATTTGTGGATAATGGCTCTCACTGTGGTTCACTGGAGTCCCAAAGCTTTAGAAATGGCTTTATAACCTTTACCAGACTGATAGATCTCAATTACTTCTGTTCTCATTTGTTCCTGAATTTCTTTGGATCTTGGCATGATGTCTAGCTTTTGAGGTGCTTTTGGTCTACTTCTCTGTGTCAGGCAGCTCCTATTGAAGTGATTTCTTGATTGAAACAGGTGTGGCAGTAATCAGGCCTGGGGGTGGCTACGGAAATTGAACTCAGGTGTGATACACCACAGTTAGGTGATTTTTAACAAGGGGCAATTACTTTTTCACACAGGGCCATGTAGGTTTGGATTTTTTTTTTCTCTAAATAATAAAAACCATCATTTAAAAACTCCATTTTGTGTTTACTTGTGTTATATTTGACTAATGGTTAAATGTGTTTGATGATCAGAAACATTTTGTGTGACAAACATGCAAAAGAATAAGAAATCAGGAAGGGGGCAAATAGTTTTTTACACCACTGTAGATAGATAGATAGATAGATAGATAGATAGATAGATAGATAGATAGATAGATAGATAGATAGATAGATAGATAGATAGATAGATAGATAGACATGAAAGGCATCATATAACAGATAGATAATTCATTTGTCTTCATCTTTTCTCTGTGCTAGGATTGCCCATGTACTCATTTCTTCTGTCGATAACCCTTTGGGACAAAATTCTTCAATAAGATTTGGACATAATATGTCTTCTTTAATTGGAAACTTGAAGTGAGGAAAATGTTAAGATTTCTAAGAGCTGAGGGCGCAGGAACTGTGTCTGACAAAGGCATTCACACGAAAGAGAGGTGAGTTCTTGTTTGAAAATGTTTGAGAGGAGGGCGGGACGTGAACCAATCTCATTGCCAAAGTGTTGTCTCGCGTTACTTGAAAAAATCTTTTCCAAAAAGTCTCATCTCATCAAAGGATTTTTTTATATAATAGAGAGAGAATATGCCCAAAATATAAGCAGAGTACAAAACTGAATGTTGTCAAAATAATAATAATAATAATAATATGACAGCTCGCGTTAAGCATCCAATATGTTTAGACTAGCAGGTGTCTTAGTCTTATCGTAGCCCAATATGGTCCTTGATCCTGCATGCCATCTGTATAGAGCAGCAATACAGGCCTCTACAAAAGATGGAAAATGGAAAAATTGAAATGGAAGATGTAATTTTTACCCTGTCTAGATGTTCATCTGGTATTCCTTGAACCCCATGAACCAATTGGATATCATGGTGCAAGATCTTTGTGTTTCATTCTCCAGTTCCCTTTAGGTGCGACACATCTCAAGTACTGGAGACTGAGCCCCCATGTCAGCCCATGCTCTCATCCTGAAGGGAGCAGAAATGCTTGTCATAAATATTACTTGCCCCTTCCATTTAAGTCTTTTAATGGCCTTTCATGTCAGCCCACCCGTATTCCCCCAGGCTAGCTGGCTAGTCCATTTCTGAGATTTTATTTATACTAGTAATTACAATTATATTTATATTATAAAGTATTATTTTTTTTCCCAGGCACATATTATTTTCATAATATTATTACACCATTCTCATAACACAGTGGCGCATTTATATTGCCGTGCAGTCAGGAAAACGTCTGTGCACAGAGCGCTAGGAGAACCCAAGTCTCATGACAGGCCGTGTCTCTGCGCCTGATGTCATTTTTGCCGTGTGGCTCTCACAACCAGAGAGGACGTGTCAAGTATAAACAGTGACTAGTTTCTACTGTTAGGGTCTCGCCGTGAGGCGTGCTGGTCAAAGTGAGCCCCCTATTGCACCCACTTTGAAGAGTTCATTGAATCCCGTCTTTTTAAGATCGACGTTCTCTTGCAGCGCAGTGAATGCTTTAGCTTAAATGGACAAAAAACGCAGCCTATAAACTTTACCGCTGCCTCACCAAGCAATTTTTACAGATCATTTGCTAACTGCCTGCTTGCTGGCCTTCAGTTCATCAATCAAACTGCTGTTGGTGGCTCACACTCCAGTCACAAAAGGCAACTGGTTACGGAACCATAAAACGCAGATGAATCTTCAGCTCTGCCAATGGCTTAGGACCGATGGGTACGCAATGTTAAATGGAGAAGGAATACAGAGATGTTGTTCAGAGTGTCCTTGAAGCACCCTTGGGTCTGTCTAATTTCTATGCAGTGTACGAAGGCGACCGTCCCCTGTTCCTCAAAAGCAGACGCGCATTTACATAAACGCACACCACCTGGGTCTCGGCTAAATAAGC